>NC_069672.1:6773437-7087500 GCF_027244095.1 Hemicordylus capensis | reverse complement strand
ATCTCTTCGACCAAGCTTTCTCAGCTTAAAAAAAATTAATAAAAATTCTGGTTATTTAATTGCTTTATGATGTTTTAATTGTTAATTATTGTTTTAAGCTGTTTTATAATTTCAGTTTTAATTGTCAACTGATTTTAATGGTTTTATTCTAATGTAAAATGCCCAGAGCCCTTTGGAAGGGTTGTATAAAAATTAATTAATTAATTAATTAATTAATTAAATCTCAGGTCTCAACGGGACCTTGTTGGGCTGAGTTAGCTGCTTGGAGTTATCCAAAGTTCTGCTGTCCTGACCAAGCCTTCCTAAACTGACTGGCTATCAACAGCTAGGTCTGTTCCCCCTGACCAAAGCCTTTCTTACCTCTGGACTTCCGGGCAAAGGTCCAGAGCCTCCACACACCCCTGGGCCCCCCCCCCCCAATCTTATTTAGTCTGTCCCGGGTGGTGTGGTTGGTTGCTGCGCCATGCCACTGGCCCGCACTGTGCCGGGTGGCCAAGCGTAATTGTGACCTCCGCCGGGCACCATACATGATACTGTCTAAAGGGGCCAACATTATCTCAGTTCACATCCCTTCCACTTGCTTCAGAGCCATAGCATTCCTCCGGGAAGCTTCCCTCTGGCAGCTGCTGTTTCTTCCCCCCCACAACAATCCCTTAGAAGATATCGTCACAGAGCATCTTTTCCAAGGGCATTGTGGGAAAAACATGGTGAGTGCCTTGAGAGCTTTTGAAAGCCCAAAGGCCAGTTATACAGTTTAGCAGCTCAATAGCTTCTTGCATGGTCCATGCTGGGCAGATCGCACCGAACATTTATGGGATGGGGACAGTGCTCAGTGGTAGAAAGCCTGCTTTGCACGCCTAAGGTCCCAGGTTCAATCCCTGGAAGCATCTCCAGGTAGGGCTGAGAAAGACTCCTGCCTGAAACCTTGTAGTGCTGCTGCAAATCAGTGTAGGCAATGGACAGTGTAGGCAATGTAGACAGTGTAGGCAATGTAGACAGTGTAGGCAGTGTAGGCAATGGCAGTGTAGGCAATTAGACCCATCTAAGTCTAGATGGGTCTAAACTTAGGTCTAGAACTAGATGGGTCTAGTATTGAGTTAAGGGTCTGACTCATTAGGCAGCTTCATACGTTCATCAGACACATTCACAGTTCATTGGAAGAGCATCTACTTTGCATGCAGACAACCCTAGGTTCAATCTCTGGCAACTCTCGGTAGAGCTGAGAAAGACTCCTGCCTGGAACCTTGGAGAACCACTGCCGGTCAGGGTAGAAGGTATTGAGCTAGACAGACCAAGGGTCTGACTCAGTATAAGGCAGCTTCCTACGTTCCTATGACTCCTACCCATGAGCTCATTTCCTGCTGTTTTCAACACCTGTCTTCACAGCCATCAAGGCGGGGCTGAACAATGTGTGACCCACCTGCCATGTGATCCACCCTGGTTGTTGGCTTATCCTGTCCCAGAATCAGGAACCAGCAAGGCAATCAATGTTACAGGACCATGGAGAGCTCAGCAAATGCACCTTACTCTAACAAGAGACAGAGGAGGAATGTGGCCATAAATACCTTCTGGCCCAGACTACCCAGACTAGTGAGAGCCAGTGTGGTGTCAAGGTTAGAGTGCTGGACTAGGACCGGAGAGACCTGAGTTCAAATCCCCATTCAGCCATGATACTTGCTGGGTGACTCTGGGCCAGTCACTTCATTCTCAGCCTAACCTACTTCACAGGGTTGTTGTGAAAGAGAAACTCAAGTATGTAGTACACCGCTCTGGGCTCCTTGGAGGAAGAGCGGGATATAAAATGAAGAATTATTTCTTGTTTACACAGTCAGACAGGTGTTATTGACTGGTTTGTTTTATCCAGACATCGAGTCCTTCCCAAGGACCTGGGATGGCTGAATTTTATTGTCAATTGTTATAGATATCGTCGCAGAATATAGGCTGTTCCCAGTAAAGCTGCTTTATTTTATTATTATTATTATTATTATTATTATTATTATTATTATTATTATTATTATTCCCTGGTAAGGCAAAACAAGACTGGCCTAGGCTTCAGGACCCTGGAGAGCTCCATGTGAACAACTTGCTCCAACAAAGCCCAGAACTGGAACGAGGCCTTACTACATCATCATCATCATCATCATCATCATCATCATCATTATTATTACATTTATATCCTGCTCTTTCCTCCAAGGAGCCCAGAGCAGTGTACTACATACTTAAGTTTCTCTTTCACACCAACCCTGTGAAGTAGGTTAGGCTGAGAGAGAAGTGACTGGCCCAGACTCACCCAGCTAGTTTCATGGCTGAATGGGGATTTGAACTCGGGTCTCCCCAGTCCTAGTCCAGCACTCTAACCACTACACCACGCTGGCCATGCCTCCCAGCTCAGACTACCCAGGCAAGGCAAGGCAAGGCTTCAGTACCCTGGAGAGCTCCAGGTAAGCAACTTGCTCTGACCCAGGTCCAGAGCTGGAATGAGGCTTTAAATACCTGCCCTCCCAGGTCCCACCTCCTTGCTTAGATAGCAGGAATTGGAATCTAGCCCTCCTCCACACCATCTCCACCCCTGGCCTATTGTTGTTGTGTATTGAGTGCCAGTTCAGGGCTCTCTAGTCCCAAAGTCTGCCAGCTGGCGGGCTCCGGCTTCAGGGCTGGGGGACCAGTTCTTCTGGCCCAACTGCTTCAACCTCCTGAGGGTCAGACTCCATGTTCCTGCTCAGGATGGGGCCATGATACTGAGGGACCAATCCTGACAAGGATGGTGGGCCTGATTGGACAGATCAATGCTGGACACAGTCCCAGGCACCGAAACTGGGCTGAAGACAGCTGGGAATCGGAGCCCCCAAACACAGCACCCCTGGAACCATAGCGCCCCAAAGAACTAGGACCTTCCATTTCAGGAGCCTCATGGTTCTCAGTATCTGCACACCAGCGCTGACCAGAAGCCTGGCAGGACCAGATGAAGAGGGGAAGGAGTGCTGCCTCTTTCAGATTTCCACTGTCCAGGAAGTGGGGAGAACCCTGGGAGTTCCTTTTACACGAAACTCACCATTACAAGATCAGCTCTCCGCCCCGCACATCAAGCACAAAGACATTAAGTGGTGCACAGCATTTAGCGGATGGAATCCTGCCTTCAGACATTGTAGAATACTGTGTGAGTGGGTAGGGCAGAAATTCCTATCTATCTATCTATCTATCTATCTATCTATCTATCTATCTATCTAATCAGAACATAAGAACAGCCCTGCGGGATCAGGCCCAAGGGCTATCTAGTCCAGCATCCTGTTTCCCACAGTGGCCCACCAGATACCCCGGGAAGCCGACAGTCAAGAGGTATGTGAACGCCTTCCCTCCTGCTGTTGCTCTCCTGCAATGGGTATTGAGAAGCATCCTGCCTCTGAGACTGGAGGTGGCCCATAGCCACCAGACTAACAGCCATTGATAGACCTGTCCTCCATGAATTTGTGTAATCTATCTATCTATCTATCTATCTATCTATCTATCTATCTATCTATCTATTGTATTTATATACTGTCCCAAAACCTTTGGGCAGTTTACCTTTAATTCAACAATTAAAACCTCTAATCCTGTAAAACCAATTAAAATAACCATCAACAAAACTTTAAAAACATTATAAACTAAAAGCCTGATAGAACAGGTGCAGCTTCAAGAGTCGGCTGAAAAGCAGCCAGAGACGGGGAGATTCTGGTTTCATTGGGAGTGCGTTCCAGAACCCTGGGGCAACCCTAGAGTAGGCCTGGTTTGGGGTCACCACCAAACAAGCCGGTGGAAAACACAACCAGACCTCCCCCAATACTCTTAATAGATGGCAGGGTCCGTGAAGAAGAAGGCGCTTTCTTAAATTCCCTGGGCCCAAACCATTCAGGGCTTTATAGGCAATAACCCACACTTTGTATTTTGCCCAGAAACTTATTGTTAGCCAGTGCAATTCTTTTAAAATAGGACTAATGTGCTCTCTTCCCTGAAAACTGAGCAAAGAGGCCCCTTTTCAAAATAGCAGTTCTTTTATATTTAGCAGGGGGAGAGCAACCGGCCCTATCCACCCCCAGCACACATCCGTCCAGTGGCTGTTGCTGGTGTCTGCCTTATGGGTTGTTGTCTTTTTAAAGACTGTGAGCCCTTTGGGGACAGGGAGCCATCTTTATTCATTTATAGCTATGTCAACCACTTTGGTGACTTCTGTTGAAAAGCAGCATAGAAATATCTTATCATATTCATATTCTCCAGGTACCTCCAGAGACCAACCTGGCTGCTGCATTCTGCGCCAGTCTCCGTTTCTGGACAGTGTACAAAGGCAGATCCCTGTAGAGTTCCTTGCAGTAGCCACGCCTGGATGTTACCAGCTCATGCACCACAGTTTTATGGTCATTTCTCTTAAGAAATGGACATCGCTAGCATATCAGCCAAAGCAGGTAAAAAGAACTCCTGGCCACTGCCTCCACCTGAAATAAAGAGAGGAGATAGAGAGGTGAGCTGGTCTTGTGGTAGCAAGCGTGGCTTGTTCCCTTAGCTAAGCAGGATCTGCCCTGGTTTGCATTTGAATGGGAGACTAGAAATGTGAGCACTGAAAGATATTCCCCTCAGGGGATAGAGATGCCACTCTGGGAAGAGCATCTAGGTTCCAGGTTCCCTCCCTGGCAGCAACTCCAAGATGGGGCTGCCTGCAACCTTGGAGAAGCCGCTGCCAGTCTGTGAAGACAATACTGAGCTAGGTACGGTAGGCCAATGGTCTGACTCAGGATATGGCAGCTTCCTATGTCCTATCCGGTCTTCATCTGCAACACGCTGGGGTTTGGCTCATCTCCTTGGGGCTTCTGGAATAATGCACTTTCTTTGCACTGGGTAACCCGCTTCCCAGATGGAATGCTTGGAGTCGGAATTTTAGGCCACACCTCCCATATTGCTTGGGAATTCACACACATGTCCCCATTTTCATCGGCAAAATGTTGGAGGGTATGTCATCTGCGTTGGGCTCGGTATGTCATAGGAACATAGGAAGCTGCCATATACTCAGCCATACCATAGGTCCATCTTGCTCAGTATTGTCTTCACAGACTGGCAGCAGCTTCTCCCAGGTTGCAGGCAGGAGTCTCTCTCAGCCCCATCTTGGAGATGCTGCCAGGGAGGGAACTTGCTCTTCCCAGAACGCCCCCTCCCCCACATCTCCTAAGGGGAATTTCTTCCAGTGCTCACACATCAAGTCTCCCATTCAAATGCAACCAGGGCAAATCCTGCTTAGCTAAGGGGACAAGTCACGCTTGCTATCACAAGACCAGCAATCTTCCTTCAAAGCTTGAGGTCTCAAGCTGTGGAAGTCTGTCTTAAGGACTAGAAACTTGTGTTTAAGGAGATGAAATTCATTGTCACTGAGGATGATGGGAATTGTAGTTGTGGAGTACCATAGGTTGGGAACCCCTGACTTAGGGGGGTGGGGCTGCAGCTCAGGGGTAGATCATCTCCTTTGCATGCAAAAGGTTCCAGGTTCAACCCCTGGCTGCATCTTCAGCTAGACTCCTGCCCAAATCTTTGGGAGCCTCTTCCAGTCAGTGTTGACAAGCCTGAGCTGGAAGGACCAATCTTCAGACTCAGTATGGCAGTGTCATATACAGTGGTCCCTCTACTTATGAAATTAATCCGTTCCGAATGCACATTTGTAAGTCGAAAAGTTCGTAAGTCGAAAAGCGGTTTCCCATAGGAATGCATTGGGAACGGATTAATGCGTTCCGGAGCCTAGAAAAAAGACCCAGACCCCCAGTAAGGCTTGCAAACTGCACAGGAACATTTCTTTTCAAGAATAAACAGGCAGTAAACAGGCAGGCAGGTCAAGGAAACCGCATGTAAAATTCGTAAGTCGAGGAAACCCCATCTAAAAATTTGTAAGTCGAAAAAACCGCATCTAAAACCGGATCTAAAACTGCCATTTGTAACTCGAAAAATACTTATGTCGAGTAGTTCGTAAGTCGAGGGACCACTGTATAGGGAAGGATCATTGCTTGGTAGTAGAGTGTTTGTTTTTATTTATTTTATTTCATTTACTTATTACATTTATAACCTGCTCTTCCTCCAAGGAGCTCAGAGTACATGCTTATTTTTTAGCCTCACAACAACCCTGTGAGGTAGGTTAGGATGAGAGAGGCATGACTGGCCCAGTCACCCAGTGAGTTTCATGGTTGGATGGGGATTCGAACCTGGGTCTTCCTGGTTCTAGTCCAGCGCTCTAACCACTATGCTATGCTATCTGCTTTGCATGCTGACAGACCCAGATTCACATCCTGGGGGCTAGGAAGGATTCCTGCCTGACACCTTGGAGAAGCTGCTGCCAGTCAGTGCAGACAATACTGAGCTAGATAGACCAACAGCCTGACTCAGTATACGGCAGCTCCCTATGTTCCTATGGATTGGCACAGGTAGGAAAGGCAGGAGAAGTCTTTGTATCCTGGTCATCTCTAAAGCACTAAAAAAAAAAAATCTTCCCAAGGAGTTCCTGACAGGGAATCAGCCAGCCGAGAGATAACAGAAGATGTTTAAAAATAAGAACCCCTTTGATCAGCATTTCCTGTTACAACAGCACTGTGCATTTCATGCCAGACTCGGCTTCGAAAACAGCTCTGTGTGGGAGAGAGTCCTTGTCTCGGCCCGGCGCTGGCAGCGGCAACCATAACAGGATGAGCCTTGTTCCCTCATAAATCTGCCGCGACGGGGCCGCGCTCCCGGGGAGGGGGCTTGCCACGAACGTAGTCAGCGTCTACAGGGGGCGGGCGGGTTCCAAATTCAGCTGCAGCAGATGCTGCGAGGGAGACGCGGGTTCCCTCTTAACTGGGCAAAGAGGCGCCTTTGGACGTGGTGGCTCCTATTCAGGAGGAGAGCGGGTCTTGGGGCAGCAGCATGGATGGTCCCCTTTGCTAAGCAGGGTCCATCCTGGTTTGACATTGGATAGGAGTCTACATGTGAGCACTGTAAGATATTCCCCTTAGAGGATGGGGCCACTCTGGGAAGAGCACCTGCATGCAGAAGGTTCCAAGTCCCCTCCCTGGCAGCATCAACAAGATCAGGCTGAGAGAGACTCCTGCCTGCGACCTTGGAGAAGCTGCTGCCAGTCTGGGTAGACAATCCTGAGCTAGATGGACCAAGGGTCTGACTCAGTATATGGCAGCTTCCTATTTTCCTATGTTCACCTTTAAAAGCGGCAGTTCCCTTCTCTTTAGCAGCGGGAGAGCAACTGTCATTATTCAGCCCAGCAGAGCGTCCCATCCAGCGACTGTTGCTGGTATATTCCTGGGGCTTCTTAGCCCCTTTGGGACACAGAATCATTTTCCCATTCCTCACTCTCATGGTCACATTCATTTTTCTATGTAAACTGCTTTGTGAACTTTATTGTATTATAAAGCACATTATCATCATCATCATCATCATCATCATCATCGATAATGATAGCATTAGATCATTGTTATGAGCCCCACCACCCATTATAGTCATCTGGGGAGATCTGTTTATGGTTGCCACTGGCTTGTTTGGTGGCAACTTCAGTCAGGGCCTTCTCTGGGGCTGCCCCAGGGCTCTAGAATGCACTCCCTGTCAAAATAAGAGCTTCTCCATCTCTGGCTGCTTTTTTTAAAAAAAACAACCCTCCGGTCACACGGGTTTGCTCAGGCTTTTGCTCAAAATTAATTTTAAATTGTTTTGAATCTGCAAAATTGTTTAAATTGATTCCCCCCCCCCTTGGTTTTTTTAATGTTTGTTGTGTTTTAAACTATCTGCACCGCCGAAGGATACCCATATCAGGCAGGATGATGATGATGATGATGATGATGATGATGATGATGATGATGATAAGCAATTATCCATGGAGAAACAAGAGGATCTGTGTGTCATTTCTGAAACCATTTTTCCTGCTTTTCCATTCAGGCAGATCCTTAATGTGTATAGCAATACATTGGCTGTAAAAAAAAAAAAAGTAGAATGCGAAATACAATCACCACCTAGCAATCTGAAAAGAAAGAAAGAAATGTCAGAAGCAAACCTCTTAAGAGGATTAAATAGTTGCTCATTCAACACTGGCCAAAAGCACTCTGGAATAAACGCATCTTGACTGAGCACAGCAAGGCAGCTGGTAAAAGTCCTGGGAAAGATAAATTGCCTTTTTCACCACTGCAAACACTTCCAATGAGCTCTCCACCACGACCCCAAGATCCCTCTCCTGGTCAGTCACCGACAGCTCAGATCCCATCAGTGTGTATATGAAGTTGGAAGGGTTTGGCCCAATATACATCACTTTACACTTGCTTACATTGAACCACATTTGCCATTTTGTTGCTCAGTTTGGAAAGATATATGTTCCTTAGAAGAAAAATGGGGTAAGCATGTAATTAATCAGATGTAAATATAAACCTGCCCTGTCTTTAATGTCCTTAGTAGAGCCTTTGCCTTCTGACCCGCCACCACTGGAGGGATGTCTGGCTGTGAGACATGACAGGGCCTTCTTCAGAATGGCCCCTCAGATATGGAATTCCTTCCCCTTAGCCTCACAGGGCTGCTATGCTGCTGGCTTTCTGATGGGCCACAAAGATCTTTGGGTTTCATCCTAATGGGAGGAGAGCTGGTCTTGTGGTAAGTAAAGTTGTGCCGTCGAGTCAGTGTCGACTCCTGGTGACCACAGAGCCCTGTGGTTGTCTTTGGTAGAATACAGGAAGGGTTGACCATTGCCATCTCCCGCACAGTGTGAGATGATGCCTTTCAGCACCTTCCTATATCGCTGCTGCCCGATTTATGTTTCCCATAGTCTGGGAAACATACCAGTGGGGATTCGAACCAGCAACCTCTTGCTCACTAGGCAAGTTACTTCCACACTGCACCATTAGGTTGCTGGTCTTGCGGTAGCAAGCAGGAATTGTCCCCTTTGCTAAGCAGGGTCTGCCGTGGTTGCATATGAATGGGAGATGACATGTGTGAGCACTGTCAGATATTCCCCTTAGGAGATGGAAATGCTCTGTGAAGAGCATCTGCTTGCTTGCATGAAGAAGGTTCCTAGTTCCCTCCCTGGCATCTCCACGATGGGGATGAGAAAGAGTCCTGCCTCTGAGATGCCGCTGCCCGTCTGTGTAGACAATACTGAACTAGATGGACCGATGCTCTGACTCCGTATACAGCAGCTTCCTATGTTCCTATGTAAGGCAGCCAGTTTTGTTTTCCATGGACGGTGCTTCAAAGTCCTCCTCCGTAGGTGCAAAAGCACCTCCCCAAATACCAGTTGAAATAAACCAACGCTTGTTCCTCCTAGGAGCTCAACTCCTTCAGAAGGAATGTCGCGATTGGCTGGACTTGTGATGCATTTCCAAATGTCCATATTCCAAAGGAAAAGATGTGAATAGGAATGAGCATCCCTGCTGGGGAATCAGGGACGGGTGGGCTGGATTAGGACCAGCCTCAGCAAAGCCCCTCTGGACAATGTGATGTGAACAGTATTAGGAGACCCCCCCAGATTAGCAGGTAATCGCATTAGATTGAACAATAACAGAGCATCAGGGCCCCCAGCTTGACCCATCGCCCAAGGATGCTATGGATCCCCTGATCCCATTAAAAGGAGCACGGGGGACCTTTGCTCGACCTCCCTTGACCTCTCCCTGTATCTGGCTTTCTCTCTGGGAACAAAACCAAAGCAGCATTGGAAAGTGCTTCCTGCTTGGGGAGAAGAGAGCAGAATCCGCTCCGCATCGATTCGACCGTCACTTGATTTGGGGGGTGTTGTTTTTCCCCAAGAAGCGGAATGTAATCAATCAATCAATCAATCAATTAAAAGTCTGGAAGCCGTTTCCTCCCGCAGTGATGGATGACTCCTATGCTTTGCGATGCATGGTGGTATGATTTTGATGTGTTTTTAGATTGGGGTGGTTTTTCGACACCATACCTACCTACACCACGGTGGGCAGCCGCCTGATAGCACGACGGGGAAGTAACTTGCCTAGGGAGCAAGAGGCTGCAGGTTCGAATCCCCACTGGTATGTTTCCCAGACTATGGGAAACACCTCTATCGGGCAGCAGCGATACAGGAAGGTGCTGAAAGGCATCATCTCAGACTGCGTAGGAGGAGGCAATGCTAAGCCCCTCCTGTATCCTAGCAAAGAAAACCACAGGGCTCTGTGGCCGCCAGGAGTTGACACCGACTCAACGGCACAACTTTACTCTACTTACACCATGGTGGGGTCCTGCAAGGCAGAGCAGTATAAGCATGCAGAATATTAAAAAATGCATCCCTTCATTCATAGGAACATAGGGAGCTGCCTTTATACAGAGACAGGCCATCGGTCCATCAGGCTCAAGATTGTCTACCCAGACTGGCAGCGGCTTCTCCAGGGTTGCAGGCAGGAATCTTTTGCACCCCTGTCTTTGAGATCCTGCCAGGTAGGGAACTTGGAGCCTTCTACATGCAAGCCTGAAGATGATCTTTCCAGAGCGACGCCATCCCCGAAGGAGAATTTCTTCCAGTGCTCACAAATTTAGTCTCCCATCCAAATGCAACCAGGGTGGACCCTGCTTAGCAAAGGGGACAAGTCATGATTGCTACTAATGGCACAGCAGGGAAATGACTTGACTAGCAAGCCTGAGGTTGCTGGTTCGAATCCCCACTGGTGTGTTTCCCAGACTATTGCGGGGGGACTCCTATATCGGGCAGCAGCGAAATAGGAAGATGCTGCAAGGCATCATCTCATAGTGTGGGGGAGATGGCAATGGCAAACCCATCCTGCATTCTACGTAAGACAACCACAGGGCTCTGTGGGCGCCAGGAGTCGACACCGACTCGATGGCACAACTTTACCTTTTACCACAAGACCAACTCTCCTCCCTTCGAATGCAGAGCAAATGCAAATTGATTTCCTGAAGATATTTTATTTTATTTTATTTTATTTTATTTTATTATTGTATACCGCCCATGTTATTGGTGCTCTTATCGTTATTGCGATAGCATCGCTTTCCCATGAAAACGTTTTAACGTTTCTATTTCTCTCTTGCTCTAGGGCCCCAGAGTGGGGTCGGCGGGTTGGGTCTCATAGGAAGCTGGCTGCCTTGTACCGAGTCCGACGACCAGTCCATCTAGTTTAGTATCGCCTACTCTACATTGTGCCACACAAAGTAGTCACATAGCTCAGTGGCAGAGCATCAGCTTCGGATGAAGAAGGTCCCAGGTTCAACCCCTGGCAGCATCTTCAAGTAGGGCTGGGAGAGACTCTTGCCTGCAACCTTGGAGAGCTGCTGCCAGTCAGAGTAGACAAGACTGAGCTAGATAGACCAATGTTCTGACTCCATTTGGCAGCTTCAGCAAAGCCTCCAATGCTCAGAGGCAGAGCGTCTGCTTTGCGTGCAGGAGGTCCCCGGTTCAATCCCTGGCAGCATCTCCAGATAGGGCTGGGAGAGACTCCTGCCCGAAATCTTGGAGAAGCCACTGCCAATCAGTGGGGACCAGGGCTGGGCAAACAGTCCTCCTACTTTTGTGGAACTAAAACTCCCATCATCCCCAGGCTGGGGATGATGGGAGTTGTTGTTCCACAACAGCTGGAGTACCAAGATTGCCCATTCTTACTGCAGACAATACAGTTAGGTGGACCAAGGGTCTAGCTCAGTATAAGGCAACTTCCTGTTTCAATGCAGCCCCCCCTCCTCCATGTTCAGGAGTACTGTATCCGCAAAATACCAGTCATTGAGGAACAGTGGTTCAGGAGGACTTGTTGCCTTCAAGTTTTCCTTGAGGGCTTTTGTGAAGAGTCTGGCTGTCCCCTGTTGGAAACTGGGTGCTAGATGAGGTTGATCTTTGGTTCTGTCCAGCAAAGCTCAACTTATGTGCTCAACGCAAAGGTGTCCAGAGAGCCACATGAAATTGCCAGTAGAGGGCGATCTGCTCTCACACATCTGCCTACGGCATGGGGACTCAGGCTTGGCCCCCCCAGAAGTTGTTGGACTACGAATACTATCACCCCCAGCCACAATGCAATTCTAGTCCAACACAAGCTCGGGTACCCAGATATTGTTGGACTACAAACCCCATCATCCCCATCTGCAATGCCACTGTGACTGGGGATGATGGGAGCTGTAGTCCAGCAAGGTTTGAGGGCCCCCACCCCAACCTAAGGGCAGATTCCAAAACCATTCTTGCTGCCCTGGTTATTTTTATTTCTTTGTGTATACATTTCTATCCTGCTCTTGCTCCGAGGAGTCAAGAGCAGTGTATGTGGTTATGTTTATCCTCACAACAACCCTGTGAGGAGGCATAGGTTGAGAGGTGAATGACTGGCCCACAGTCACCCAGAGAGTTTCATGGCTCAACGGGGATTTGAACTCTGTTCTCCCCGGTCCTAGACCGTGAGCTGGTACTAAACATAAAACATAGGAAAAATAGAAAGCTGCCATATGTTGAGTCAGAACATTGGTCCATCTAGCTCAGTATTGTCTACCCAGACTGGCAGCAGCTACTCCAAGGTTGCAGGCAGGAATCTCTCTCAGCCCAATCTTGGAGATGCTGCCAGGGAGGGAACTTGGAACCTTCTGCTCTTCCCAGAGCAGCTCCATCCCTGAGGGGAATCTCTTCCAGCGCTCGCACTTCTAGACTCCCATTCAAATGCAACCAGGGCAGACCCTGCTTAGCGAAGGGGACAAGTCATGCTTGCTACCACCAGACCAGCTCTCCTCTCCTGATCATTGGACCTACCATTTCAAATCTCCGGACTTCCTCACTGCAGGATCCAATCCACCGCTTTGCTCTGAAGAGGGTCTTCCTCAGACTTCTTTTCAACTGACTCGGAGAGGTTGGCTTAAGAAACCTTCTTCAGGACTATGTATTTGCTTCAGTAGCACAATTAGTTAGCCACTAACTAAGGTCTTGTGGTAGCAAGCATGACTTGTTCCCTTAGCTAAGCAGGGCCCACCCTGGTTGCATATGAATGGGAGACGACATGTGAGCACTGGAAGAGATTCCCCTCAGGGGATGGAGCCGCTCTGGGAAGAGGAGATGGTTCCAAGTTCCATCTAAGGCATCTCCAAGATAGGACAAGATTTTGATAGGACAAGATTTTGAGAGCCAGCGTGGTATAGTGGTTAGAGTGCTGGACTAGGACTGGGGAGACCCGAGTTCAAATCCCCATTCAGCCATGAAACTAGCTGGGTGACTCTGGGCCAGTCACTTCTCTCTCAGCCTAACCTACTTCACAGGGTTGTTGTGAAAGAGAAACTCAAGTATGTAGTACACCGCTCTGGGCTCCTTGGAAGAAGAGCGGGATATAAATGTAAAAATAATAATAATAATAATAATAATAATAATAATTCCAGTAGCACAATTCAGTAGCACAACCCCTGCTAACTTGTCAAAGAGGCACCTTTTTAACGTGGTGATTCTCTTTTATTTAGCAAGGGGAGAGTTACTTGCCCTCTCCACCCCCAGCACAACATCCCTCCAGTGACTGTTGCTGGTGTCTTATGTTTCTTTTAGATTGTGAGCCCTTTGGGGACAGGGAGCCATCTTATTTATTTATTATTTCTTGGTGTAAAACCGCCCTGAGCCATTTTTGGAAGGGCAGGATAGAAATCAAATAAACAACAAACAACAGCCATTTGCCTTTCCTTGGCGTGAAATTGGCAGACACGTTCACGGAAAGGATACCCAGCTCGCCTCGGGAGCAGAAGTCTCTAAAGTGGAGATCTGAACAGAACACAGAATGCAGAACAGTCTATTCCAGCATCCTGTATCCCACACTGGCCCACCAGATGCCTCTGGGAAGCCCACAGGCAAGAGATCAAGGCAGGCCTCCTCTCCTGCTGTTGCTCCCCTGCAACTGGGATTCAGAGACGGATCCTGCCTCTGAACTCAGAAGTAGCCTATAACTATGGACTAGAAGCCCTTAGCTGATGACTCCAGAACCCCAGCGTGAAACCCTGGCGGGTGGGGGGGGGGGAGCTGAATATTCTACCCATCTCCCTTGTAGAATCCAAAAGGCAGATGGGCAAAAGTCTGCATAGAGCAAAGTGAAAACCTTAAAAACCTCTGCCTCTACTGAGATTACTTCTAGGATGAATTCTAACAAACTGCTCAGACTTTTAGACCCTGAGAAGGAGCCGGAGACGAAGCGTAGCCATTGATAAGACCCACCAATCCACTCATGCTTTTTATAGATTTGTATGGGAAAGACAGGCCCACTACTAAAAAATAATAATAATTCAGAGTTCCCTAAGTTTATGGAGCGGCAGGAAGCTGGTCTGTAGGAGGAGAGCTGGTCTTGCGGCAGCAAGCATGAAGTGTCCCCTTTGCTAAGCAGGGTCCACCCTGGTTGCATTTGGATGGGAGACTGTATGTGACCACTGTGGGATATTCTCCTAAGGGGATGGAGCCACTCTGGGGAGATCATCTGCCTGCTTGCATGCAGAAGGTTCCAAGTTCCCTCCCTGGTGGTATCTCCAGATAGGGCTGGGAGAGACTCCTGCCTGCAGCCTTGGAGAAGCCGCTGCCAGTCTGGGTAGACAATACTGAGCGAGATGGACCAAGGGTCTGACTCAGTATATAGCAGCTCCCGATGTTCTTATGGGGCAACCGAGGAATAATGCCACTGAGGCATACAAGGTATCCCCTACACACACACACACACACACACACACCCTGAGCCATCAAGAAAACAGACTGGAAGGTGCCAGGTCATCAAAGTGAATGCGCCCCCCCCCCCGGCTTTGGTTGCCATGGTTTCCAGACCTCCACTGTTGGCCCCGGGCCCTGAACTGGCAAAAGCCAAGCTTCAGAAATGTGAAGGCGTAAAGGATCCGACAGCAGCAGGCTCTTTGCCGTGTCACCCCCTCCTTCTTCGCTTCTGTGCCTGGGGCTTGAGCCGGGGAGGTGGGGGGCTCCACTTTCTGTGAAGTCTCAGGGAACTATCAGTATACACACACACATACACACACCTCAAAGACACATACCTCATGTTCCCAAACAAGCTCAGAATCAGGAGCGCATAGGAATATAGGTTCAGGGGAAGCGGCTGTCTACTGAGTCAGACCTTTGGTCCACCTAGCTCAGGATCGTCTACTCTGACTGGCAGCAGCAGTCCTCCAGGACAGGAATATTTCTCAGACCTAGCTGCAGGTGCCAGGGATTGAAACCGGGACATTCAGCGTGCTGAGTTGCCACCTATGCTAACATAGGAACCTAGGAAGCTGCCATATAGTGAGTCACACCCTTGGTGCATCTAGCTCAGTATTGTCTACCCAGACTGGCAGCGGCTTCTCCAAGGTTGCAGGCAGGAGTCTCTCTCAGCCCTATCTTGGCGATGCTGCCAGGGAGGGTTGGAACTTTCTGCTCTTCCCAGAGCGGCTCCATCCCCTGAGGGGAATCTCTTCCAAGGCTCACACATCAAGTCTCCCATTCATATGCAACCAGGGCAGACCCTGCTTAGCTAAGGGGACAAGTCGTGCTCGTTACCACAAGACCAGCTCTTGTGGGGCAGAAATGGAGCAGAGGTGGGACAGAGACAGTCTTGAAGCATTTCAAGTGGGCTCCAGACTACCACTCCTTTGAAACATTGCAGAACCCGTAGAAACAGATGACCATAAGAAGCTGCCATACTGAGTCAGACCATTGGTCCATCTAGCTCGGTATGGTCTGCACTGACTGGCAGCAGCTCTCCAAGATTCCAGGCAGGAATCCTTCCCATCCCTACCTGGAGATGTTGCCAGGGATTGAACCTGAGGCCTGAGATATTACACCACGGAGCTGTCATCCCAACTGCTAAGGGTCATGTCTTACAGTGCTCACATGTGGTCACCCATCTAAATGCAAACCAGAGTGGACCCTGCTTAACAAAGGAGGCAATTCATGCTCACTACCACAAGACCAGCTGTCCTCACCTAATAACAGCAGCTCTTGTATTCCCTCCACATCAAGTATCCCATCTTTGCTCAGGATTGCTCTTTTCATTTTTATGCAGAAAACAACAAGATCCATTCAAAGTTTTCTGGGTTCCAGGATTCCGCACAAAGACGTGAGGCAGGCCACAGAACAGATTACAGCAGTCCTGGGAAGGACTCTCAGCTCAGCTCTTTCTCTTAAAAAGCAAGTTTCTAGCCCCCTGTATTGTTTCTTCCTTTCAAAGACTATATCACACTTCCCTGTCCCTACCTTTTTGTTGAGCAAATATGGGAAGACACCATCAATAGGGATTGGGAAATAGAGTTCCTGGGAATCTCTCTCTGTTTGACCTACCTTATAGGGTTGCTGTGAGGTTAAAATGGCAGAGGGACCATGTACACCGACATGTAAACTGCCCAGAGACTCAAGTTTTGAGCGGTATAGAAATATCTTAAAATAAAATAAAAATATTTTAAATAAATTCAATAAATAAATAATAAATAGAATTGTTGAATTCTATTCTAGTTCTAGTTCGTAGAATTGTTGCAGCATATCTCTGGGGTTGCCTGTACCTGAGCATGGTGAACATTTTAGGCACCTTTCCCATTCAGAAGCAGAAGAGCATGTGACTGTCCTGAGGGAGTATTCTTCAGGCTGAGAAATTTCCCACTCTCTTTGTTCAAGCGCTCTGTCAGTCCGAGTGTGCCCTTGGCATCCTCAGTGGGGTCAGTCAGAAGAGCCCAGGCAAGGCCTCAGAGATAGAGGAGGGGGTTAGCGTCACCTGGGTCCTCCTCCTCGGCAGCCAGATCCTTGGGCTGGCTCCTCACTGGGAGACCACGGCCCTCTCCCTCACAGTGCCTTGCCCTCAGCATTGACCCAGCCATTTTTAAAGGCAGCTTCCAATTCTGAATATCTGAGCCCCGCCCTTCGTGGATCCTCCCCCACTAAGTTTTATTAGCTGTCCCATTACCGTGCTTTTTCCTCCTTTTCCCCAATCGTCGCTCAACAACCCCACCCCTGCTCCCTACCCAGCAATGGTCCCCGTCAGCCACGCCTACCTGATGACATCATCAGAGGGTGCCAAATGACCCTCCGGAGTCCGGATGCTCGCGCTGACCTCACCCTTCCCTGGACCAGCAACGGCCCCGTCTGAACTCCAGCTCTGCTTCCCAGTGCCCTTCCCATCCTGAGGTTTGTATGTAGGTACGGGCGGGCTGGCCAAGACACTCTCCTTCCCCCATCCTTGTCAATGCATTCCACTAGCTCCACCCACCTGGTTGTCTGTGAAGTGCCCCCATAGTTCATGAACATTCCACTCCAGTGAGTTACATTAGGGCAGTTGGGGTTGCCCTTTGGGTGGTTTTTTTCCCCTTCAGATTTTCTTCCATTCCCTAATTCATGTTTGATGTGGCATGCTTTGCTGCCTGCCTACAGCTGCCTATAAGCCCTAAATGGCTTGGGACCAGGTTACCTGAGAGAGCGCCTTGCGCCATATGTGGACATCACGATCTTCCTTGGAGGCCCTGCTCCAAGCGCCCATGCCCAGGGCAGGGTGGCTACTAGGAAAAGGACCTTTTAAGTGGTGGCACCCCCATTTATGGAACAGTGCCCCCGCCCAGTGAGGTTAGCCTGGCATCATCACTTTGTTCTTTTAGATGCCAAGTGAAGCCCTTTCTGTTCACTCAGGCTTTTAAAATTTGATTTTGTACAAAAATAAAAGTTTTAAAATGTTTTGTATTGTATTTTGTATTTTGTATTTTCTCTTGTAATTTCCTTTTGTGTGTGTGTGTGTATTATGAATGTCTAATTGGATGTTTTTACTGTTGAGTTGTCTTGAGCAACCCAGAGAACAATTTGTTATGGGGTGGCTAAAAAATAACGACGTTGATGGTGATGGTGGTTAGTGACCACAGCCCCACATTTCCCTGCAAACTGGGCCAAGCAACCAGGCAGTTCATGTGCACAAAATTTGCTTGAATCGTTTTGAATTTGAATCAAATTTGAATCGATTCAAATTCAAAACCATTGACTAGAGTGGAGATTCTCTCAATTGAAAAGACATTGGGCAAACCTGAATCAATTTGAGCGTATCTCCACTCTTCTCAATGATTTCAAATTCGGATTGATTCAAACCGATTCAAATTCGAATCGATTCGAGCGAATTCCAAGCATATCCCTACAGTTCATGGCTCCATGTTCAAGCAACCCCCTTCAGCAGCATCTCAGGATCAGCATGAGCCTCCCGACAACAGCCCAGGACCGGTCAGTGTCAGCCAACTGCTGACCCCATTGGGATGGAACAGGCTGCTTCTCTTGGCAGGCAGATCAAGGGGTTCTGTGGGAGGAAGAAAGCAATTTGGAGCTGCGGAGGAAGAGTCATGGTGAAGCCTGTCTGAGGAGGGAGGGGTTTGGCTGCAGGAAAAGTTAGTGGGGAAGGTAGTGGAAGCATGGAAATCTACAGTCCTCGGGAGTTTTGTTGGGAAGGGCCATAGCTCACTGATAAAGCACCTGCTTTGCATGAAGAAGACCCCAGGTTCAATTCTTAGTATTCCAGGTAGGGCTGGGAAAGACCTCGTCTGAAATTCTGGAGCTGCTGCCAGTCAGTGTTGATAATCAGGGCTGTCTGATGGGTGGGTGAGGAGGGACGTTGCCCAGGGTCCTGCTCCTTTAGGAGATCCCACACGATGGCACATCAACAGAGACCTTTCTACTCCTGGAAGGACCAGAATAATGTCTTATTTATTTTTACACTTATATCCTGCTCTTCCCCAAGGAGAGCTGGTCTTGTGTTAGCAAGCATGGTCAGCTGCCTTTGCAAAGCAGGGTCCTCCCTGGTTTGCATTTTAATGGGAGATTACATGCGTGACCACTGTAGAATATTCCCCTTAGGGGATGGGGTCACTTTGGGAAGAGCACCTGCGTACTTGCATGCAGAAGGTTAATAGTAGTGGTAGTGGTAGTGATAGTAGTGATGAAGGAGGAGGAGGAGGAGTATTTGTTAGCCACCCCATAACAAATTTTTCTCTGGGCAGCCTGCAACAGAGGATTAAAACAAACAATCAAAACAGACAAAACAAAGGTGAAAATAAAATACAACATACAATACAAAGCAGCTTAAAAACACATTTTAAAATGAGTTAAAAATCAGATCAAATCTGATTGGAACTTGAAGGTTCCAAGTTCCCTCCCTGGAATCTCCAAGACTGGGCTGCCTGCAACCTTGGAGAAGCCGCTGCCAGTCTGTGTTGACAATAATGAGTGAAATGGACCAATGGTCTGACTCAGTATGTGGCAGCTTCCTATGTTTCTATGAACATGCATTCCCCAGCACAGTTTGAACAAGCTTGCTGGTTGGCTGGCTGGCTTGTTGGCTTGTTTTGGCAAAATGGAAACAAAGAGGAATTTTTAGCAATTAGCTCTAATTTTAATGAATCATATGGATGCTGAAGATGGCATGCCCAGCGTTTCTAGCACATGCACTGGGCTCTGCTGATGTCATCTCTCTGCAGTACGCTGTAGACCAAGGTTTTTTAACCTTGGGCCCCCAGATGTTGTTGGACTACAACTCCCAGAATCCCAAGACATGGCCTTTGTGACTGGGGATTCTAGGAGCTGTAGTCCAACAACATCTGGAGGCCCAAGGTTAAGAAACCCTGCTCTAGACCAGGCCTGCCAACTTTGCCCCCGCCCCCAGCTGTTTTTGGACTACAACTCCCACAGTCCCCAGCCACAGTGGCCAATAGCCAGGGATTATGGGAGTTGTAGGCCAACATCTGCAGGAGGGCATGCACTAGAGCAGGGATGGGAAACCTTGGCACTCCAGCTGTTTTTGGACTACAACTCCCATAATCCCCAGCCACAGAGGCCAATAGCTAGGGGTTATGGGAATTGTAGGCCAACATCTGCAGGAGTGCCAAGGTTCCCCATCCCTGCACTAGAGCATCCTTACTCCCAGGCACCCAAAATACATTTGGAGAGAGAGGCAAGAAAGTGCCAGAACCACATTGCATCACCACAGATGGAGTGCATCATCTCCTCAAGCTCCACCTCCTGGATGATCAACAATCTCACGCTGCAAGTGGACAGGAAGAGGGAGGGCAGGAAGGAGGTAATAGGCAACCCAAACGATGGGATGGTGCAAAGGAGGCAGTACCTCAGCGGAAACCCCAGTGGGGAGAAAGTCCCAGGTTCAATCCCTGGCAGCATCTCGAGGTAGGGCTGAGAGAGAGTCGTGCCTGGAATTTTGGAGAAGCTGCTGCCAGTCAGAGCAGACAATACTGAGCTAGATGGACCAAGGCTCTGGCTTAGGAAGGAGCAGTTTCATATACAGGGAGAATCTGTAGCTTTGTGGTAAAACGTCTGCTTTGCATGCAGAATGTCCCTGGTTCAATGCTTGGCAGCATCTCCATGTAGGGCTGAGAGAGTGTCCTGCCTGAAACCTTGGAAAGCTGCTGCCAGTCTGGGTAGACAATACTGAGTTAGGTGGACCAAGAGTCTGACTCGGTAGTGTCACTGGAGGTACTGTGCTGGGGGGGGGGGGGGGATAGGGCCAGTTACTCTCCGCCTGCTAAATAAGGAGAATCACCACGTTACTTGTAAACCGCTCAGAGACACAAGATTTGGGTGGTATATAAATGTTTCTAAATAAATACATACATACATACATACATACATACCAATGTTTGATCCTTAGGGCAGATAAAAACCCACCATGATGGCCACCCAGCCACTTACAACCCCTGCTAACTGAGCAAAGAGACAGCTTTTAACGTGGTGATTCTCTTGTACTTAGCAGGGGGAGAGCACCTGGCCCTCTCCATCCCCAGCACAGCATCCCTCCAGTGGCTGTTGCTGGCGTCTAACCTTATGCCTCTTTTTCGATGGCGAGCCCTTTGGAGATAGGGGGCCATCTTCTTGACGTCTTCTCTATTTCTCTATGTAAACCGCTTTGAGAATCTCGTGGAAGAGGAGCATATAAATAGCCGTCGTAGTCGCAGTAGTAATAAAGACAGAGAGAAAGGTTGGTGGCCCACAGGCCACCTACCTCTCGGGCAGTTCCTTAGCAAGGCCCGGGGCTGTGTTTCCATCCCACAAAGTCAAGTATCAAAGGAAGGACACAGCTGGGAAAGGAGGGGGCCATTTGGGGGGCGGCGGGGGGGGGGACTTGTTCTCCGGATTAGCCCATGCTCCTGGCTGACGGGGGGGGAGCGTTCGCTCATGCCGGCAGCCCCCAAGAGCAGACAAGCGCCTCGCTGCCACCTGTTTCCGATAAGCTGGCTAAGCCCGCTCCATAATTATGCTTTATTAATGGACGCCCCTGTCTTCATTACATGCCTTAATTAGTGTTTGGTGAGACAATACAAAAGGGATCAGAGCGTGTCACTTTTTCCAAAGGGGAGGTTTACGCAGCCCGACCAAAATAACCTCGTCTGGGAAGCTGGAAGTTCCTGTTTCACGCGGCCCCGCCGGCCACAGTTGTGAGAAGGGATCCGGCTTAATCCCACGGCAAGGCCGGGGGAAGCTGGCGTGCACCGCCCCGGGGTCCCCCTCCCTTCTCACTGCCCCCCACCCCTTGGCTGGAGGCGCTGAGCTCATGCGGGTCACCGTGCGATCCACGGCTGTCGTGCCCAGGCTTGAAGCGAGGTTTGCTCTGGGGTGCACAACTCCAATGCCCTGGTTGGGCCGGACCCAACCACGATTTGGGCACGCAGGGGGGGCCAAGTCAGTTTTCAAGAGCATTGTTATGTTAAAAACGATTCGTCAAAACATTCATTAGTGGTTCATTAGTAACGTATGGATCTCACACACACACACACACACACACCCCGTCGAGGGACCCACAGTTTGAACTGAGGATAGCATCCATAAAATAGGCCGTGTCCCTGCTCGGTTCGTGGAGCACCTGGAGTATATGGCAGCCCCAAATAAATGCCAAATAAATGCCAAGTCTCCTCCTCTCCTGTTGCTTTCAGGCTGCAATCCTCGAGTTCTTAATCATAATAATAATAATTTGATTTCTATACCACCCTTCCAAAAATGGCTCAGGGTGGCTTACATAGAAAAATAATAAATAAATAAATAAGATGGCTCCCTGTCCCCAAAGGGCTCACAATCTAAAAGAAACATAAGATAGACACCAGCAATAGCCACTGGAGGGATGCTGTGCTGGGGATGGAGGGAGCCAGTTACTCTCCCCCTGCTAAAGAAAGAGGATCACCACGGTAAAAGGTGCCTCTTTGCCAAGTTAGCAGGGTTCTTCATGACTCAGCTGCCAGTGTGGGTCATCAAAAGAGTCCCTGTGGGCCGTTATAAGGGGTGTGCATGGAACCGGCTAGTCTGGTTCGGTTTGGGTCCAAATTGGACCCAAACTGGACTGGGCCAGTTTGGTCCGGCACCCCCGTTGAACCCCCCACCCCAGGGTTGGTTCAGTCTGGGGGCAGAGGGGTCCAGATTTTATATTTTTACACACACTCTCTCTCTCTCTCTCTCTCTCTCTCTCTCTCTCTCTTACCCCCTCTGGGGGAGTTCCAGCCCATTCGGGCCTTCCCCCTCTGGCACGTTGGCCATTTTGGAGGCCGCCTCGCCTGCGCAATGGGCCTCTGCGTGGCCTGGGTCATTCCTGAAGAGCCGGCCAAACGGGCCCATTGGGCAATAATGGAGGCCAGCCGGGGGAGGGGGGACCTCTGAGGACACCCCACCACCACCACCTCGAGCAACTCCACAAGATGTGGTCAGAGCTGGAGAGACATGCATAGGAACATAGGAAGCTGCCATATACTGAGTCAGACCCTTGGTCTATCTAGCTCAGTATTGTCTTCACAGACTGGCAGCGGCTTCTCCGAGGTTGCAGGCAGGAGTCTCTCCCAGCCCTATCTGGAGATGCCAAGAAGGGAACGTGGAACCTTCTGCAGGTGAGCCTGCAGATGCTCTTCCTTGAGCAGCCCCATCCCCTAAGGGGAAGATCCTCCAGTGCTCACATACGTTGTGTCCCATTCAAATGCAAACCAGGGCAGACCCTGCTTAGCAAAGGGGACAATTCATGCTTGTGAGTCCAAGCTGCTTACAGAATCAGTTGCCCCATCTAGCTCAGGACTGTCTACACCAGGGTGACTCAGCTGCTGCCTTCCCACTGTTTTTGGACTATAGCTCCCAGAATCCCCAGCAACAGTGTTAGGGATGATTCCAGTAGTCCTACATTTCCTGGAATTCGGATTGGGCTGACACCCCCTGACAAACCGGCTCGGGGGTTGAACAACGCAAGCATGCCGTCCACACTTCATGAATCTGCGGGTAGGGATGTGCACGAAACAGATTTTGTGCGAAACAGGACGATGGACTAGATTGGCCTTGGGCCTGATCCAGCCGGGCTCTTCTTATGTTCGTATGTAAATCGAAACGCGGTAGTTTTGTTCAAAACGTTTTGAATCAAAATGGTTTTTTGTTGTTGTTGTTCCAAGTTCAAAACAGGCCCCCTATTTAAAGGGTGCTTTTTTTCGCGCGTGAGACACTCAAAACGGCCTGTTTGGCATCGAAACATTTTGCACATCCCTATCACCTGTGGTAATCCAGATGTTGCCAAATTTCAACTCTAGGTCAATAAATTGTCGCTGGGGGTGATGGGAGTTGTAGTTCAGCAACATCTGGAGTACCACAGGTTTTGAACGCTTGTGCTCGGGGAAACTGAAGTTTCCACATAGCAATCCGCTGGGAAAAGCACGCAACCACTCCTGGCATAGAGTGGCTGATGACAAACTCACTGAGAGGCCTGATCACCATCCCCATAATTCAGGGCTTCTCACACCGGGGTCCTGCAGACGGTGTGGGACTACAACTCCCATCATCCCCTGCCACCGTGGCAGGGGTGATGGGAGTTGTAGTCCCACACCATCTGCGGGGGCCCGGGTGTGAGAAGCCCTGCCATATCTCTTGGAAGTCAAATGAGCCCAGTTTCCAACTACTTGGGGTGGCAGGGCAGGACGTAATTCTGCAGTTCAGTGCCCTGCTGACCCCTCCTAGATAAAAGGTTGACTGAAGCATGGGGGAGAAAGCCATCAAAGATTGGGGAGGTACGAAGTTTACAAAGCAAAGCACAGCACGAGCCTCTTCTCCACAGCTAACCCTCTCCCGGTTAATGATTGCCGTCCCTGGCAGCCAGTTCCAGACCGCTGCTCAGTGAGAAAAGGCAATTAATTCAAGACTAACAGGATTTTCAGATTCACAGCAGCCTTGGGAGACTCTTTGGGGAGCGGGAGGCAGTTGATTAAAGATCTGGAGGGGGAGGCAACTTACGATTCCAGGTGGCTTCCCAAAGAAGGTGATAGCAAGTTGGCGGTGTCAGGCCACAGAGGGCATTCCCTGCCTGAGATCTCTCTCATCCTTTCATCCATGATAGGAACATAGGGTGCTACATCCCTAGACTCTTGGTCCATCTAGCTCAGGATTTATTAATTACGTATTTATTTGACATATTTGTAGACCTCCCAAAATGCAAGTTTCTGGCGGTTTACAACAAAACAATAAAAGCAACAAGTAAACAGGTTAAAACATGACAACAATTTCAAATTTAAAACAATGTGAAAACTAGCATGGTGTAGTGGTTAGAGTGCTGGACTAGGACCGGGGAGACCCGAGTTCAAATCCCCATTCAGCCATGACACTTGCTGGGTGACTCTGGGCCAGTCACTTCTCTCTCAGCTGCTTCACAGGGTTCTTGTGGGGAGAAACTTAAGTATGTAATACACTGCTCTGGGCTCCTTGGAGGAAGAGCGGGATATAAAATGTTAATAATAATAATAATAAATAATAATAATAACAATAATAATAATAATAATAATAATACCAGAATAGAAGAATTCTCTTGGACAGGTTAGCATAGAAGAGGCATTTTCCAAAGGGACTCACTATCCCCTCTGTTGTTTGTAATCGTCATGACCCCACTTTCACAAATACTCAACAAAACAGGCCTCGGATACCAAACATCTAAAACATCAAGTAAAATAAACCATCTGCTGTACATAAACAATCTGAAGTTGTATGGAAAGTCCCAGTCAGAAATCGAATCACTGCTAAACACTGTCCATCTATTCAGTAGCGATATAGCAATGGAGTTTGGACTAGACAAGTGTGCTGCATTAATAATGAAGAGAGGAAAAATAACAAAAACAGAAGGAATAGAACTGCCTAATGGAAGCAACATCAAGAACCTGGAAGAGAAAGAACATTACAAATACTTGGGCATTCTCGAGGCTGATAGCATTGCACACACTGAAGTTAAATGAAAAATTGGGAGTGAATAAATCAGGAGAGTTAGAAAAATCCTCAAGTCCAAACTCAACGGTGGGACCACCATACAAGCCATAAACACCATACAAGCCACAGGCTATACCTGTTATCAAATACACTGCAGGAATAATAGACTGGACCCAGGCAGAGCTAGAGATGCTAGATTGTAAGATCAGGAAAATCATGACCATCAATCATGCTCTGCACCCCCGCAGTGATGTAGATAGGCTCTACCTCCCTCGCAGCTCAGGTGCAAGAGGAATGCTGCAAGTCCATCAAACAGTAGAGGAGGAGAAAAGAGGCCTTGAAGAATATATCAAGGACAATGAAGAAGATGCACTTCAAATGGTCAATAACGAGAAACTATCCAACACCAATGAAACAAAGCAGGCCTACAAGAAAGAACAAGTCAAGAACCGAGCAGAAAAATGGAGAAAGAAGCCCCTGCATGGTCAATATTTGCACAATATAAGTGGAAAATCAGACATCACCAAGACCTGGCAATGGCTTAAGAATGGCAACTTGAAGAAAGAAACAGAGGGTTTAATACTGGCTGCACAAGAACAGGCACTAAGAACAAATGCAATAAGAGCAAAAGTAGAAAAGTCAACAACAAAAAGCAAGTGTCGCCTTTGTAAAGAAGCAGATGAAACCGTGGACCACCTAATCAGCTGTTGTAAAAAGATCGCACAGACTGACTACAAACAAAGGCATGACAAGGTAGCATGGATGGTACACTGGAACATCTGCAAAAAATACAAGCTACCTGTAGCCAAAGATTGGTGGGACCATAAAATTGAAAAAGTTGTAGAAAATGAAGATGCAAAAATATTATGGGACTTCTGACTACAAACAGACAAACATCTGCCACACAATACACCAGATATAACTGTAGTTGAGAAGAAAGAAAAACAAGTCAAAATAATCGACATAGCAATACCAGGAGATAGCAGAACAGAAGAAAAAGAATTGGAAAAAATCACAAAATACAAAGATCTACAAACTGAAATTGAAAGGCTGTGGCAGAAAAAGACCAAAATAATCCCAATGGTAATTGGCGCCCTAGGTGCAATCCCAAAACAACTTGAAGAGCACCTCAACACCATAGGGGCCACAGAAATCACCATCAGCCAATTACAAAAAGCAACTTTACTGGGAACAGCCTATATTCTGCGATGATATCTATAACAACAGCAACAACATTGACAATAAAGTTCAGCCATCCCAGGTCCTTGGGAAGGACTCGATGTCTGGATAAAACAAACCAGTCAATAACACCTGTCTGACTGTGTAAATAAATAAATAATGAAACAACGAATATAAACCTGCTCACCTTATCATTCTTGCACATCAGCTTGACCCATGTTCCTCCTCTTTTCTGACATGGCTTTACTGGCTCCTTCTTCCTTCTCGTATCATTCCACCCCATCCTTTGAACTGACAAAACTCTTTGGGCTCAAATACCATCCTGTGTTCCTTCTCTCCTGCTATTCCTTCGCTGTCTTCTGTACTCTCCCAACTATATCCGGAGCTATACATTTAAAACCGTTCCTTTGTGCCTATCAGTTAATCTCTGCTTGTGTACCGCCAACAACGTAAGCTTGGCTGTGATGCAGGCTGGCAGGGCCTTCTTGGTCATGGCTCCCAGGCTTTGGAATGCTTTCCCAGTGAGCATCCTCTCCTCCGGCTCCATTACAGCTTTTGGCAAGCAACTAAAAATCATCACCTTTTACCCAGACTTTTAGATGAATGTTGTTTCCTTGGTACTGCTGCTTCTGTGCTGTATTTTGTGGTTCTATTGTATATATGTTTTTGAGCTTCTTAAATAGATTTGTATTTGTTCTTATATTGAATTGAAATCAAATTATTATTATTATTATTATTAATAATAATAATAATAATAATAATAATATTGCAATTTAATATCTGTTCAATAGTTTTGCATTTTTTTAAAAAAAAACTTATTGTAAACCATCTTGAGATTGTTTTAATGAAAGACAGTATATAAAACTAACAATAACTAGTTGGTTAATTAGAATATGTTCCATAATCATGTCTCACTCTTCTTTTTATCCATTCTGCTACTATCCTCTTGGCAGGGATGTGGGAAAGACACAGGCCTCACACAGCTCTGAGGGGAATGGGATCAGGACCTCGGAGAGCTCCACACAGAGAGGCACAACTGCTGGGTATTGCAACATAAGAGGGATTTTACTCCAGCAGAGGCTTGGGACAGGCTGTGTGGTTTTTATAGAAACTGCCCTGGTCCAGCCCTTCCATGGAGAAGCTTCTTAAAGGGGTCTTGATTTATTTTCTGCATGCTGGCTCTGGCAGAACTGGGGAATCTTTCTGCTAGTAGGTCCTTAAAGGACTCATAGAAACATAGGGAGTTGCCTTATACTGAGTCTGACCCTTGGTCCGTCTAGCTCAGTATTGACTACACTGACCGGCAGCATCTCTCCAAAGCTTCACGCAGAAGTCTTTCCCAGCCCTATCTGGAGATGCTGCCAGGGATTGGAGCTGGGGCCTTTCCCATGTGAAGCGAAGGCTCTACCACTGAGCTACGGCCCAGCCCGTTCCTCTTCCAAGAATGAGATGAGCAGAGCTGTGTCTCTGGGCCATGGTAAGGATCAAGGCTGTGGCTCTCCTAGGGCTCCTGATGTGGAGGGTCTTGGAGGAATGGAATCACTCAGGGTCTGGGTTGTAGGGTCTTTCCACCCTGTCTCAGCCTCTGATGTGTCTGCCTTGTTCCCCATGTGGTGGGGGGAGTCCCATATCTGGGGCCAGTGTTCCTTGTTATAGGGATTCTCCGATGTGGTTGACTACAACTCCCATAATCCCTAGCTGCAATTGCATTTGGCTGGCGATTATGGGAGTTGCAGTCAATAATATCTGGGAGAGAATCCCTCTTACAGGGAACACTGGTCAGGATAGCTGATAAGAACGAAATGGCAAACATCAACGTCTTCTCACATCTTCATTCCCCCCTGCCCCTTTGGAATAAACCGGGTTGTTTCCATCTTGGTCCAGTTGACTTCCATGGAGCCCTCTCTTTTCTGTATCCTTGGCAAAGGTCGGGATGGCCCTGCTCCTCCACCTGGGTGCCCCGCCGTCTCCAAAGAGCTCTCGAATCGCTCCGACCCTCCGTCATCTCTCTGACTCGACCGAAGGGGACTCTCGGCTCCTTTGTGCATCTTCACGGCGTGGCTCAGGAGCCTGGCGGGAGGTTGCTTTTGTGAAGGCTCCTTTCCAAGACAAAGACAGATCTTGTGTTGGGCTTGGAGAGCCAACCCCCACCCGCCCACCGCCACACTTTGTTGTTCCATCCTCTTCAGCAAGGAATGAGAAGAGAGCCCTGTAGGGAGAGCAGCCTAACTCAGTGGCTTCCCGCTGCCGCCACTGTTGATGTTGCTTGGAAGTTGGAAAACAAGAAGATAGAAGATCGAGGGAAAGACAGCAGCAGGAAGCTGTAACTCGCACACACAAACACACTCCAGCCTTGATTCAGTCTTCCCTTGCCACCATAGGAACCTAGGAAGCTGCCTTCTACTGAGTCAGACATTTATTGCTACATCTAGCGCAGGATTTTCTGACTGGCAGCAGCTTCTGCAAGGTTTCTCCAAGGTCCTTTCCTAGCAGGACCCGGAGATGCTACCAGGGGGTGAACCTGGGATGTTCTGCATGCAACGTAGAGGAGTTATGACTCCTCCAACCAAGTGTCTTGGACCGAGTCAGACCCTTGTTCCATCCATCTCGCTTAATATTGTTGACACAGACTGGCAGCAGCTTCTTCAAAGTTGCAGGCAGGAGTTTCTCTCAGCCCTACCTTGGAGGTGCCAGGGAGGGAACTTGGAACAGGCAGATGCTCACAGAGCGGCCCCATCCCCGAAGGGAACTATCTGGGACATAATTGGGAAAGGAGATACTAAATTTTGATATTTCCCTCCTACCAGCTTCTGTAAGTGGTTCAGAAAGAAATCCTCATAGGAACATAGGAAGCTGTCGACTGAGTCAGGCCATTGGTCCATCTAGCTCAGTATTGTGGACACAGACTGGCAGCGGCTTCTCCAAGGTTGCAGGCAAGAATCTCTCTTGGAGATGCCAGGGAGGGAACATGGAACATTCTGCATGTAAGCTTGCAGGTACTCTTCCTAGAGCAGCCCCTCTTCCTAGAGCAGCCCCATCGTCTAAAGGGGAATAGCTTCCAGTGCTCACACATGTAGTCTCCCATCCAAATGCAAACCAGGGCAGACCCTACTGAGCAAAGGGGACAATTCATGCTGGCTACCCCAAGGCCAGGGGACAGAATCAGGGCAGAGTGAACCTATCTGGCCCAGATCCTGCCTCCCACACAATCACTCTCAGCTCCCCATACCTTGCTATTTAATTCACAACTAAGGTTTGGAGGCTGGAGAGAATCTATCTATGTGCTCGCTAAGAGTCGACACCGCCTTGATGGAACTTAATCAATCAATCAATCAAGGATTGTGGGGTGCAATCCATGGAGGACTATAAATGGCCACCCCACTGATCAGGCACTGCAAGTAATCCAACATCCAGTATGGGAAGATATGAGAATCCAGTATGAGAAAATCTGAGGAGAGGAGAGCTGGTCTTGTGGCAGCAAGCACGAATTGTCCCCTTTGCTTTGGAGGATCCACCCGGGTTTGCATTTGAATGGGAGACCACATGTGAGCACTGTAAGATATTCCCCTTAGGGGATGGGGCCACTCTGGGAAGAGCATCTGTATGCTTGCATACAGAATATCCCAGGTTCCCTCCCTAGCATCTCCAAGGTTGGGCTGAGAGAGACCCCTGCCTGCAACCTTGGAGAAGCTGCTGCCAGTCTGTATAAGACAATACTGAGCTAGATGGACCAAGGGTCTGACTCAGTATATGGCAGCTCCCTCTATCCCTATGCTTGCAAGCAGAAGGCTCCTAGTTCCCTTCCTAGCATCTCCAAGAAAGGCCTGAGAGAGACTCCTGCCTCCAAACCTGGAGAAGCTGCTGCCAGTCTGTATAAGACAATACTGAGCTAGATGGACCAAGGGTCTGACTCAGTATATGGCAGTTTCCATATTGGTTTGCATTTGAATGGGAGACTACAAGTCAATGCTGTAAGATATTCCCTGGGGACAAATCTCAGTGCTAGAGCATCTGCTTGCATCCAGAAGGTTCTAGGCTCCATTCCTGGCAGCTTCTCCAAGCAGGGCTGTGCAAGACTCCTGCCTGAGACCTTGGAGAGCTGCTGCCAGTCAGTGTTGACAATACTGAGCTAGACTGACCAAGGGTCTGACTCAATATAAGACCGCTTCTTCTGTCCCTGTGGGAGACTCCACACCTATCCTGGAGGGTTACCAACCTTAACTCCACCAAGTCTGAGACACAAGGAAGCCGATTGGTTCCCTGGAGACTCCATCAGCCAATGGCAGATTGGCTACGCCCACCTATGCTTGCACTTCATATGGGCAGCAGAAAGCTACCCGGCCGGCCTTCCATTGAACAGGCCATTCAGAAAATATATATAAGCCCGGAAAAGCAAACATTTTTAGCAACTTCAAGAGAAACATTCTTTTGCCAGTCAGCAAGAGAGGGACGCAGAGCTAATATTGAAGCCTGCGGCCTTCTGCTCTGTCATGGCTGTCGGCCAGCGGGCTGCCAGTTCATTATTTGCATTGGAACAGGCAACCTTTCCCCTCCCTCCTATTTATACAGCTTACCTCAGGAATAAACCAATTACTCTTTTTAAGGGGGGGGGATCCCTTTCGCAAATGTCCAGTGTACATCTGTAGCCTCTAGAAAGGACACCCTCACACACCCTGCCCCAGCTGCGTGGTCCGATACGAACGGACGCGGCCCGACTCGGTTTTCAGCTGGCCGTGGATGCGCCTCGGCCAGATCAGCTGTTTACTGTGTCCATAAACAAACAGCAGCTATAAATTCTCCTTAAATAGACTGGGCTGAAGCCAGAACACCAAGGAGCCGGAGAGGAGAGGTGAGGTGAGAAGCTGTACCAGCTTTTCAGGCTCTGCAGTGAAGGCTGGGTCTGGTGGTAGAACTACTCCTGGACTGCAGAGGGTTGCCACTGCCAGGATTTGGGATTTGACTACTTTCACGCATGAATTGCCCCCTTTGCTAAGCAGGGCCTGCCATGGTTTACATTTGGATGGGTGACTACACGTAAGCACAGTCTGCTGTAAGATCCTTAGGGTATGGGACAGTAGTTCAGTGGTAGAGTATCTTCTTGCATGTAGAAAATCCCAGGTTAGATCTGTGGCATCTCAAGGGAGTTATTCGCACACAGCTTCATGCTTCGGGGTAAATCTTGAGCAAAGCCACTTTGAACTACACTCGCGGCAATTGAGGGACGCAGCCTCTCCCCTCTGCTCTCAGGTTTTGTTTTGAAACAAGTCCACGTGGCATGCTCCGTGTTTTCCTTCCAGCCAATGTGACAGGCGTGGGGGGTGAGTGACAGCTTTCTTAAGAGCAATGTCTGCATTTCTAAAGAGAACATCCCTCTTATCATGCTTATGATTCTACGTCAGTGCCTCTCCCTATTTGCTCTGGCATTTTTAGAAATAGTCGCTTAAAACCAGCATTTTAAAAATCCGGAAATACGTCAAGATAAGCTAGAATTTGCATCACAAAGATGGATTTGTATGTGGAGTGAGCAGAGGCGTATCTAGGGAAAATAGCGCCTATGGTAAGCACTGAAATTGCGCCCCGTCCAAACATCTGACACCCACCTTTCAGATAACTTTACCATAATATCAGCTGAAAAATACAAGTCAAGCTCGTTAATCTTTTAATATTTCAAGAACTATTTAGCAGTGGATGTAGCCGGACCAAAAAATGCTCGAAAACTACAAATTTCAGTATGCGGGGGCTCATGAAATACCCAAATACTATGTGGAGGTGTGCTTGGAAAACTAAACAGAAGTGCCTGTCTAATTCTCTACTATGCATTGTAGCATCTCTATTACATATGTTTTAAAAATAAATGGAGAATTGGACTTTTCCCAGATATTTTCAGATACTCTGAAAATAATTAAAGGATATGCAGAGTAAACTGTGTCACTGCTTGGAATATATTCTAGTATTTCAGAAAGACAGTTAAAATGAGAGAGAGAGAGAAAGAAACTCCCAGTGGGACTTAATACTAAGGATTTCACAGTGATTCAAAGACAAACTCACCATTAATAGCCATATTATTAAGACATCACATTTAACTCACTTATCACAAGAAGCAGAGTAAGAGCAAATGAATACAATCCTAGCTCATAAGCTTCAGCTCAGTATTCACAAGCCCCAATTCTCTGTACATGGTGCCAAACTGAATATGTGTACAGTGACATATTATATTAAATTCTTTTACCTGTAGCCCCTTTGGGGGCTTCCGAAAGGCTGGGGGGGTCTGCAAAGGTTCCCCCTTCCCCTGCTGGCCTCTATGCCCTCACAGGGACCATTTGAGCATGTGCAGTGGCCATTTTTAATTTTTTTATTTTAAAAAATGGCCGTTGAAAACAAAATGGTCACCGCGCATGCTCAAATGGGCTCTGCGAGGCCTGGCATGGCCTAGGGCCTCTGGCCATTTGAGCATGTGTGGTGGCCATTTTGTTTCCAGTGGCCATTTTTTAAATTTTAAAAAATGGCTCCCCCTTCAACTGGCGCCCGGGGCACGTGCCCTGCCTGCCCTATCCTAGATACGCCCCTGGGAGTGAGTCCAAGAATCTCGAAGGGACTTTGAGGTAAGTTTGGCTGGTGTGTGAACGCACATACTCGCCTCTGAAGTAGATTCAGAGTAGAAGCCCTGTGTGTAAAGCCTCCAGGTAGGGCTGTGTTTACAAGATGGGGGTCATAGCTCAATGGTAGAGCAGAAGGTCCATTTCTGGGTTCACTTTCGGGTTCATTTCCTGACACATCTCTTCAGACTATCTATCTATCTATCTATCTATCTATCTATCTATCTATCTATCGTGTTTTTATACCAGATGATACCCACATCTCTGGATATGTACATCTTTTTTTAGCTATTTGGTAGTTTTTAATGGGCTTTTTAATTTGATATATCTGTATATGTTTGAATTGTTGGAAATGTCTTGGTTTGCTTTATGGCTGTAAACCACCGAGAGACTTCAGCAGTGGGCGGTATACAGATATGTGAAATAAATAAATAATAATGAATCTCCAGGTAGGGCTGGGAGAGACTAATGCCTGAATCCTTGGAGAAGCCGCTGCCAGTCAGTGTAGACAATATTGGGCTAGATGGACCAAGGGTCTGACTCAGGCAGCTTCCAATATATCAGGTGAGCCCCCACTGGGAACAGCAACAGCTGAGGAAAGGCACCTCTCACCAAGGATGTGTTATTATCCAATATGTTATCCATATCCAATGTTAAGGTCAGATCGAACAGATTGTGGCAGCTTATGCTTTTAGCCTAAGGTATTGGAGCATCTGAGGTGACATGCCAAATGCCGCCTTGCCCCATGGAAGGGGCCATCCTTGCATGGTTTGCATTTGGAGGGGTAATTGCACGTAAGCTCTGTCTGCTCTCTCACCTTAGGAGAATGGACCATAGCTAGGTAGGAGAGCATCTGCTTGCATGCAAATTGTCCCAGGTTGTTTTTCTTCTTCTTCTTCTTCTTCTTCTTCTTCTTCTTCTTCTTCTTCTTCTTCTTCTTCTTCTTCTTCTTCTTCTTCTTCTTCTTCTTCTTCTTCCTCTTCCTCTTCCTCTTCCTCTTCCTCTTCTCCTCCTCCTCCTTCTCCTCCTCCTTCTTCTCCTCCTCCTCCTCCTTCCTCTTCTTCTTCATCTTCTTCTTTGTCATCGTCTTCTCCTTCTTCATCATCTTCATCATTTTCTTCATCTTCATCTTCTTCATCATCATCATCTTCATCATTTTCTTCATCTTCATCTTCTTCATCTTCTTCTTCTTCATCATCATCTTCTTCTCCTCCTTCCTCTTCTTCTTCATCTTCTTCTTTGTCATCGTCTTCTCCTTCTTCATCGTCTTCTTCATCGTCTTCTTCTCCATCATCATCTGTATTTGTCTTCTTCGTCTTCTTCTTCATCTTCTTCTTTGTCATCCTCTTCATCGTCTTTGTCATCTTCTTCTCCATCATCATCTGTCTTCTTTGTCTTCTTCCTCTTCTTCTTCTTCTTCTTCATCATCATCTTATTCTTCATCATCATCATCTTCATTATCTTCATCTTCTTCTTCTTCATCATCATCTATCTTCTTTGTCTTCTTCCACATCTTCTTCCTCTTCTTCTTCTTCATCATCTTCTTCTTCTTCATCTTCTTCATCATCATCATCTTCATCGTCGTCTTTTTCTTCTTCATCATCTGTCTTCTTTGTCTTCTTCTTCTTTGTCTTCTTCGTCATCATCAACATCCTTTATTACGGTCACCATCCAGAGATAGTATAACACAAATTAACAACAAATCCCATGCCTATCAAATAATATGCAAACATGCTTAAAACATAACTGGAAATTTAGCCAAGAAAACAGTGCCACATATCTATTACACTCTAAAGATTAAGTAACAGATTACCCCTATCCACCCAATCACATGAACCTGTCTGGCTGCACAGCTATCTGGACACACTAATCTAACTCATTGGGATGGAGAGCTGGTCTTGTGGCAGCAAGCATGGATTGTCCACTTTGCTAAGCAGGGTCCAACTGGGTTTGCATTTGGATGGGAGACTACATGTGAACACTGGAAGATATTCCCCTTTCAGGGATGAGGCCACTCTGGGGAAAGCATCTGCCTGCTTACAAGCAGAAGGCTCCGAGTTCCCTCCCTGGCAGCATCTCCGAGATAGGGCTAAGAGAGATTCCTGCCTGCAACCTTGGAGAAGCCGCTGCCAGTCTGTGAAGACAATACTGAGCTAGATGGACCAGTGCTCTGACTTGGTATATGGCAGCTTCCTATGTTCCTATATTCATATTGATTTAAGTGAGGACTGGTTGGATTAATTACCATTACTGTCTGATGGTAAAGGTAAAGCGTGCCGTCAAGTCAATTTCAACTCCTGGCACTCACAGAGTCCTGTGGTTGTCTTTGGTAGAATACAGGAGGGGTTTACCATTGCCTCCTCCCACTCAGTATGAGATGATGCCTTTCAGCATCTTCCTTTATCGCTGCTGCCCAATATAGGTGTTTCCCATAGTCTGGGGAACATACCAGCGGGGATTTGAACTGGCAACCTTCTGTAGCACTTTTCAACAAAAGATTGGTATATAGTAATAAGACAAACAACAATAATTGTTCATTTTGACACCTTTTAGCAAAATGGTTCTCAGCATTGTATAGAAAGAAGGTGGTTCCCTATCCCAAAGGGGCTCCCAGTCCAAAAAGAAACATACTGGGAGGGATACTATACTGGACTAGATAGGGACAGTTGCTCTTCTCCAGCCAAATATAAGAAAGTTGCCACTTTCAAAGGTGCCTCTTGGCCCAATCAGAAGTTGATTGGAGAACAAAGGGGCAAATTTCCTTTCATTTCATTCATTCATTTTTTAGATTTATATCCCGCTGTTCCTCCGAGGAGCTTATTTTTATCCTCACAACATGCTCAGCATCCTCATGCTTATTTTTATCCTCACAACAACCCTGTGAGGTAGGTTAGGCTGAGAGATTCATCACTCGCCCAGAGTCACCCAGTGAGTTGCATGGTTGAATGGGGATTCGAACTTGGGTCTTCCCGGTCCCAGTCCAACACTCCAGCCACGATGCCATGCTGGCTCTCTGATTTCACATGATTAGAAATCAGGGAGGAGGTAGCCTTGGAAAAAAACAGCTTATTATGATATAGAATGAGAAAAGAATCTAGTGAGGGGAAACACAGAGAGGTGAGACGTGATCACAACGATGCTCTGAGAAACCAAGACGAGCAGCAGAACCAAAAATCAATACAAGGAGAAAACTGAGAAGCTGGGAGACCGACGCAACAAATAATGGCATCAGGTAAAGAACTCAGACTTGATGTTTCAGCAGCTGCAAAATGAAAGATGTGGGTGTGCCTTTGCCATGCCAATAACAGGACTGCACCAAGATTTCACAACAGAACTAACATGTAGAGAAAAAGGTAGGCCGCAATCAAGCAGCACGCCAAGACTGCAGGCAGTAAAAGACCGTCTTGGTGCAGTAAGCGTGACCGGAATACCAAGCTGGGGTGGGCGGGGGGGGGGAATGGCAGGGAATGTGATAGGTTTCATTCCATCCATGTTCAGATTGTATTGTGACATCCAAGACGAGATTACAGGTAGGCAGTTAGTAATACTACAAAGAGGAGAAGAAAAGAACATCAGGGAGGAAGGGAGAGAGAGAAACTGATGAGGGGGGAGGGGGGAATCCAGTGAAGAGAGAGAGAAACTGATGGAGATGGAGGGAGGGAGGGAAACTAATGGAGAGAGAGAGGGAGGGAGGAGAAGCCAATGAAGAGAGAGAGAAACTGATGGAGAAAGGGAGGGAGGGAGGAAAAGCCAATGAAGAGAGAGAGAAAAACTGATGGAGAGAGAGGGGGAAGGAGGAGAAGCCAATGAAGAGAGAGAGATAAACTGAGGGAGGGAGGGAGGGAGGTATGAGAAGCCAATGAAGAGAGAGAAAAACTGATGGAGAAAGGGAGGGAGGAGAAGCCAATGAAGAGAGAGAGAAAAACTGATGGAGAGAGAGAGGGAGGGATGAGAAGCCAATGAAGAGAGAGAGAGAAACTGATGGAGAGAGGGAGGGAGGGAGGAGAAGCCAATGAAGAGAGAGAGAGAGAAACTGAGGGAGGAAGGGAGGGAGGGAGGAGAAGCCAATGAAGAGAGAGAGAGAGAAACTGATGGAGAGAGGGAGGGAGGAGAAGCCAATGAAGAGAGAGAGAAACTGATGGAGAGAGAGAGGGAGGGATGAGAAGCCAATGAAGAGAGAGAGAAACTGATGGAGAGAGAGAGGGAGGGGTGAGAAGCCAATGAAGAGAGAGAGAGAGAAACTGAGGGAGGAAGGGAGGGAGGGAGGAGAAGCCAATGAAGAGAGAGAGAGAGAAACTGATGGAGAGAGGAGAAGCCAATGAAGAGAGAGAGAAACTGATGGAGAGGGAGAGAGAGGGAGATAGGGAGAAACCAAGGGGGGGGGAGAGAGAGAGAGAGAGAGAGAGAGAGAGAGAGAGAGAGAGACTAACTTATGGGTGTGTGTAGAGAGGGAGGGAGGGAGATTGATTAACTGGTGGAAGGAAGGAAGGAAGGAAGGAAGGAAGGAAGGAAGGAAGGAAGGAAGGAAGGAAATTTACTGGGGCGGGGGAGAATATCACCAGCACCAACATTGCAATTCAGCCCATATTTATGCATTTATTTCAGTTACACATAGAAATGTATCTGCGCACAGATCTCCCCCAACCTAGCAGCCTGCCCTGTACAAAGCCTCTGGGCAAAAGGTGACTCGTGTAGATTTTGTTTGGATATCGAGTTAATTATTTGTCTCCATGGTACATTTTGCACTACCCCCGAGCTGAACAGATGAAGTGAATCTCTCTCCCCGGTATGTGAAACTGCTGATGTGCGGAGAAGATTGCATCTAGTTGCAAGGTGGCAACTAGGGCACGACATGCAACCCAGAAACTGAGCTGCAGAAAGTCCTCTGCTCATAGCCCATTAGAATGTTCAAAGGGCTTATCTTCACAACAGCCGTACAAGGTAGGTTGGCAGTAAAACGATTAGGGGCTTGGGGGGGACCCCCCTATGAGCAAAGACCGCAGTGTTTCGGCCTTTTTAATTTAGAAACAGGGCAGTAAGGGGGAACAGAACAGAGACATAGAAAATTATGCACAGTGTGGACAAAGTAGATACAGAGAGAAGTTTTTTCTCCCTCCCAGTGAAAACACTTTACTATAAAGGTATTTGGGGTCATGTAGACCCCAATTAAGTCACCATTTATATTTCACCATATTTACCCAAATGGAAGACAACCCTGAATTTAAGACAATCCCCTTAAAAGGTAGAGGCTGAATACAGGTTATACCTGCATTTGCTCAAAAGGGACAGGGCAGAATTTAAGACAACCTCCTAATTTCTAGTATCAAAAAACCTAATCTTGGATTCAAGTAGAAACAGTAATGCTTTGTTTCCTTTCTCTTGCCGTTTCTTTTTAAACGTAGTTTCTGTTCTAAACATTTATTGTTGCTTTTAGCTTACGTTCACCATTTTTTGTGAATATTAGAACCCGGGGTCGTCAGTTGAAGCTAAATGCTGGGAGATTCCGGACAGAAAAAAAAGATAGTTCTTGTTTACACAATGAGGCTATTCACACACGTGTGCAAAACCAGGCTAAGGGAGCCCAGCCCAGTTATGCACACGAGCATGAACCACCAGAATTGGGCCGGCAAAGCTGCCTATTTAGCCAGCCTTGAAGAGGAAGTTAAGGAAGGGCTCGCTTTTTCTTTTCTTTTCTTTCCCTTTTTTTTGCACACTTGGGGATGGGAGGGGGGAGCCCATAATACACTGCGCACTTGCATGATGCAGACCCCACAGACCGCCCCGGAGCTCTTCTCACTGGTCATGAGGAAAAGCTCAATGTGGAGTTAAACTATGGAATTCACTGCCACTTAATGTGGTAAAGGTAAAATGTGCCATCGAGTTGGTGTCGACTCCTGGCAACCACAGAGCCCTGTGGTTGTCTTTGGTAGAATACAGGAGGGCTTGACCATTGCCTCCTCCTGCGCAGGATGAGATGATACCTTTCAGCACCTTCCTATATCCCTTAGAGATTTTTATACTAGGCGGTATATTAAATAAATAAACAAACAAACAAACAAACTTTACTGTAAAGGTATTCAAGTAGACCCCAATTAAGTCACTACTTGCATTTTAATGCTTTGTTTCCTTTTCTTGTGTGCATGTGTGTGTATGTGTCCCAATTCCAAACACCAACAGAAAGCAGCTGTTGTGTAGGTGACTAGCCCTTTCTACATGGGGTCTGTGAGACCCCAGTGCCTTTTTTCAACTCTAAATGTCCCAAGACTAACAAATCGGTACTGAAAGATTTAACACCCCCATGAACTTACACTTAACGATACAATGGTTGTTTCCTAACTCCTGTGTTCTATGTATTATGCCAGGGAACAACTTTCCTCTGTAGGAATCCCACAGGCAAGTTCCAGAGACAAGACACAGAGACTGTTAGCTTATCTCGAATATCTGGCCCTCAGGTAGACTGCCTCTGAATATGGAGGTTCCAGCTAGCTAGCATGGCTAACGGCCATTGGCAGCATTTGGTTCTGAATGTCTGATGACAGCTCCCTGTTTTTATACTGAGCTTTTGTGAGTACTTTACAAAGTGTGCCTTCTGCAGCCTGTAGCCAAGAATCGTGACCAGTTCCCCAGCCAGAAGCCTGCTCAAAGGTTGAGAGGGAAATGCTATGATTGCCTCTGGTGCATTAATATTGGGACAATATTTGAAAACACCTAACCAAGCCACATGGAGCTGATGAATGCAGCAGCTGCCAGAGGGCAGATCGGTCTCCAAAGGAGAGCAGGAATCCAGACCAAAGACTAAATGGTCAATATGCACACTACCTCCATTCCCAGCCAGATGACAGCAGAGGGACCTTGGAAGTCCAGGCATTTCTCGGCTGAAAGGTTTAGGGACTCCCTGGACGTGATGGTCGCAGCATGCATCTTAAAACATAGCTTCTCAGGGTGATCTAAAGTGGGGGAGCAGTGGGTGGGAGAGAGGTATTGGAAGTTCCTCATGCCCACTGAATTTACCTCCCCCAAGCTGTTTTTCCAGTCATGGTTACCTCCAGTCTCCGAATCTGTCTGGATGAAGCAACCACTGATCCTGCCTCTGCCAGCTGTGTTTAGGAACATAGGAAGCTGCCATAAGTCAGACCCTTGGTCTAGCTCAGGATTGTCTACCCAGACTGGCAGCGGCTTCTGCAAGGTTGCAGGCAGGAGTCTCTCTCAGCCCTGTCTTGGAGATGCTGCCAGGGAGGGAACCTGGAACCTACATGCTCTTCCCAGAGCAACCCCGTCCCCGGAGGGGAATCTCTTCCAGCACTCAGATGATGTGGTCTCCCATTCAAATGCAACCAAGGTGGTCTCTGCTTGGCAAAGGGGACAATTCATGCTTACTGCCATAAGACCAGCTCTGGCCATGTTTCCTTCAGGTCTCGAAATCCATCTGGATGAAGCTACCAGTGAATCTGCCTCCCCTCGACTGTCTTTCTCTGGCTGGTAGCAGCTCTCCGTGGTCTTTCCCAGGCCTACCTGGAGATGCTGCCAGGGAGTGAACCTGTGTGCACAGTACCACCTGTGTAGCTGTACCACTGAGCTACAACCCCACACTTGATGAATGGTCTACAAGACTGGGAAGTATGCTCCATGCCCGCATTGGCTGGCTGAGAAAGTAAACTCATTCCACAAATTACAGTTGTGAGAAACCGACCTTTGGTGACCTAGGGGGTCGATTCAGGCCCAACCCCATGGGTGATGGTACTTGTCTTATGTGATCATGTCTCCCTCTAGTGGTTGGTTCAGGAACTGCTTGCAGCCTCTTAGAACTACCACCTATAGTGGTGGAGATACGTAGGATGTTTCTGCCAGAAATTCTCTCGACTTGGATGAGTTTCTCTTCTGTGTTCCATCCATAATGATACCCAACCTAGATTTGTTAGGAGTTGGTGTGAACAACATATTGGGTTTGGATCAGGAAACTCAGGTTCAAATGGTGACCCATAGCCCCATCCCTCATAAGGAGTTGAACCTTGCATTTGAAGCCATGCAAGAAGACCCCAGATTCAGTTCGTGGTAGCATCTCCAGGTAGTTCTGGAAAAGACTCCTGCCTAAAATCTTAGAGAGCTGCTGCCAGTCAGTGCAGACAATACTGATCTAGATGGACCAACGGTCTCACAGCTTCATATGATAATCTGGAGCATCCATAACCTAGTGGTAGAGCATCTGCGTAGCATGCAAAAGACCCCAGGTGGTTCAGTCCCTGGCAACATTTCCAGGTAGAACTGGGGAAGTCTCCTGCTTGAAATCTTGAAGAGCTGCTGCCAGTCAGAGTAGACAACAATGAACTAGATTGACCAATAGTCTGACTCGCTATATGGCAGTTTCCTATGTTTCTATTTAGCCATGAAGCTCACTAGGAAACGTAGGATAACCCGGTCTCTCGGCATAACCTACTTTCCAGGGTTATCATAGGGATCATATGTGAAAAATCCATGCTTGCTACCCTGGGCCTATTAGAGGAAGGAGAATACAAATGTCATAAGACCATAAGAGCAGCCCAGCTGGATCAGGCCCAAGGCCTATCTAGTCCAGCTTCCCGTTTCAAACAACGGCCCATCAGATGCATCTGTTGCTCTCCTACAACTGGTTGTAAACAAGAAAAGGAAACTATACCAATCTATTTCTCTCCCAACTCAAATATCCATCCAGTTGTGATCACTCCGTTGGAACAGACAGTCAGAGAACATTGCCACAAAAGCCAGAAAGGTGAAAAAGGGTTTAGATCTTATAAGGTATGAAAACTGACTGCAAGAACTAGATGTGTTTAGTTGGGGGGGGGAGTATTATTATTTACATTTAATATCCTGCTCTTCCTCCAAGGAGCCCAGAGTGGTGCACTACATACTTGAGTTTCTCCTCACAACAACCCTGTGAAGTAGGTTTAGGCTGAGAGAGAGAAGTGACTGGCCCAGAGTCACCCAGCTGAATGGGGATTTGAACTCAGGTCTCCCCGGTTCTAGTCCAGCACTCTAACCACTATACAAAATAAAAGCAAATTTATTATTATTATTATTATTATTATTATACCAAGCTGGCTCTGAAGGTGTGACAGCCAATTTCTAATACTAGATGTCCATGTGCACTACCTGATTATCAACTCGTGATGGTTGTTGGCTGAAGATATGAATGGACTTGACAAATGATTGCATTTGAAATTATATCCAGCTCTCTTGTTTCTGGCGTATCCTGTGGTCACTACTTCAGACATGCAGAGTCATCCCTTGATGGTGCCGCCATCAAGTGACAAATACTCATTGGTGTATTTAAAAAGGCATCATCCCATTTTGACTTCTACGTTTTTATTGTATTGGAATTCTTGCGGGGGTGTTTCACACTATTCCATTACAACGTTGGTCGCAATCCACTTAACTCTGAAAAGACCCACTGAGTCCATAGAAAGAACTCCAGATGTGTGGAAGTCCCCTTGATCATTGTGGGGCTTTACTCATAAGTAGACCTGTTGTCAGGCTGCAGCTCTGTGCAAACAAAGGTAGCAGGGAACCTCTCCCTCGTGAGGAACCCTGCTGCAGAGCCACCAGAAAGGCAAGCGCTACTCAGGCTTCCCTGGGCGTAGAGCGTGTGGAGCCTGAGTGCACGCTGGGCACACATAGGAGCATGTGCACCCCATTCCTCATCTGTGAGCACCTCCAGGCCTTTTTCGAATTGGAAAAGAAGAAGACAAACATAACAGGGGAATTGAGAACAGGCAGAGAACTGAAGAGAAAGAGACCAAGAGGGAAGGAAGGAAGGAAATGAAAATAAGAGAAGGAAGGAAATGAAAATAGGAGGAGGGAGGGAGGAAATGAAAATGAGGAAGGAAGGAAGGAAGGAAGGAAATGAAAATAAAGAGGAGGAAAGAAGGAAGGAAATGAAAATAGGAGAGAGGGAGGAAATGAAGGAAGGAAGGAAAGAAGGAAGGACATGAACAGGGCCGGACTGGGAGTGCTGAGAGGGCGCCAGAATGTATGTGGGGAGGGCGCCAGGTTTTGAGCAGAATAGGTAATTAAGGGTGAGAGTTGGGGCACAGGGGCAAAGTGTGGGTAGGACACACCGGGAATATGCCCTGTTGACCTATGGGCCAGTCTGAGCCTGGACATGAAAATAAGAGGAGGGAGGAAGGAAATGAAGGAAGGAAGGAAATGAAAATAAGAGGGAGGGAGGGAGGAAATGAAAATAGGAGGAAGAAAGGAAGGAAGGAAGGAAGGGAAGGAAATGAAAATGGGAGGGAGAAAAAGAGAGATTAGAAAGAAAATGAAAATAAGAGAAGGAAGGAACAAGGAAGCAAGCAAGCAAGCAGGGGTGTACTTATAACTGAGCGGGGGGTTCTGCTCCTCCACCCCTCCCTATTTTCTTCATGCTCTGCCTCATCCGGAGGGCCCGCGGGGGAGAGGGGTGAGCACACCGGCCCACTCTTCCCTAGCTACGCCCCTGGAAGGAAGAAGGAAGGAAGGAAACCAAAGAAGAGAAAGAAGAAAAGCGAAGGCGCCTTGCAGGGACCTTCTTCCCCAACCCGAGCAGGGGACCGAGACCTCCCCGCTCCTCGGCGTCCACCACTCTCTCCGCTCCGTATTCAATCACATCCTCGAAATCGCACCAGTCGCTCGCATTCTTCGCTCCCACCCCCGCCGCTGCAACAGGCACCCACTTTCTCCCCACAGGCACAGGCGCCCCACCGCCCCAAAGGTGTCCAGCCGCGGCGCCTCCGACCCAGAGCGCGGACCTGCAGGGGCGCTTACGCGCGAGGAAGCGGCGCGGCGGGGGCAGCGAAAGCGAAACCCCTCCGCCCGCTGGCGACGGGCAGGCCGCCGCCGCCGCCGCCACGCTGGTGCGGGCGTTGCTGCTGCCCGCGGCGGCGCAGCGAGCGCTCCGTCCTTCCCTCCCTCCCTCCCTGGCTCCCTCGCTCGCTCCCTGCCTGCCAGCCAGGCAAGGCGGGCGGCGCAGGATCGGGCCGCGGGAGCCCGCCCTGAGCTGGGCGAGGCGGCCGCCGGGCGCTCCGCCCCAGAGCCGCCCCCTGGGGCCGCGCCCCGCCCGCCCGCCGCTCCATCCCGGGAGCGCCCAGCCGAGCTGACAGTCCGGCTGAGCAGCTGCCGCCGGCGCATCAGCCTGCCCGGCTGCGCCCCGCGGCTGCTGCGGCTCTGCCCGTCGGAGAGGCGGCGGGGGCGGCGGCACCTGAGCCGGGCCGCCCGCCCGGGCTGGGCCCCGTCCTGCTGCCCGCCCTCCGGCCCGCGCGCTCCACCGGCCCCGCGCCCGTCCAGGATGAGCCCGCGCTACTTCCTGCGCTCGCTGCTGCTGCTCATCTTCGCCGCCTTCTCGGCCAACGCCAGCAACTGGCTGTGAGTGCGGGCGACGGGGGGGACGGGACGGACGGGGGCAGCCCCCCAAGCCGGCCAGAGCCCAGCACGGGGCCAGCCGGCCGGGGCGCTGCCGCCCCGGCTGGCAGCAGGTGCCCGGCTGCGCCTGGGAGCCAGACGGCGGGGCCGCGCGGAGCTGTTGAAAGGCGCGGAGGCTGCCTTTCTCCCTCGGGCGGCGGCGGCGGCGGTTCGCAGCGGCCTGGCCGCGCTTCTTCACCTGGGGGCGTGAGGGGTTGAGACTTATCGGTTAGCGAGGGGAGGCCCCCACACAGGAGGGACCCCCCTCCCCCGCATAGGCCGTCCCGAGCAAGGGGGAGGGGGTCTCTCGCAGGCCGTCCACTGAACTTGCTCCTTTGGAGAGGTTCGGGACACAGGAAGCGGCCTTCGACTGAGTCGGACGGTCTTCTCAGTCTTGTCGGCACGGACTGGCAGCAGCTGCTCCCCGAGGATTCAGGCAGAGAGGGGGGTCTCTCCCAGCAGGTCTGCCGACGAGCTGCTACGACTCGGTCCTCCCAATGGGGCTCTGCTCTACCTAGGAGGCTGCCTTGTACCCAGTCAGAGCCTGGGTCCGCCCAGCTCAGGATTGTCGGCAGCGACGTCGAGGAGCCGGACACGCAGGGACGGGGCGCCGGTGCTTCTCGGGTCTGTTGGGGTGGGCATGGCCGGGGGGCTGTCGTGGAGGGCGCCTGCGCTTCTGGCTGGGCAACTTCATCTCTGATGGTCCACACTGACTGGCAGCAGCCCTTCCGTTTCAGGCAGGCGTCTGCCCTAGCCCTACCTGGAGATGTGGCCAGGGATGGGACCTCCTGGGACCTCCTGAGTGCTAAAAGCAGGGGCTGTTCCACTGAGCTACAGCCCCATCCCGTCGGTGAGGGAAGCACACAGCTGCTCTCTCCAGCCCAAGGCGCCCTCCTGTCTTGCTCGAGTGCTGCTGCGCTTGAATTCCCTGAAAAGGTTCCCTGGGCTCAGATCAGCCCTGAGGCCCTGTCTCCCACAGTGCTGCATGCGTGGGGCCCCTCGTGGTGAAAGACTCTGCACATGCTCTGAGGCACTCTGGCTGTGCCGTGGCATTGCTTGCCCTGGCCCCTGCTGACTGTACCTAGGGGCACCTTTTGAAAGTGATTGTTCCCTTGTGTTTAGCGGGGAGGGGGAGGGAAGCAGTCGGTCCTATCCAGCCCCCAGCTGGTGTCTCCCTTGATTTATTTATTTATTTATTTATTTATTTATTTATTTATTTATTTATTTGATTGTGAGCCCTTTGGGGGACAGAGAACCATCTGTTTATCTACTTTTTAATGTGATCCACTTTCAGAACTTTTGTTGAAACATGGTATATAATCATGCATAGTAGCAGACTGGATGCTTGACCTTAAAAATTGTTGTCCAGTTTTCAAGTCAAGAGAAGGCTAAGCTGACCAGCTCCAGAAGAGTCAGGGGTTCTTCAGATGATTATCTCCAGAACCTGTTGTCAGCAATGGAGTTTGACGTGGAACTTGGGTAGGTGTGCAGAGAGTGGAGTCTTTCTGGCTTGTCCTACCTTGCAAGGTTGTTGTGAGGCTACAGTGAACATGTGCTGAGTTCCATGTGTGGAAGGATTGGATATAAATAAATGAGTGCTTCAGGTCACGGCCCCAAATGTACAGAGGGGCGTCTGTCACTGACACCCCACACATTCGGCAATGAGAGGGCAGAGCTTTTGGTGCAGAGGGTGCGATTTGATGGCCCATGTACTCTTCTCAGAAATCAAGCCCTCCTGAGCTTAATAATATTATCTGTCACTAAACGTAGACACTGATCTGTAACCAGTGCTCTCTGTGTGGTTCCCAGAAGCACTGAAAACACACTCTCTAGGTCAGGGGTTCTCAAAAACCTGGGGCCCCAGATGTTGGACTACAACTCCCATCATCCCCTGCCTCAGGGAATGATGGGAGTTGTAGTCCGGTGACACCTGGGAGTACAAGAGCCTCCGACCGAGAGAGCGTTGTTCTTGTTGTTTTCATGAAATCTAGCAAAAGAAGTAGAATCCACTAAACCCATCCAAAAACGCATACGGCGAGGCGGAAAACTGGTTTTAAAACTAACTGGGGTGAAGAGCTTTCTGAAATGAGAAAAGCCTCTGTGGGTGGCTCTGTTGGGCGTCCTTCTGCAAGGAGATCCGGAGCTGATTCCTGTGTGCAGAAGGCTCAGAATGACACGAGTTCAGGCTTTGTGGATGTTGTTGCATATAGCGATGCTCATGGCCATGGCTCTGTGCACTGCAGACACGCTCCCATTTCTATCACAGCATCGCAACGGGTCCCTGAAGTGTGCTTCCATATTGCCTGTGTTTTGACATCGCGGTCCCTGAGTTGTAAGGAAGGTGCCGTTCATATTTCCGATGTCCTCTTTCGGATCTTATTGCTCCGTCGCAGCCCTATAATGTCGCGTCTGCCTTGCAAAAAAATACCTGTATTTGCTCCATTGTGGGCTTGCCCACTTACAACGGAACTCTACTGCAGTTTGGGGCCACCAAACGGTGCCGTTTATGCTGCTTTTTGCGGTGTACGGCTCGCATTCGGGAAACAGGGTTGCCCTAATCTGGCTTTTTGAACCCGGGTGCCTAATTTGCATATTATGTAAGTGGGCTTGAAAATAACTTTTGAGCAGAAGAGGGACTGCATGTTTGGCTCAATAACTCCACTTCTACAAGGGCTAGAGCTTAGCTTTTTTTAAAAAAAAAAAAAAAGTAAGATGAAATCTGGGCAAATCTAGCAAGGTTGAGTAATCTTAGTGAGATGCTTAAAATCTGGGTGAAACCCGAAATTTCAAGGGGCATGGGAACTCTATCTGGAAAGCGCCCTGGAGTGCAGAGATGGAGGAGAGGAGAGCTGCTTGTGGCAGCAAGCATGACTTGTCTCCTTAGCTAAGCAGGGCCCACCCTGGTTGCATTTGAATGGGAGACTACATGTGAGCACTGGAAGATATTTCCCTTAGGGGATGGAGTCACTCTGGGAAGAGCATCTACGTTCCAAGTTCCCTCCCTGGCAGCATCTCCAAGAGAGGGCTGGGAGAGATTCCTGCCTGCAACCTTGGAGAAGCTGCTGCCAGTCTGTGTAGACAAGCCTGAGCTAGATAGACCAATGGTCTGACTCAGTATATGGCAGCTCCGTATGTTCCTATGAGGTTACTCAGTGTAGCTTTGTGGCCAGAATTCCTTGGTTCTGCCAGCGTTGTTTTCGATGCCAATGTGGCAGGGAGGAGATTCGTCAGGGCCCAGGGCACTGTTCTTCACTGGGGGGTGTGGGGCAGGCCCCCTCAACACCATGTGGCCTCCTGATTAGCTGCCTGCTGAGCCTGTGCAAAAGCTGGGCCGAAGTGGAATACTCCACGCAGTCCCCCTGGCGTGCAGAGATGATCCTTCCCAGCATGCAGTGCTGCACATTGTCGGGGGGGGGCTCCTCTAAGGGAAAATGAGCCCCTGCCCCATCTCGGAGAGGGTGCCTGGAGTGCTGGAAAGTGTAACCTTTCCTAGAGCTTTCCTCCTACAGCTCTTTGAATGAGGCACTTGCTCACTCTCAAGCAGAGTCCTGCTGGCCAGAGGTCTGCACAGTGAGCCTTGCCATGTGCCCCAGAATTTAGAGTCGCCCCCAGATTTTGGCTCCCCCCATCCGGCTGCTCAACTCCACCCAGATTTACACGGATTTCAAAGATACTGCCCGGATTGCCCAGATTTTACTCTGGATCCAGTCACACGGAAGGAGGGGAACATATACAAATCTCTCAAATTTAAAAATGCAGATTAGCAGCTTCATTTGCATAATATGCAAATTAGGCCACCCAGATTTGCGAAGCTTGAATAGGGCAACCCTACGCACAGTGGGGAACAGCTATCACATGGAAGGGATTTTTTTTTCCCAAAAATGTCCCCCCCCCCTTCGAAAATTAGTGGCCTGGGGGATATCATTATTATTCTTTACATTTATATCCCGCTCTTCCTCCAAGGAGCCCAGAGCGATGTACTACATACTTGAGTTTCTCTTTTACAACAACCCTGTGAAGTAGGTTAGGCTGAGAGAGAAGTGACTGGCCCAGAGTCACCCAGCAAGTCTCATGGCTGAATGGGGATTTGAACTCGGGTCTCCCCAGTCCTAGTCCCGCACTCTAGCCACTACACCACGCAGGGCAGGATTTCTGTGGGGTGCTTGCTGTATCAAAATCTGGGCATACAAATGTGTTGAGAGCAGATAAAATCAAATCCATCTTTATTACGGCCACGGACCAGCATTGTTGGGAGCAGTGTTCCCTGTAAGAGGGAGTCCCAACTCGCAGAATCCCAAGCAGCAGTGGCCTTTGGCTGGGGATTGTGGGTGTTGTAGTCAACAACATCTGGGAATTCCCCTTACAGGCCAGACCAGGCCTGTTCAACTTAGCTGCCGCCCCCCCTTTGTTTTTGAACTACAACTCCCATAATCCCCAGCCACAATGGCCAATAGCCAAGGATTATGGAAGTTGTAGGCCAACGTCTGCAGGAGGGCCGAAGTTGAGCAGCCCTGCCAGACTGCGGTGTCTTGCAGTATGTAAGGATGCCGCGTGACCTTTGGGGATGACCCTAGAGAGGAGGCCTACCTTCTGTGCCTTTCTTTCCCCCTTCAAAATTTGCGTTGATTCATTCTCTGGTGGGGGTGGACTTTTAGGAAGAAGGGATGAAAAGAATTTGAGTTTAGAAAGAAGAAAAGTTGGGGAGCTGGTCTGGGGGCAGCAAGCATGAATTGTCTCCTTTGCTGAGCTGGATCCACCCTGGTTTGCATTTGAATGGGAGACGACATGTGTGAGCACTGTAAGAGATTCCCCTTTGGGGATGGGGCCGCTCTGGGAAGAGCAGAAGGTTCCACGTTCCCTCCCTGGCAGCATCTCCAAGATACGGCTGAGAGAGACTCTTGCCTGTAATCTTGGACAAACCACTCCCAGTCTGTATATACTGAGCTAGATGGACCAATGGTCTGACTCAGTAAAGGGCAGTTCCCTATGGTTCCTATGGGCGCATATAATAAAATTATCCCCATCGGGGAGAAAGCGATGTTTTTCTCCCTCTCCCATAATATTAGAACCTGGGGTCATCATCCGTTGAAGCAGAATGCTGGGAGATTCAGGTCAGACCAAAGGAAGGATTTCTTGACACGGGGTGGAGTTATGCCTATGGAACTCACTGCCACTGGATGTGGGGGTGGCCACCAATCTAGACGGATTTGAAAAGGTAGACAAATTCATGGAGGATAGGGCGATCAGTGGCTACTAGCCTTGGTAGCTGGATACATCCATCAGGATCAGAGGTGGCATGCCCCCTCTGGGAGGAGAGCTGGTCTTGTGGTAGCAAGCATGACTTCTCCCCATAGCTAAGCAGGGTCTGCTCTGGTTGCATAAGAATGGGAGACTTGATGTGTGAGCACTGCAAGATATTCCCCTCAGAGGATGAAGCCGCTCTGGGAAGAGCAGAAGGTTCCAAGTTCCCTCCCTGGCAGCATCTCCAAGATAGGGCTGAGAGAGGTTCCTGCCTGCAACCTTGGAGAAGCCGCTGCCAGTCTGTGAAGACAATACTGAGCTAGATAGACCAATGGTCTGACTCAGTATATGGCAGTTTCCTATGTTTCCTATGTTCCTATGTTCCCTGAATCCCAGGTGTTAGGGAACAGCAATGGGAGGGGGGTTGCCCTCTTTCCTCCGCTTGGGGCTTTCCCAGGTGCACTGGAGGGGGCGAGATACTGGACTTGCTGGACCTTTGCCTGATCCAGCAGGGTTTTTCTTATGTGCTAAGGGAGAAGTGCTGGTGTTGTGGCAGTGAGCATGCATTGTCCCCTTTGCTAAGCAGGGCCCACCTTGGTTTGCCATTTGGATGGGCAACCACATGTGAGCAGTGCAAAATATTCCCCTTCGGGGATGGAGCATCTCCAGGTATACTGGGAAGGCTCTCTGCCCAGAATCTTGGAGAGCTGCTGCCAGTCAGTGCAGAGAATACTGAACTAGATGGACCAATGGTCTGACTCAGTATGGCAGCGTCGTATGTTCATTTGTTTCTATGCGTTCTGCAATGTTTGAAATGAGTGGTAGTCTGGAGCCCACTTCGGCTTGCATGCAGAAGATCCCACCTTCGATCCCTGGCACCATTTCTAGGTAAGAGACTCCTGCCTGTAATCTTGAGGAAGCACTGCCAGTCCGTGTAGACAATCCTTTTAAAAGCTGTGTTTGTGCCACGTTTAGGTTATATGGTGCCGAATTCCAGAAAAATTGCCATTTGTTTTAAAGCAAAGAACCAAGCTGGTAGTCCTCATGGTTATTATAATAGGCTTTAAAATGTGGTGGCATTGCATGGGTGAATCTTAAAAGCCAGAGGGTAAGCCAAATAAGATTTCCAGTGTTCAAGGGAAAGGGAAACAGTGCATATGAAAGTTCCTCCCAAAGACCAACTGGTAGGAACAGAGGAAGCTGCTATATACTGAGTCAGACCCTTGGTCTATCTAGCTCAGTATTGTCTTCACAGACTGGCAGCGGCTTCTCCAAGGTTACTGGCCGATGCAAAGTTAAGAGAGATCATAAAGATTGTGCCGTTGAGTCGGTGTCGACTCCTGGCGACCATAAAGCCGTGTGGTTTTCTTGGTAGAATACAGGAGGGGGTTACCATTGCCTTCCTCCCGCGCAGTATGAGATGATGCCTTTGCCGTTGTCACTGAAGTGAGCATCCGCCTCCATCACCTTCCTATATCACTGCTGCCAGATATCAGTGACTACAAATATATATTTACTAGGCACAGCCTGGGAAGCACACCAGCCAGGATTCGAATTAACAGCCTCTTGCTCCCTAGGCAGCCTCCTTCCCTGTTTCACCCCTGTGCTTGACGAGAGAGATCATAACAGTGCATAATTTGGATAATGTCTACAGGTTGTAGGATTTGGCTTTCCATGGCGTAAAATATTTGTTGTTGGTTGCTTTGAGCCTCGGGACGTTTTCTTGGCTATAACATGCAAAGTATTTGCCAGTCGCTGGTTTTCAGTTGGATTAGGGAGGGGAAATAGATAAATAAAGTGTGCTTTACCTGTGTGGTGTTTGCCTGACAGCTGCATTTTCTTGGGAAAAGCAGCCTAACCCTAACAAAATTAGAGCCTCTCCTTTTCGGGACGTTCCTAAATCTGAACACATGCCTGCTTAATCAGGCTTTTGATTTGTAGTTTTAAAAGTTTACAGTTTCAGAGTTTGAAATCTGTATTTTAAATTATTTTAATTGTGTCAATGTTTTGATCGCTGGGTTGGTAGATTACGAACCACCCAGAGACTTGCATATGCGGCGGTATAGAAGGGTTCCAAATAAATAAATAAATTGGATGTTGTGCATTGGCCCGGCCTTGTTTTATTTTCATAACTCCCATTTGTTTGAATTTTGTACTTGTCGCTAAACAGCATTTTAACATTTCCCCTTTCTCTTTATGGTGGCAGCAACTTCATCTCTTCAGTCTATTTCCATGCATGTTTCCCAGTGCCTCAAATGAAGTGTTATTCTTGGGCCTTGTGGAAAGGAAAAGGCACAAAAAACATAGCAGCCTTCACCGGTGGCCACCGTATTTATTTTATGGGATTATGAAGGTATGGACTTGGAGGGGGGTCCTGAGGTCTTCTGGTCCAAACCCTGCTACAACAGGGGTTCCCATCACCTGCTGCCACAATTTATTGTGACGTGGATGATGGGAGTTGTAGTTCATCAACATCTAGAGGACCACAACTTCCATCACCCGCAGCCACAATTTTTTGTGACAGGGGGTGATGGGAGTTGTAGTTCAGCAACATCTGGAGGACCCCAGGTTGCGAACCCTTGTGTTACAAACATAACTGACAGATAGCCATCCAGCCTCCGTCTGGAAACCTCCAGTGAAGGAAAGGCCATGACTGCATGAGGCAGACTGTTCCATTGGCCTCACATTTAGGAAATCCTATCTAGCCTTTGTTTATCTAAAACTTTTCTATCCTACCGTCCTCAGTTTCATTTGTTCCTCCTCCCATTTATTTGGGTCCAAAAGAAAATTGCACCCAATAGGTCCTGTCCTGTTCAGTTTTTTCATTTCTTCTGAAATGCATGCCCCTAGTATCTGCAGGAGGGGGGACGTGAGTTACATAAGAAGCTGCCATTTACTGAGTCTGGCCATTGTTTCATCTAGCTCAGTACTGTCTGCTCAGACTGGGAGCGTCTCTCCAAAGATTCCGACAGGGTCTTTCCCAGCCCTACCTGGAGATGCTGCTCAGGATTGAACCTGGAGCCTTCTCCGTGGAAGGCACTGGCAGGTGTTCTAGCACAGAGCCCCATCCCCAGTTAGTTCCAAGGAGTTCCAAGGGCATCGTGGATTCTTTTCACACATCAAGCGCTGGGCATTGTGATTGATCCCCCTTCCCAGCCGTTCTTCTGCCTCCCTGCACCAATGGGACTAGGACCGGGGAGACCCGAGTTCAAATCCCCCTCCAGCCATGAGACTTGCTGGGTGACTCTGGGCCAGTCACTTCTCTCTCAGCCTAACATACTTCACAGGGTTGTTTTGAAAGAGAAACTGAAGTCTGTAGTACACCGCTCTCGGCTCCCTGGAGGAAGAGCAGGATATAAAATGTAAAAATAAATACATAAAAATAAATACATAAAACAAACCCCTCCTGTATTCTGCCTAAGAAAACCACATGGCTCTGTGGTCGCCTAGAGTCGAAACCAACTCGATGGCACACTTTACCTTTACCTTTAATGCATAGGAACAGAGGAAGCTGCCTTGTACTGAGTCGGACTATTGGTCCCTCTAGCTCAGTATTGTCTTCACAGACTGGCAGCGGCTTCTCCATCTAGCGCAGTATTGTCTGCACAGACTGGCAGCAACTTCTCCAAGTTTGCAGGCAGGAATCGCTCTCAGCCAGGAGAAGCCAGGGCGGGAATTTAAAAAAAACAAAACAGAATGCCTCTTCCAAGCTGTCTGCTTTAAGATGCATTCTGTTTTTAACACAAAGCACATCCTTGTGTTAAAAACAGTTTGCATTTTTAAAAAACAGTCTGCATCTTCCAAGCTGACTGTCTGTCAGAAGCTTGTTAGAAATGATTTAACCATTTTTTTTAAAAAGAAAGGAAAAAGAAATCACTACCTGATTAATTTGGGGCACCTTCTTGCTTATTCAGCCTCTTCTGATCAAGCCAATTCATAGGCTCAAGGCTGCAGCCCTTATAATCTTCCCTCCTGAGCTTAGTCTGTATCTGAAATCAGAATCAGGTGCGGGGGGGGGGGGTCCCCTTCTGAACTGCAGCTGATGGGTTTTCCGCCACAGCTGTCCTTTGATGTCCTTCCGATGGGTGACCCTGAGTCGGGATTCCCCGACGTGTGTGTGTGTGAGCGCACGAGGGGGGGAGTGCTTTGAGCCGCTTCTTCCGAGGGGCTGGGAATGGGGTGGGTGGGATCCTTCTTTGTCAGGACAGAGAGCTTCCTGCCGTGCGGAAAAGTGCTTGGCCTTTTCTTATTATGCAGCTGTAGGCATGAGGGGGATACAGCTGGGCATGGATTGGGGGTTTTGGGGGGGGGGGTTTGGTGGAGAACAGCTCTGTTGTAATGGCTAGAAACTGACCCCCAACTTTGAAGCCGCATTTTGGATGGTGCGTTTTAATGCTCTCCCCTCTGCTGTTCTCGAGGGCGGATATTGGAAAAGCCCACTGACTGAGTGAATATGTCCAAGTGGTCCAGAGGAAATGGAAATTGTGACCCACGTGCTTTTATATAGTCCGTTTTATCGGGGTATCTGTGTCACTTTCAATGCCTCTTTTTTTTACTGAGTACAGCAGGCAGGTTGGAAGAGTTTTATCCCTCCGTCCTTCTAGCAGATCGAAACATATCAACAACAATCAGAGGTCATTGACACCATCAAAAATGGTGTTCAATCCGGGTTTGGGGGCTGGTTGTGCTCCCAATTTTCAGTTGTGTGGAAGCCAGCGGGGGGGGGGGGGGGCGGAACTGGGTAGCATGGAATGTGCAGAAGCAAGGTGGGAGGGAAACCTGGGTAAAAGTGATTGTGTGGAAGCAAGGTGGGAGGGAAACCTGGGTAAAAGTGATTGTGCGGAAGCAAGGTGGGAGGAAAACTTGCTGCTTGTTAGCTCTATTTAGAAACACAGGAAGCTGCCTTGTACTGAGTCAGACCCTTGGTCCATCTAGCACAGTATTGTCTGCACAGACTGGCAGCAACTTCTCCAAATTTGCAGGCAAGAATCTCTCTTGGCCCTATCTGGAGATGCTGCCAGGGAGGGAACTGGGAACCTTCTGCATGCATGCCCCATCCCCTAAGGGGAATATCTTCCAGTGCTTACACATGTAGTCTCCCATTCAAATGCAAACCAGGGTGGGCCCTGCTTAGCAAGGGGGCAATTCATGCTTGCTGCCACAAGACCAGCTCTCCTGCCTTGATTTTGACTGGTCAAAGATTATGAATACAGCGGATATTTATATACCGCTTTTCAACAAATATTCCCAAAAAGGTTTACAGATATTTATTTATTATTTGTTTAAAATATTTATACCCCGTCCCTCCAGTACACTACTGCTCGGGGTGGTGAAAGATAGAAAGAAACAAAGAAATAAAATGGCTCCCTGTCCCCAAAGGACACAAATTGTAGGTGGTAATCTGTCTGTTTGTCTGTTTGTTTGATTTTTATACTGCCGTTCCAAAAATAGCTCAGGGCGGTTTACACAGAGAAATAACAAATAAAGAAGATGGATCCCTGTCCCCAAAGGGCTAGCAATCTAAAAGGAAACACAAGATAGACACCAGCAACAGTCTCTGGAGGGATGCGGTGTTGGGGGTGGATAAGGCCAGTTGCTCTCCCCCTGCTAAATAAAAGAGAATCACCACATTAAAAGGTGCCTCTTTGTAAGACTGTAAGAAGGTTATTCCTTCATAGGAGGAATTGACCCCCTTCCTTGCAATGATGGCCAGGATCTACTGAAAGGCACCGATCAGCCAGGAGCCTGTGGCCAAAGAGACATTTTAAGAACATCAGAACAGCCCCGCTGGATCAGACCCAAGGCCCATCCAGTCCAGCATCCTGTTTCCCACTGTGGGCCCGATGCTGAGCAGAAGCCCATTCATCGAGATGCGTTTACACTGCCATTAGAGGTACAGCGCCTAACCTCAGTAGACTCCAGCCCCGGGGTGGGGTGGGGTTTGGGGGGGGCACCGCATACCATCTGCATTACTAGGGCCGGGCATGTCGCTGTTTCAACTTGTTCTCGGCGCGAGCTGGAGGAGAATGTGCCAGAGGCGTCCTCGCCTTGACCCTCCACGTCCCACTCCGGATTCCAGCGGGTCTGGATAGGCAGGCAGCGATGATGAGGCCTCTGGGGGTACGTGCTGAGTGTGCACCCATGGGTGCTTATTTGGGGGGGGCAGAATTCTTGTGACCACCCTTGAAAAGGAAAGAGCTGGTTCACAATGTAAGACAGCTGTTGGATCCGAGAAGGAACTGGCTGCCGTTTCGGTCTGTGCATCGGAGTCGCTGCAGGCCTCTGGTTCCTGTGGTGCATGTACCTTCTATCGTGTCCGACCCTTGGTCCACCTGGCTCAGCATTGTCTACACTGACTGGCAGCAGCTCTCCAAGGCTGAAGGCAGGAGGCCTTCCGCAGGCCTCAGAGGAATTGCTGCCAGGGGGTGAATCTGGGACCTTCTGCATGCAAAGCAGATGCTCTGCCACTGAGCTAGGAACCCATCTCTAAAAAGGAACATAAGAGGCTGCCTTACTGAGTCAGACCTTTGGTCCATCTAGCTCAGTATTGTCTGCACAGACTGGCAGCAGCTTCTCCAAGGTTGCAGGCAGGAGTCTCTCTCAGCCCTATCTTGGAGATGCTGCCAGGGAGGGAACTTGGAACCTTCTACCACTGAACTACAGCCTCATCCCCTAAGGCTCAACTTAGCCCCCCCCCCCCGCTTGATTGATTGATCAAATGCTGTCAAGTCGGTGTCAACTCTTAGCTACCACAGAGATCGATTCTCTCCAGGGTGGTCTGTCTTCAGCTTGGCCTTTCAGGTCTCTCAGTGGTGCTTTCATGGCTGTCATCATTGAGTCCATCCACCTTGCTGCTGCTTGTCCTCTTCTTCTCTTGGACTACAACTCCTATCATCCCCAGCCACAGTAGACAATAGCCAGGGGTTAAAGGAGCTGTCAACCAACATCTGCAGGAGGGCCAAAGCTGAGCAGGCCTCCCCTAAGGAGAATCTCTCACAGTGCTCACACATGTAGTCTCCCATTCAAATGCCAACCAGGGTGGGCCCTGTTTAGCAAAGGGGACCATCCATGCTTGCCTCCACCAGACCAGCTCTCCTGGTCTTGGGGGCAACACCTTTCAAAAAAGGGGGTGCACACATGTGGCGGGGGGGGAGAACCTCTGACCCCCTGCCTCAGACACACAGAAGCCTAGAGAGACCACTGCAGGAAATAAAGTATGGTGTCAAGCACAGAGCCCTGTGGTTGTCTTTGGCAGAATACAGGGGGGCATCACCATTGCCATCTCCCACGCAGTATGAGATGATGCCTTTCAGCATCTTCCTAGATCGCTGCTGCCCGACTGAGCTGTTCCCCATAGTCTGATTCGAACCGGCAACCTCTGGCTTGCTAGTCAAGTCCTTTCCCCGCTGCGCCATTCGGTGGCTACTGCAGAAGGTAGCCGCTTTATCATACTTTGGCCAGTGAGACAGAGATCCTTTTCTTCACAGGAGGGATTGCCAGAGGGCACTAGGCTCAGCTCGGCAGCATCCACGGAGAACCAAAAAACCGAGCACCAAAAAATCGGCGGCAGCTGCTTTGGAATGCATCTTCTCCCATCGGTCTTTCCTTCCCTCCTCCTCCACCTCTTTACTAAGTCAGCGCTGTAGGCCTGCGTGGGTCAGGTGGGGCATCCACGCTTGTCCCAGGCCCCTGCTTTTTTGTGTGCCCAGGTGTGGGCGGGGTCCTCCGTTGCTCTAGGCTGCGGCCGGGGTGGTGTTCCCTTTCTCTGCAGGCAGCTTGGCAGCGTTTGCATTTTATTTATTTTTTTGGTTCCCCTCCCCAGAAACCGGCCGGATTAGCGATTAAGCTCCGGAGCAGGAGGGTGTTTTCTCTCCCGCTCTCTGTCTGTCTTCCCCAGCTCCTGAAAGCCTTTCTTGGCCTGTCAGAACTCGCATTCCCCAGCACTTGGGGGAAAGAGATTGTGGAAGAGAGCTCTCTGTTCAACGTCGCAAGTCAACCTGCCAGAGCCCGCCGCTGGGTTTCTGGCAGCCCAGGAGAAGTGCGATTCTGCCACACACACTCAGCCAAGAAATGTGTAGCCCCCGTTTTCACTTGAACCTAGAGTTGCCATGCCCCCCCCCCGAATTCTGGGCTTCCCCCGGATTTTAAAGATTTTACCCAGCTTGCATAGCCCACCCAGATTCGCCTGGATTTCAGCTTTCTTTTCTTTTCTTTTTTTAAAAAAGCTAAGCTCTAGCCCTTGTAGAAGCGGAGTTGTGGAGCAAAACATGCAGTCACTATTCTGCTCAGAAATCCGTTTCAAACCAATTTACAGAATATGCAAATTAGCCCCCCCCCCCGCCCCCGATTTCGAAAGCCAGAATCTGGCAACCCTACTTGAACCATGCCGGCTGTTGCTCTCTTGCAACTGGTACTGAGAGGCATCCTGCCTCTGAGGTTGGAGTGGCCTGTAGCCTTCAGACTAGTAGCCTAAAGACTAGAGACTAAAGATTGACCTGTCCTCCATGAATGTATCTAAAAAACCCTTCTTAAAGCTATCCAGGTTGCCACATCTTGTGGCAGAGAGTACCATAGGTGGATTATATGCTGTCAAGGTTGTACTGGTTGTATTTTCCTTTTGCTGGTCCTAAATTCCTTGGCACTCCGTTTCATGGGATGACCCCTGGTTCTGGTGTCTATTAGACCCAAAGGAGTATAGTCCAAAGCTTGTGTTCTTGGAAGTCCCGGGGAGTCTCTCTGTTCCTTTCCCGTTCGGGAAGCTTCTGGTCTCCAAGGTGAGCGCCGTACACAGTGCTGGTGTGCTCCTTAAGGTCGGATCAGGGTGTGCCACCCAGGGCTCTTTCTACTTCTTATTTACGAGGGTTGAGAATGTGGCAGGACTGCCCCGGAGGCCAGAGCTGGCTGTTTTTGCATTGCTAAGTGGAGTGGATGTTTATGCAAATGTCTTTTCTTCCCCTGCCCCCACCCAAATGGCCCCAGGAGGTGTTTAACTGTGCCTGGACAAGTGGGCCAGCAAAGGGGAATCGGTTTGAGGGAGGGCCTTCCGTCTGGAAACTCTTCGAGCATGCGCAAAAGGCAGGATCCTGTTACCTGCACCACACCGGCCTCTCCTGGCTTGGTGGGTGGACAAAACGTCCTCCATGGGCGTAACTTATTCAGCTCTCGGAATTCCGTTTTTCAGGGTGTGGAATTCAGCACATGAGCCAACTCCATGCTGACTCGGGCTGGGGGCAGGAATAAGAACATAAGAACAGCCCTGCTGGATCCGGCCCAAGGAGGCCCATCTAGTCCAGCATCCTGTTTCCCACAGTGGCCCACCAGATGCCTCCGAGAAGCCCACAGGCAGGAGGTATCTGCATGCCCTCTCTCCAGCTGTTGCTCCCCTGCAACTGGGATTCAGAGGCATCCTGCCTCTGAGGCTGGAGGTGGCCTGTAGCCCTCCGACTAGTAGCCACTGATAAACCTGTCCTCCATGGATTTATCTAAAACCCTCTTAAAGAAGGTGGAAGCCAAAATCGGCAATAAATTCAAACACAAACACAACAAATATGTATATACTACTTTTCAACAAAAGTTTACATGGATATAAACAACCGAACCTGTTCTCCATGAATTTATCTAAACCCCTCTTAAAGCCACCCTGCTGGCTGTCACCACATCTTGTGGCAGAGAATTCCACAGGCTGATTATACATTGTGTGAGAAAGTCCTTCCTCTTGTTGGTCCCAAATGTCTTGGCAATCGGTTTCATGGGATGAAGGCTCTGTGCAATTTTTGACATGGTCTACCCCACTAGAGATGAAAAAGCGGTGGTAGCACCTCGCTTTCAGAGTGTCTTCCTGCTTTGATTGTCCCATCGGGCAACAGTGTTTTAAAAGCTTGGGGGGGGGATTAAAACTCATAGGGGCTATTCCCACGATCAGGCAAAATCAGGCTGGGGGAGCGCTCCGCAAACTCGGGTTTTTTAATCGTGAGTAGCCGCAGCGCAGCTACTCACAAGGAGACCCCCAAAGGGGAGGCGATAAGCCGCCTCCCGGCTCCGGGGGTTTCGCCACCATGCCCTGCACGCTAGTGCTTCCAGGGGCCAATTCAGCTGCCCAGGGCTCCTTCCCCGCTGATCGTGAGACCTGGCTCACTAAGTACTAAAGGGTGTTATTGATGTTGTCAGAGGAATGAAAATGGAAATGGGCAGGGATGTCTTCCATAGTTTACTCCATGGAGAGAAGAATATATTTTTTTAAATTACCTTTTATATCCCGCTCTTCCTCCAAGGAGCCCTGAGCGCGGTACTGCATACTTAAGTTTCTTGTCACAACAACCCTGTGAAGTAGGTTAGGCTGAGAGAGAAGTGACTGGCCCAGAGTCACCCAGCTGGTTTCATGGCTGAATGTGGATTTGAACTCGGGTCTCCCCAGTCCTAGTCCAGAGCGGGATATAAATGTAATAATAATAATAACAACAACATTAACAATAAAATTCAGCCATCCCAGGTCCTTGGGAAGGACTCGATGTCTGGATAAAACAAACCAGTCAATAACACCTGTCTGACTGTGTAAATAAATAATAATAATTATTAATAATATAAAAAGTTAAAACAATGCAACAATTTAAAACCAGCCATAAAATTTTACCCTAGTGGTTTGGGGCGTTAGGGGTAAAGAAAAGGTGATGCCAAAACCTGTAAGGGCCACAATGCAATCAGCAATTTCCCCATCTCTAGGGGGATATGCCTACACCTAATTTTGCAGTGGGGAAATGTCTGGAGTACCAAGCCGGAGGTTGCCAGCTCGAATCCTTGCTGGTATGTTTCCCAGACTAGGGAAATACCTATATCAGGCAGCAGTGATACAGGAAGATGCTGAAAGGCATCATCTCATACTGGGCAGGAGGAGGCAATGGGAAACCCTTCCTCTATCCTACCAAAGACAACCACAGGGCTCTGTGGTCGCCAGGAGTCGACACCAACTTGACGGCACACTTTACCTTTACGGGGATAGGCGTTGCCAAAAATTACAATGAGCATCCCTTTCCTGAGACGGGAGGTGGAAGACGGCTGGGTCTGTTTCAGTTGTCGCCCCCCACAGTTCAGTAACACACACACACACACACACACACACACACACACACACACACACACACCAGAGTCTCACCAGGAGCATTTCTAGATGGGACTCTTAGCTCACTTCTCCTCCGGAATGGAGGGTGTGTGTTCACATATCAGCGAGATATTCCCTGAAGTCCCTGCGGGGAGCACTTCACACACAATTCAGGTTTTTCATTGCATGTTAGAGCATAGCCCAATTTTTGTCTGGGGTAAAGAAAAAAAATCCGCTTTTTGTGTGGGTTTTTTGAGGCAAATTCAAACTCGCAGTAAAGCTGCTGTGTGGAAATTCTCCAGGTGCCTCCGTCCATGTTCTTTTATCACCTGAGAAACACCTCTTGATTCTCCAGGGCTTTTTAATCTGTGATGGGGAGTGTTTTTAATTGCTATTTTTAAAATCTTGTTTCTTTTGATCTTTGTTTATTGTTTTATTATTGTTTGTTGTTAGAGCGTTTTTAAAAAGACTTTATTGTTGTTAACTGCCCTGGAAATGTTTTACTTTGAAGGAGAGGATGTACATTTAAAAAAAACAAAAAACATGCTTGCACAAAATCAAACAAGAATAGATAAAGGTCTTTGTTTGTAAATGTTCTGGATTTATTATTTTTGAATTGTGGGCTGGTCAGTCTCACTTACATAGGCACATATGAAGCTGCCATATACTGAGTCAGACCATTGGTCCATCTAGCTCAGGATTGCCTTCACAGACTGGCAGCGGCTTCTCCAAGGTTTCGGGCAAGAGTCTCTCTCAGCCCTATCTTGGAGATGCTGCCAGGGAGGGAACATGGAACCTTCTGGCTTTTTGACAAGGTCTGCCCCGCCAAGAGATGGAAAAGAGGAGATCACACTGATCCAGTGTGATCTCATGATTTGACTGTCCTAACCATCAAGCTTTAAGTGCCAAATATGCAATGGTGTTTTAAAAGCTTTGAAAAAGTTTTAGGAACATAGGAAGCTGCCATATCCTGAGTCAGACCATTGGTCCATCTAGCTCAGGATTGCCTTCACAGACTGGCAGCGGCTTCTCCAAGGTTGCAGGCAGGAATCTCTCTCAGCCCTATCCTGGAGATGCTGCCAGGGAGGGAACCTGGAACCTAGATGCTCTTCCTAGAGCGGCCCCATCCCCTAAGGGGAAGAGCTTCCAATGCTCGCCTGTAGTCTCCCATCCAAATGCAAACCAAGGTGGACCTTGCTTAGCAAAGGGGACAATTCACAGCTGCTGTCACAAGACCAGCATGCTGTTGCTCTTCCCCTGCTAAATATAACAGAATCGCCATTTCCAAAGGTGCCTCTTTGCTTAGTTAGCTTGTGAGCCCTTTGGGGGGGAAGGAGTCAATTTAAAAAGAAGCTGAAGGGAGACCCCGCTGCCCAGCAGTGGCCACAGGAGGGATACCGTGCTGGGGCTGGATACAGCCAGTTGCTCCCCACTGGCTAAACGTAAGAGAATCGTCACTTTCAAAGGTGCCTCTTTGCTCAGTTAGCAGGGATCAAAGGTACCATATGGAGGAGTTAAAATTAATTTCAATTTTTAATTTTTTGTTTTTAATTAATGTTTTACTTTTTAATCTTGTTGTAAACTGCCCAGAGATGTAAGGTTTGGGCGGTATGAAAATATGCTAAATAATAAAATAATAAATAAATGCGGCCCGTTGCTATGGCGAGGCCATGTTGAATCACGCATGCCATTAGCGAGTGTGTCACTGCAGGAAGAACCAGCTGGATCACCAGGCGGAGACCTGGAGACGAGCGTGAGGGGCGGGACTTTTGCGCTTAGAAATGGGTTTCTGTGGGTTGATAGTTTGTGAGCTAGCCCCACAGATTTTGAACATTAGTCCCATCTCAGGGGGATGCATGCTCAGAGTGCTTTTTGGCCATGCTGCCTACCCCCCCCCCACCCAAATATAGGCATGCTAACAGCAGGATTGCTCAACTTTGGCCCTCCCACTGGTTTTGGACTACAACACCCATTATCCCCTGCAACCATGGCCCATGGCCATGGATTATGGGGGTTGTAGGCAGGAGGGCCAAAGTTGAGCAGCTCTGACTTACAGCTTTCCGGGTGTTATTGCCCCTTCGTCATCCCTGACCCCAGACAACTAAGGTAACGTTGCAGTCATCTTTGGACAGGGGAAAAGGTTATGGTCAGGGTAACAAGGAACAAATCGTCCAAATAGTCGTACTCTCTCCATGGAGGACCATCCTGCCAATTTCACTGACCATATTGATACAATGTTATACAGGGAAACCTCGCTATCCACGCATTCACATATCTGCAGTTGGGTAAAAGACACAGACCGCTCAGCATATGTTGGGAGGGACACACACACACACAAACAAAATTTGGCCAATTTCCAGCAATTTTAGACAATTTTCCAGCCAACTGGAAACCTAACCTTCGCAATCCCTTTGACCCCTATGCCAAGATATCTGTGGTTTCCGTATCCATGGTTGCAGCTGGGAAAGGAACCCCTGGGAATATCGAGATCCTCATGTAGTAGTTTTGGTGCTTTTAAATGCGAGAGGAGAGCTGGTCTTGTGGTAGCAGGCATGACTTGTCCCCTTAGCTAAGCAGGGTCCGCCCTGGTTGCATCTGAATGGGAGACTTGATGTGTGAGCACTACAAGATATTCCCCTCCTTAGGGGATGGGGCCGCTCTGGGAAGAGCATCTAGGCTCCACGTTCCCTCCCTGGCAGCATCTCCAAGAAAGGGCTGGGAGAGATTCCTGCCTGCAACCTTGGAGAAGCCGCTGCCAGTCTGTGCAGACAATACTGAGCTAGATGGACCAAGGGTCTGACTCAGTATATGGCAGCTTCCTATGTTCCTAACACTTTTTCAAAGCTTGTAAAACACCATTGCAGATTTGGCACAGAAAGCCCGATGGTCAGGACAATCAAATCATGAGAACTCACGGAAGGCTGGACGTCCTTCAGTGTGATCCCCTCTTTTCCATCTCTTAGGGTAAATCTTTTTATTTTGGTCAGCAACCAGCATGAGATTAAAATAAACGTAGAAGAGAAGACGATCAAACTTCTGCTACAAACAATAAAACCAAATAAATTTTTTAAAGTCCTCCTCCACATAGATCAAGGTACTGAAAGTACTACTAAAAATACACGACTAAGAATAAAAGGAGGCAGCTGTGTTTCATACAGGTAGGGTAGACCTGGTCACAAAGCCAGCATGAGGTAGTGGTCACAGTTTCCTCTAAGGCCTGTGCGTGTGCATGCTCCCACAAGATTTTTTTTAATGTCCGCTCAGTTAATTTAAGATCCTGCTCAGGTTGAATCGGGAAGGCCCCACTCAAGGCGCACACAGTGCCTTGATCCTGCCGCCCAGAACAAAGCTCATTCTGCACACAGATGAAAAAAATTAGAGAGAACCTTTACTACGAGCAGGGAGACCCAATCTCCTCCTGGCCATGAAACTCACTGGATTACTCTGGGCCAGTCACGTCTCTCTTAGCCTAACCTACCTCACAGGGTTGTTGTGAGGACAAAGATAAGCAGGGGCTTGTGGTCGCTAAGAGTCGACACCGACTTGATGGCACTTAAGCAATCAATCAATCAATCAATCAATCTCTTCTCCTTGGGCTCCTCTGAGGAAGAGCGGGATAGAAATGAGCATTCATTGAGCATTCAATGAGCATTCATCAGTTCCAGCAGAGGAAAATATGTCCCCTCTGCTAAGCAGGGTCCACACTGGTTGCATTTGAATGGGAGACTGCATGTGAGCATTGTAAGAAATGGGGCCACTCTGGTACAAGCATCTGCGTTCTTACATACAGAAGGACCCAGGATCCCTCCCTGGCATCTCCAAGGTAGGGCTGAGAGATACTCCTGCCTGCAACCTTGGAGAAGCTGCTGCCAGTCTGTGTTGACAATACTGAGGTGGATGGACTAATGGTCTGACTCAGGAGAAGGCAGCTGCCTACGTTCAGCCTCCGAACCCAAGAAGCTGAAGTTTCTTTTTGTTCCAAAAGAAAGGGAGTAGAATCTGTCAAACTGTCAGAATGGGAAGGCTCCTGATACATGTTCTTACTAGCCGCCTCTCCAAATTGCCTCAGATGAATTCAGCCTAAAGCGAGCTCACGCACTCCGCTCTCAAAACAATACTCAGCTGCAATCTGTGTATGTGATTACACACACACACACACACACACACACACACACACACCTCTGCATAAACACTGGTTGCTAACCAACTGGCAGGGACCACATATTTGGGCTTGTTTTGTTTCTCCTCTTAAATCTGAGCTACATCGCCCCAGGCTCTGACACATTCAAAGACATGGAAAAGAGAGTCTCTCTGTCTCCCTCCCTCCTCTGTGGTAGAGCTCATGCACTGCATGAAGAAGTCTAGGGTTCAATCCTCCACACCTCCAGGAGAATCATAAGAACATAGGAAGCTGCCATATACTGAGTCAGACCATTGGTCTGTCTAGCTCAGTATTGTCTACACAGACTGGCCGCAGCTTCTCCAAGGTTGCAGGCAGGAATCTCTCTCAGCCCTATCTTGGAGATGCTGCCAGGGAGGGAACTTGGAACCTTCTGCTCTTCCCAGAGCGGCTCCATCCCCTAAGGGGAATATCTTGCTCACACTTCTAGTCTCCCATTCATATGCAACCAGGGTGGACCCTGCTTAGCTAAGGGGACAAGTCATGCTGGCTACCACAAGACCAGCTCTCCTCTCATTCCATTTCAAGGCCCGGAGAGCTGCTTCCAGTCAGCGCAGACAGTACTGAACTAGGCCAATCGATGGTCTGACTCGGTTTGGCAGCGTCTTCGGTTCGAGGAGACCTCTCTCTGAACTAATGCTTTGGGATTCAATTGATGATTTCTTTTTTGTGATTGGGTGATCAGCCAAGTGGCCAACACAGGACCCTTCCCACTTTCTCTGCTGCTTCCCGGCTCGCGCCAATCCTGGATGGTGCCACTGCATTGGGCTCCCCTTCTCCCAACAAGCACACGTCACAAGCTGTTCTAGGTGTGTGTGAGTGTGGGTATGTGGGGGTGTGTTTGCTCTCTCTCTTTGCTTGCACAGTACATCCAATGCAACAGGTACACCATTCTGAAGCCAGTGAGTGGCTTCCACAGGTTTTGGCCATTCCTCTTTGGATTTGGGAGCCAGCCCCAAAATTTAGGAGCCACCAAATGGCGCAGCAGGGAAGCAACCTGCCTGGAGAGCAGGAGGCTGTAGGTTCGAATCCCCAGTGGTATGTTTCACAGGCTATGGGAAACTCCTAGATCGGGCAGCAGCAATCTAGGAAGGTGCTGAAAGGCATCGTCTCGTACTGCGCGGGAGAAAGCAATGGTCGACCCCCTCTTGTGGCTCTGTGGTTGCCAGGAGTCGACACTGACTCAACGGCACAACCTTTTCTTTCCCCAAATTTAGGAGCCAGAGAGTGAACACTTGGCAAAATTACTGGAATTAGTGATGGAAGCTGTGAAATGGGCTTCTCTTTGTCTCCTTTGCAGGTAACATCCTTAGAACAGAAACATCGGAACATAGGAAGCTGCCATATACTGAGCAGAGGCGTTATCTAGGGAAAATAGCGTCTAGGGCAAGCACTGAAATTGTGCCCCCTGTCCAAACATCTGACACCCACCTTTCAGATAACTTTACCATAATTAATATCAGCTCAAAAAATACAAGTCAAGCTCATTAATCTTTTAATATTTCAAAAACTATTTAGCAGTGGATGTAGCCGGACCAAAAAATGCTAGAAAACTACGAATTTCAGTATGCTGGGGCTCATGAAATACCCAAATACTATGTGGAGGTGTACTTGGAAAACTAAACAGAAGTGCCTGTCTATTTCTCTACTATGCATTGTAGCATCACTATTACATAAGTTTTAAAAATAAAGGGAGAATTTGACTTTTCCCAGATACTACGGCCTTGCAGAGGCCATTTCAGCATGCGTGGTGGCCATTTTGCTTTCAGTAGCCATTAAGAAATTTTTTTTTTCATTTTAAAAAATGGCGCCCCCCTTCAAGTGGCGCCCGGGGCACGTGCCCTGCCTGCCCTGCCCTAGATACGCCCCTGATACTGAGTCAGACCATTGGTCTGTCTAGCTCTGCATTGTCTTCACAGACTGGCAGTGGCTTCTCCAAGGCTGCAGGCAGGAATCTCTCTCAGCCCTACCCTGGAGATGCTGCCAGGGAGGGAACTTGGAACCTTCTAGGTGCTCTTCCCAGAGCAGCCCCATTCACTATGGGGAATAGGAACGTAGGAAGCTGCCTTCTACCTAGTCAGACCATAGGTCCATCTAGCTCAGTATTGTCTACACAGACTGGCAGCGGCTTGTCCAAGGTGGCAGGCAGGAGTCTCTTGGAGATGCTGGGGAGAGAACGTAGAACCTTCTGCATGCAAGCAAGCAGGTGCTCTTCCCAGAGCGGCACCATCCTGGAAAAGAATATGCTCACACATGCAGTCTCCCATTCAAATACAAACCAGGGCAGACCCTGCTTAGCAATGAGGACAATTCATGCTTGCAAACACAATACCAGCTCTCCTCTCCAATGGGATTGGGCGATCAGTGGGTACTAGCCTTGGTAGCCAGATTCTTCCATCAGGATCTTAGGGGGCATGCCCCCGAACACCACATGCTGGGGGATGCCCATGGGCGGGGGCAATCTCTCTCCCCGCTCCAACTGTCCAATCAGGCTTGTCCAGTGCACCTGATTGGCCGCTGTGCAAGTCAAGATGCTGGATTGGGCAGGCCTTGGGCTGATCCCGCAGGGCTTCTGTTATGTCCTTAGAATAAGCCACTCTCAGAGGAGGGTGGAAATAGAGAGCCAGCGCGGTGTAGTGGTTAGAGTGCTGGACTACGACCAGAGAGACCCGAGTTCAAATCCCCATTCAGCAACTGATACTTGCTGGGTGACTCTGGGCCAGTCACTTCTCTCTCAGCCTAATCTACTTCACTGGGTTGTTGTGAAAGAGAAACTCAAGTATGTAGTACACCGCTCTGGGCTCCTTGGAGGAAGAGCGGGATATAAATAGAAAAATAATAAAATAATAATAATAATAATGCCAGCTCGAGGTACTGGCGTTCAGGTTCTACCAGGGCGTCATGATATGAAGGACGGGCCAGACGTTCTGTTCTGTGGGCTGCCATTTGCTGCAAGGAGGGACATCTGGCATCCTTGTTTTGAGAGCTGGTTGCTATGATCCCATTACAGCACGCTCTCTCTCGCTGAAACAACACATTTATCTCCCTTCTATCCTCCCAAAGAGCAATAAGCATTTGTTTGGGGAAGCGCTTATCTGGAGCATCTGCTTGGAAGCCTTTGAAAGGGGGCCTGTCGGGCTGCGGGTCGGTCCTCCTGGCCTTGGAGTCCGGGATGCTCCATCTCCTGGAAAGATCGGCAGAACTATCTCCGGTCTTGGATTGCAGATGGAGCCCTGCCATGCTCTGCGGAGACACCCTGATCAGATACTAAGGCAGTGGTGGGCAAACTTGGGCCCTCCAGCTGTTTGGGAACTACAATACCCATCACCCCCCACCACAGTGTATTGTGGCGGGGGGTGATGGGAGTCGTAGTTCAGCCACAGCTAGAGGGCCCAAGGTTGCCCGCCCCCCAGTACTAAGGTAGAGGTTTGCACACGCACTTTGTCACAGGCTGAAACGCCACGCGTCAGTGCTGGCAAACGAGGGCCGTGGGTGACATCCTGTGCACAGCGTTGGGGAAGAGAGCTGGCCTTGTGGTGGCAAGCATGAATGGCCCCCCTCTGCTAAGCAGGGCCTACCTTGGTTTGCATTTGGATGGGAGACTTAATGTGAGCATTGTAAGATATTCCCTTCAGGGGATGGGGCTGCTCTGGGAGGAAAGGAGTTGCTGAACGACAACTCCTATCATCCCCATCTTATCGTGGCTGGGGATGATGGTCATTGTAGTTCAGCAGTATCTGAACGGTTGGGAACCCTGATCTACAGATAACATTTATAATAAGCTCTTAATTTGTGGTTAATTTGTTGTTATTATTTCTTGTTTACACAGTCAGACAGGTGTTATTGACTGGTTTGTTTTATCCAGACATCGAGTCCTTCCCAAGGACCTGGGATGGCTGAACTGTATTGTCCATGTTGTTGCTGTTGTTATAGATATCGTCGCAGAATATAGGCTGTTCCCAGTAAAGTTGCTTTTTGTAATTGGCTGGTGGTGATTTCTGTGACCCCTATGGTGTTGAGGTGCTCTTCAAGGTCTTTTGGAACTGCACCCAGGGCACCAATTACCACTGGGATTATTTTGGTCTTTTTCTGCCACAGCCTTTCAATTTCAATTTGTAGATCTTTGTATTTTGTGATTTTTTCCATTTCTTTTTCTTCTATGCTGCTATCCCCTGGTATTGCTATGTCAATTATTTTGACTTGTTTTTCTTTCTTCTCGACTACAGTTATATCTGGTGTATTGTGTGGCAGATGTTTGTCTGTTTGTAGTCAGAAGTCCCATAATATTTTTACATCTTCATTTTCTTCAACTTTTTCAATTTTATGGTCCCACCAATTCTTGGCTACAGGTAGCTTGTATTTTTTGCAGATGTTCCAGTGTATCATCCCTGCTACCTTGTCATGCCTTTGTTTGTAGTCAGTCTGTGTGATCTTTTTACAACAGCTGATTAGGTGGTCCACGGTTTCATCTCCTTCTTTACAAAGGCGGCACTTGCTGTTTGTTGTGGATTTTTTGACTTTTGCTCTTATTGCATTTGTTCTTAGTGCCTGTTCTTGTGCAGCCAATATTAAACCCTCTGTTTTTAATTCAAGTTGCCATTCTTAAGCCATTGCCAGGTCTTGGTGATGTCTGATTTTCCACTTAAATTTTGCAAATATTGACCATGCAGGGGCTTATTTCTCCATTTTTCTGCTCGTTTCTTGACTTGTTCTTTCTTGTAGGCCTGCTTTGTTTCATTGGTGTTGAATAGTTTCTCGGACCTCTGAAAAGTATAAGCATGCATATGTATTCAGTACTTGGTTTGGGCCCCTTTTGCAGCAATTACTGCCTCAATGCAGCGTGGCATGGATGCTATCAGCCTGTGGCACTGATGAGGTGTTATGGAAGACCAGGATGCTTCATTAGTGGCCTTCAGCTCTTCTGCATTGTTTGGTCTCATGTCTCTCATCCTTCTCTTGGCAATGCCCCATAGATTCTCTATGGGGTCAGGTCAGGCGAGTTTACTGGCCAATCAAGCACAGTACACTGTATACTTTTCAGACGTCCGATATTGTTCTATTCTACAATCCTTGTCTTCTTGGTTCCATGTAATATTCTAATTTTCTGGGATTGTGGATTTGGGGTTTTCATGAGCTGTACGCCATGATCATCACAATTATAATAAATTAAGGCTTGACTTATCTCGCTTTGCATGTAATGCGTCTGTCTCATATATTAGTTTCACCTTTTAATTTGCATTACTGAAATTAATGGACTTTTGCACGTTATTCTAATTTTCCGAGTTTCACCTGTATAGCCCAGGTGTTTATGGCTTGTATGGTGTTACCGCCATTGAGTTTGGACTTGAGGATTTTTCTAACTCTCCTGATGTATTCACCTCCCATTCTTCTTTTAACTTCAGTGTGTGCAATGTTATCAGCCTGGAGAATGCCCAAGTATTTGTAACGTTCTTTCTCTGCCAAGTTCTTGATGTTGCTTCCATTAGGCAGTTCTATTCCTTCTGTTTTTCTTATTTTTCCTCTGTTCTTAATGCAGCACACTTGTCTAGTCCAAACTCCATTGCTATATTGCTACTGAATATACGGACAGTGTTTAGCAGTGATTCAATTTCTGACTGGGACTTTCCATACAACTTCAAATCGTCCATGTACAGCAGATGGTTTATTTGACTTGATGTTTTAGATGTTTGGTATCCGAGGCCTGTTTTGTTGAGTATTTGTGAAAGTGGGGTCATGGCGATTACAAACAACAGAGGGGATAGTGAGTCCCCTTGGAAAATGCCTCTTCTAATGCTAACCCTTCCAAGTGTCTCACCATTGATTGTTAACTGTGTACTCCACATGCTCATATTATTATTATTTCTGCCTGCTTGCATGCAGAAGGTTCCAAGTTTCCTTCCTGGCAACATCTCCAAGATCGGTCTGAGAGAGATTCCCGCCTGTGACCTTGGAGAAGCTGCTGCCAGTGTGGGTAGACAATACTGAGCTGAATGGACCTGACTCAGTATACTGACTGAGCTAGATGGACCTGACTGAGCTAAGCTGACTGAGCTAGATGGACCAAAGGTCTGACGCAGCTTCCTATGTTCATCATCTCCAGCTACAATTTATTGGGGCTGGGGCTGATGGGTGTTGTAGTTCAACAGCATCTGGAGCACCACAGCTTAGGAACTCCTGGCAATTCGCACCACGGCAAACTGGGAGGAGACGCTCCTACCCAGTTTCAGGCGCTGGGTCTACTCCCCTTTCGTGATCGTGTGTTAGATAGAAACGGTCAGAGGCAGGGAGACTGATCGACTGCCGAACCCCCGCTGGGTAGGACAAGCGCACGCTAAGCAGATTCTGTCCTCGGCTCCTGAATGTAGTAGGCGGGGAAAATGTCCTCTCAGGTGGGGCTTGACAGACCATCAAAGGTAAGGTTGTGCCGTCGAGTCAGTGTCGACTCCTGGCCCCCTCAGAGCCCTGTGGTTTTCTTTGGTAGAATACAGGAGGGGTTGACCATTGCCTCCTCCCGCGCAGTCTGAGATGATGCCTTTCAGCACCTTCCTATATTGCTGCTGTCCGATACGGGTGTTTCCTATAGTCTGGGAAACACACCAGCGGGGATTTGAACCGGCAACCTCTGGCTTGCTAGTCAGGTCATTTCCCGCTGCGCCATTAGGTAGCCCACCAAATATAAAGAATTGTGGGTTTTCTTAATTTTTAAAGGAAATTTTAGTTCAAGACAAGTTGTTGCCACAAATCAAAAGCTTCCTTAAATATAAATTATAAACGTTATCTGTAGATCAGGAGTTCTCAACCCTTGGTCCTCCAGATGCTGCGGAACTACAACAACCATCATCACAATAAGCCGGGGATGATGGGAGTTGTCATTCAGCAACATCCGTCGGACCACAGGTTAGAAATCCCTGCTGTAGAGAGAGAATAGAAAGAAAGAGAAGGAGAGAGAGAGAAGGGGAGGAAAAAAGAGAGAGAGAGAAGGGGAGAAAGAAAGAGAAGGGAAGACAGAGTGAGAGCAAATTTAAATGTCACAACTATGAGATGGCCATACATCCAGATTAAGTTGCTCATAAGCACTTATTGAAATTAATGGCCTATTAATTTCAATGGGAGTACTCATGAGTAACTTAGTCTGGATAGAAGCCAGTGACGAGACCTGGCTAGTAACATTTAAATTTGTAACATATCTCTCTCTCTCTCTCTCTCTCTCTCTCTCTCTCTCTCTCTCTCTCTCTCTCTCAAAATCTCCATGGGGTACCTAAGCTGAAGATTTGCAACAGAAAGGGTACACTTGTTTTAAAAACAGCTGGCCACCCAGCCTCTCTTCGAACACCTCTAATGAAGGAGCGCCCCCACTTCATAGGAACATAGAAAGCTGCTATATACTGAGTCAGACCCTTGGTCCATCTCGCTCAGTCTTGTCTACACAGACTGGCAGCGGCTTCTCCAAGGTGGCAGGCAGGAATCTCTCTCAGCCAATCTTGGCAACGTACTGGATGCTTTGGTAGTTTGTTGGTTCAATAAAAAAATCTTGTCCTATTTAAAAAATAAATAAAATCTTGTCCTATCTTGGAGATGCTGCCAGGGAGGGACCTTGGAGCCTAGATGCTCTTCCCAGAGCGGCTCCATCCCCTACGGGGAATATCTTCCAGTGCTCACACTACTAGTCTCTCTTTCATATGCCACCAGGGCGGATCCTGCTTCGCTTAAGGGGACAAGTCATGCTTGCTGCCACAAGACCAGCTCTCTTCATGAGGCAGGCTGTTCCACTGCCTAGCAGCTCTTCCAGTTAGGAAGTTCGTCTTCCTCCCATCTGACTTGGCTTCCTTGCCACTTCAACCCAGTGGCTCCTGCTCTGCCCCCAGGAGTGCCAGAGAACCAGTCTGCTTGCCCTGGGCGAGGAGGGAGGGAGGGGAGACCGCTGTCATCGTGTGGCTTGCCGAGGCCTCGGGGACTCCAGAGGCCCCGCCGATCTCCCGCCTCTGGCTTGTCTGCAAGAGGCTTCTGTCTCCGAGCCCCACGGCCCTTCCAAGCGGTGGGAAGGCCCTGTGAAGCTGGGAGCCGGCGGCGCTGCGCTTGGCCTTCAGGAGGGAAGTGGTTTTGAGGGAGCCTCTGGCCGGCAGAACAGGGCCCCGTGTTGAGGGAGGAGGCTTGTGGCGGCCCGAGCTGGCAGCCGCTGCCCTCATTCTGCTGACTTTGGCCGGCTCCAGACCACTCTGGCTTCTCCGAATAGCCCTCGGATAGACTGGGACCCGGCCGGCCGGACAGGGCCCGTCCTATCCCTCACCCTCCCCGTTCGAGAGGAACAAAGGACAACTGTGGAGCTGGGAGGGCAACAGCCGCCCCCCCGGCGAGGGGAGGGGAGGGGAGGGTCCCCAAGCCCTGTTCACAATAGGGCTCCTCAGCAGTGCCACCCAGAGCAGAAGAGAGAGTGCTGTGAGATCTGGAGGAACATCAAATGACATTAGGCCAGGAGTCCTCAGACTCGAGTCCCCGGATGCTGTCAAAGGACCTGGCCAAAGGATAGCATGGAACCAAGCATGAATGGCCCCCTTGGCGAAGCCGGGTCTGCCCTGGTTTGCACTGGAATGGGAACATATGAAAGGTCAATGCCTGGAATGTAAATAATAAGTCATGACATAGGAAGTAAATAAATAACATAGGAAGCTGCCATATACTGAGGCAGACCATTGGTCCATCGAATTCAGTCTTGTCTACCCAGACTGGCAGCAGCCTCTCCAAGGTTGCAGGCAGGAATCTCTCTCAGCCCTGTCTTGGAGATGCTGCCAGGGAGGGAACTGGGAACCCAGATGCTCTTCCCAGAGCGGCTCCATCCCCTGAGGGGAAGATCTTGCAGTGCTCATACTTCTAGTCTCCCATTCAAATGCACCCAGGGCAGACCCTGCTTAGCTAAGGGAGACGACATGTTTGAGCACTGGAAGATCTTCCCCTCGGGGGATGGAGCCACTCTGGGAAAAGCAGAAGTTTCCCAGTCCCCTCCCTGGCAGCATCTCCGAGATAGGGCTGAGGAGGAGACTCCTGCCTGAAAACTTGGGAGATGCTGCTGCCGCCAGTCTGCGTAGGCAGTCTTGAGCGAGATGGACCAAGGGTCTGACTCAGTATGAGGCAGCTTCCTGTGTTCCTAAAGGACACCGAAACAGTGCATTGGCATAATGCAGGGTTCTCCCATTTGGGTCCCCAGATATTGTTGGACTACAACTCCCATCATCCCAAGCCAACGATGACCAATTTCTTGAGTGGCAACAGGCTAAAACCCAAGTTATGCGATGGTGATGATGTGTCTGCAAAGCTCTTCGCTTAGGGGAGGGGAAGACAGACTGGGGACAGGATACTATAGAAAGAATCTTCTCCCATCTCATTCCCCCATCCCCTTATGCTGACTTCCTCTCATGAACCTCTGTTCCAAGATCTATCATTTAAGGAAGCCAGGTTACCCTCTACCAGGGACGGGGCCTGTTCTGTGGTGGCCCCTTCATTCACATCTTTTTTTCCTCTTGAGGCTTGTTTGGTGATATCTGTTTTAACCCTTAGGAAGTGGGTTAGTCCACCAAGCATTTGGAAGCTGGGGCAGTATCTGTTTTGTAGGATTTGGGGGCAGGAGGCTTTCGGAATGCATTTTGCTGATTCTTCGAACGATTTTGGTCTCATTAACTACCTTGGGCTGCCTTTGAGCCCAATCTGGGAAGCACAAGCAGTAAAGAGACATTGTCATCCTTTGCAACGCATCTGGGCAGGATCTAGGGTTTTGGGCACTCTGGGCGAAATTTGGTTTTTGCAGGGGGCGGGCCAAGAAGTGAAGAGCTCCCCCATTTGACCAGCCAAGAAGTAAAGAGCCTTGGTGTTAACTTGAGGCTCGCAGGCTGCTCATTAGCAAGGTCACATGACTAGCCTGCATGGATGACCAGCGAATGACTAGCTCGCGCCAGTTTGAGGATACAGTAGCAGAGAGTTCCACAGTCTATTATGGGGGCAAAACTCTAGCCCTTTCAGAGATGAAAAGATGTTGTTGTGAATCTGGAAATCCAGCCTACGGCCGTTTCTTTTTAAAAATGAACGCTGAGGCTGGCAAGTCTTCAAGAGAGGAAGTGCTGCTTATAAGACTAGCTGTTTATTGGGAGCTGAAGTATAATGAGCAAAAAGGACTGTAGATTCTGGGGTGCGGAGCGTGCCGGCCTTTTGGGGAGCAGGGGGCAGTGTTTCAGGGGTGCAATGCAGCAGGGAGAGAAAGATTCCTTTCGGAGGAATCTGAAGACTGCCCTTTTTAAAGAGGCATTTGATCAATGAGTGGCCCTTGGCTCTCTTTTTAACGTAGCTGTGTTTTAGTCTTAGCTTTGCATCTTGTTGAATTCTGATTAGTGTTTGTCTTTTTGTTGACCTTCCTGGAGTCTTTGGACAAAGGGCAGGATAGAAATATAAATAATAAAGTGAATATATTAAGTAACTGGCAGTGATAGGCTCTGGCACTGTTTAGGCGCCCTCCAAGAACTGGAACCCTAGGCGATGGCCTAGTTCTGCCTGGTGAAGAGGCAGGACCTGAAACCAAAGGCCAGAGCTGCAGATTTATTTATTTATTACATTTCTACACCGCCCAAAACTTGCATCTCTGGGCGGTCTTTGAGGCTGTGCCCCCTCTTCACGGATGTTGTTGGCATTGTCCCCACAGATATTTGGCAAAGCTGTCGTCGGTGGGGAGCATCTCTGAGGAGGAGACCTGTGAGAAGCTGAAAGGCCTGATCCAGCGCCAAGTGCAGATGTGCAAAAGGAACCTGGAGGTCATGGACTCAGTGCGCCGGGGGGCCCAGCTGGCTATCGAGGAGTGCCAATTCCAGTTCAGAAACCGCCGGTGGAACTGCTCGACACTGGACAGCCTCCCTGTCTTTGGCAAGGTGGTGACGCAAGGTGAGGGCCTGGTTTAGCAGGAGGCCATGGAGGAACCGGGCGATGTGGAGATCCAGACCTCTCAGTCTGGTCTACGGTGGAGCAGAATTTTGGGGAAGCAGGGACATAAGAACAGCCCTACTGGATCAGGCCCAAGATGGGTTTGGGCCTTATCCAGCAGGGCTGTACTTATGTTCTAAGTGTGCCCTGTGGAGAGGAGAGCTGGTCTTGTGGTAGCAAGCATGACTTGCCCCCTTAGCTAAGCAGGGTCCACCCTGGTTGCATATGAATGGGAGACTTGATGTGTGAGTACTGGAAGATATTCCCCTAAGGAAGAGCAGAAGGTTTCAAGTTCCCTCCCTGACAGCATCTCCAAGATAGGGCTGAGAGAGATTCCTGCCTGCAACCTCGGAGAAGCCGCTGCCAGTCTGGGTAGACAACACTGAGCTAGATAGACCAATGGTCTGACTCAGTATATGGCAGCTCCCTATGTTCCGATGGTGAATCTTTCAGCCAGGAACTGGGTTTCAATATGGCCAGTCTCCATAAACCCTTCCCAATAATGCTGTGAATCTGGACTTTGGAATCCTAGGATTTCAGAGTTGGGAGGTACCCAGGAGGTCATCTAGTCCAACCCTCTGCTCAGTGCAGGATGCTGCGACGGCATCCCTGACAGGTGGCCCTCCAGGCTCTGCTGGAGAACCTCTAGAAAAGGAAAGGCTACCACAGTGCAATGCAGACTGTCAGTCAGCTCTTAGAGTCAGGAATCCGAAGCATAGCATAGTGAAGTCTGAAGGGTCCTTGGAGGTCATCTAGTCCACCCCCCTGCTCAGTGCAGGAATTTGCTACTGCCTCCCTAACTAGCCCATCCTCTGAAAACCTTGAGAGAAGGAGACTCTACCCTTGCATGAGGCAGACCGTCCCAGTGCCTCACAGCCTATAAATCCTTCCTAATGTCTAGCCAACAACTGCCTTCTTCTTCAGCTGCTCATCACAAGACTTTGTTTCCAGAGCAGCTCAACATGCCTAAAACCACCAAAAAGTGGATTTATTGTGGCTGGAGAGTATGGATATTGTAGTTCAGCAACATCTGGAGCACCACAGGTTGGGAACCCCTGCCTTAAGGGGACTATCTTCCAGCGCTCAGTGTAGTCTCCCATCCAGATGCAAACCAAGGTGGACCCTGCTGAGCAAAGAGGGCCCTTCACGCTTGCTGCCACAAGACCAGCTCTCCTCCCCGACACAGCGCTCTGCCATGTGCATCGCATCACACAGGATGTGACCCACAGTCTTGGTCTGCAAGCATGGACACGTGGCGTTTTTCAGCCCGTGATAATAGAGTGTATTTATTTATTTATATTTAACATATTTTGAGACCACCCAAAACTCACGTCTCTGGGCCGTTTACAATAAGCATGCGTGTGTGTGTGCGTGCGCTCTGCAAAAGAGCAGTTTGGCAAGAGGTGAATCCATGCTGTAGGGAAGGCGAGCTGGTCTTGTGGCATGAATTGTCCCCTTTGCTAAGCAGGGTCTTCCCTGGTTTGCATTTGAATGGGAGACAACACATGTGAGTGCTGTAAGATATTCCCCTCAGGGGATGGAGCCGCTCTGGGAAGAGCAAAAGGTCCCGGGTTCCCTCCCTGGCAGCATCTCCAAGTTAGGGCTGAGAGAGAATCCCACCTGCGACCTTGGAGAAGCCTCTGCCAGTCTGTGAAGACAAAACTGAGCTAGATGGACCAATGGTCCGACTCAGTATATGGCAGCTTCCTATGTTCCTAGGAAGGACCCCTCCATGGGTTGGTGTGATGAAACTAGGCCTGGCTTTGTCATCTCGTATCGAGGTCCGATACCTCATGTATCGAGGTCCGATACCAGGGTATCGGACCTCGGCCTCTTCTGCCTCCTCCCCCACCACTTCCGCCACTACCGCTTCTTATTTAACTTTCTCCTCCTTGTCTTCAGGGGGGTGAAGGTTTGTGCTTATGAAGCTTTTCGGCCTGGAAATACCAGAAATACCAGAAAGTGCTGCTCGTCTCTCTGCTGGGCAGCCGCAGAACAAACCAGCCGGCGTTAGCCTGCTATTGACCTTGATTAACTCAGAGGTCGGTCCGTTGCTTCTTTCCCCCGCCCCGGGTCACTGGTGCCTGCGCCGTTCTGACCGCAGGCCGGGGCGTTTGGCTGTCTCCCTTGTTTGTGCTCCCGGAACAGACTGCTGAGCGACGGCGGAGGCTCGTTGGGGGGTGGGGGGGGGGGGGCGGTCAAGGGCAGCCTGTGTCCCTCCCGGCTGGCAGCTGGGTGCTGTGGGAAGGGAGCGGAAGGCCGATGCCAGGATCTTCCGAGACAGGAGGGCCTGTTCCACTCTAACCGCCCTTGGCCGGAGCCGGCGCATTGCGAGGCTTTAATTGATAACCACGAAACCCCGTATTCCTCTTTCGTCACACGAGGACAGCGAGGGAACGGACACAGACACCTCTATGGGCAGGGAAGACAGGCTGGCTGGCCGGCAGGCAGTTAAGCAAAACTCAGCCAGGGCGGCACTCTGGGTTTCTGCTCTCTTGGGCTGCAGCGGCGTGTGTGTGTGTGTGTGTGAGTGTGATGTGTGTGTGTGTGAGTGTGATGTGTGTGTGCTTGTTTTCCTGGGCAAAGAGCAGCCGTGGGAAAGGTCCCTGATCCGAGCTCTGGGTCTCGCTCGGGCTGCTATTTAGTTTAGAGCAGAGATTCTCACCGTGGGGTCCCCAGATGTTATTGGACTTCAGCTCCCATAATCCCCAGCCAAAGGCCACTGGGCCTGGGGATTATGGGAGTTGAAGTCCAATAACATCTGGGGGGCCCAACGTTGAGAATCCCTGGTTTAGAGGGGAAAGAACACATCAGCATTAAGCATATGCGTAATGCAATAATTTTTTTTTTAAATGTCAGCTGCCGGATCAGGGAGAGTCAGCGTATGAGGAGGAGGTCTTGCGGTGGCGAGCATGAATTGCCCCCTTTGCTAAGCAGTGGCCACCCTGGTTTGCATTTGGATGGGAGACCACGTGTCAGCTCTGTAAGACCCCTTAGGGGAAGGGGCCATAGCTTAGGGGAAGAGCACCTGCAGGTTTGCAAGCAGAAGGTTACAAGTTCCCTCCCTGGCATCGCTACCTGGGGCTGGGAGAAACTCCTGCCTGCAACCTCGGGGAAGCCGCTGACAGTCTGTGTCGGCAATAGTGAGCAAGATGGACTGATGATCTGAGTGTACCGCTTTCATTTCCACCCTCCTCTGCTGCCCTGCCCTATGCGAGCATGAATTATCTGTTTTGCTAAGCAGGGCCTGCTCTGATTTGCATTTGCATGGGAGACTGTGTGTGAGCTCTGTAAGATATTCTCCCTAGGTAGGGGATGGGGCTGTAGCTCAGTGGTAGAGCATCTGGTTGGCATGCAGAAGGTCCCAGGTTCCAGATCTCCAGATCAGGGCTGGGAAACACCCCGGAGAAGCCGCTGCCAGTCAATCTAGACAATCCTGAGCTAGATGAACCCATGGTCTGACTCAGTAGAAGGCAGCATCCTGTGTTCCTCTGGTATTACGCATGCACTCAACGTAACATGTTAAATGCTTGCAAATTGCTGGATTTGGGCTGGTTGGCATCCAGTCTGATCTGGACATTGAACATTACACCTGGAAACAAGAAGGTGGTGGCTCCCTGCATGTTATGTGCAACATATATGGCTTCATTCAGTTTGAAAAGTGGACCTGGGTACAGGCTCCCTGAAATGCGGAGTGCAAATACAGAGATATCTGTGTTTTCAGATACTCTGAGATACAGAGTACAGAAGTTTACAGCTGTAAGTGCATTGAACATAAAGGTGTGTACAAGATGTAGTGACAGACAACAGCCTGGATGGCTTTAAGAGGGGTTTAGATAAATTCACGGAGGAGAGGTCTATCAATGGCTACTAGTCTGGTGGCTAGAGGCCACCTCCAGCCGCAGAGGCAAGATGCCTCTAAATCCCAGTTGCAGGGGAGTGAAGGCATGCCCGCAGCTCTTGCCTGTGGGCTTCCCAGAGGCATCTGGTGGACCACTGTGTAAAACAGGATGCTGGACTGGGTGGGCCTTGGGCCTGATCCAGCAGGGCTGTTCCTATGGTCTTATTTTCCTGTGCGTATGCTGCACACAGTTTGTTTACAGTTTATGTTTACAAGAACATAAGAACAGCCCTGCTGGATCAGGCCCAAGGCCCATCTAGTCCAGCATCCTGTTTCCCACCAGATGTCTCTGGGAAGCCACGCAACCAAGGGATGAAGGCATGCCCTCTCTCCTGCTGTTGCTCCCCTGCAGCTGGTATTCATGGGCATCCTACCTGAGCCTGGAGGTAGCCTATAGCCATCAAGACAGTAGGCCTGTCTTCCATGGATTTGTCTAAACCCCTTTTAAAGCCACCCAAACTGGTGGCCATCCCTGCATCCCGTGGCAGAGAGTTCCAGAGATGAATGATGCACTCAGTGGGTGGGGAAAGTACTTCCTTTTATCAGTCCTAAATCTCCTAGCAAACCACCTAATGGCGCAGTGGGAAATGACTTGACTAGCAAGCCAGAAGTTGCCGGTTCAAATCCCCACTGGTACGTTTCCCAGACTATGGGAAACACCTATATCGAGCAGCAGCGATATTGGAAGGTGCTGAAAGGCATCATCTCACACTGCGCAGGAGATGGCAATGGTCAACCCCTCCTGTATTCTACCAAAGACAACCACAGGGCTCTGTGGCCGCCAGGAGTCGACACCGACTCGACGGCACACTTTGCCTTTAAATCTCCTGGCAACCGTTACATCTGCAAACTTCTCTGCCAGAGGACGTGGTGATGCCCACCAGCTTTAAAAGGACTCAGCTGTGGTCGCTTCCCTGTACACACATTCAACATAAACCTGAAAAGGATTAGAGCCTCCATGCACAAAAAGGGTTCCAGGCACAGGGATTTCCATATCCCTCCTTCCTCCAGGATACTCCCCGCCATTCTGTTTTGCTGCACCAAGCATGTGGTTTTCTGAACCAAAGCTGGTGGCCTGATTCCTATGATCAGGGTAGGTAATGAAATTTAATTTCCTCTGGAACCAAAACTCAATTAACATATAGAATTTGGATAACTTGTGCCAGCCAGACTTAATTTCCCACAGGTCCCCCTACCACATGTAAGATTAGATTTCCTTGGATAATGCTTCCAATACATGGATGGCCCGGTCAGAATCAGAGGAGGAGGAGTGATTGTCAGTGAAAAGGCCATTTTGCATTTGACAGACACAGTCAACATTCCCCAAAGGAAAGGAGTAAAAGGAAGGGTTGGTCCTGACTTCTGTATGCTTGCCCAGGAAAGCTCTTAGCAATCGGCAAGATGTTCTTCCTGTTCAAAAATCATGATGGGCATTAATCCCCCGAGATTTTACCAATGGACAAAATCTGTGGGCCTGGCCTGGCTTATCAGGAGTTCCCGTAATGGCCATTCAGTTAAGAAGCGACTTAAGACGTATCTTTTTAGAGTCTTTTTAATAGCCTATCCTCTGCTTTTCTCTGGTAGGATTCATGGGCCCAGTTCATACGTAACGGGAAACCGGAGGTCCTTTCATCGCCGGTTCCCAAACCAGAACATACAAATTAGGTGAAATGGAGTTTGGGGGTGGGGAGACCTGCGGTTTCCCTCGGCAAACCCCAGTCTGGACCTTTGGTCAGAGTGCCGTTTTGCCACTGCAAACTTCATTTCTGCGGTGTCAGTGTTACATATGGACGCTGGCACCCATGGAGCCAGAGTTGAGGGAGATTCACTCCGTCCCGATTGATTGTGTGGGCTGTTCTTCTGCCTCACTGACTGCAGAGAGACAATGTCTGAACGCAAGCGGTGGGGGCACAGAACCAGAATAGCACTAGCACTTAGCAATAGCACTTACATTTATATACCGCTCTATAGCCGGAGCTCTCTAAGCGGTTTACAATGATTTTTAGCATATTGCCCCCAACATTCTGGGTACTCATTTTACCGACCTCGGAAGGATGGAAGGCTGAGTCAACCTTGAGCCCCTGGTCAGGATCGAACTTGTAACCTTCTGGTTACAGGGCGGCAGTTTTACCACTGCGCCACCAGGGTGCAGTCCATTGAACTCTTGGTTCTGCATTGTGTATAGCCTGGGTCTCAGTGTTTATCTTTTTTTTTACTGATACCTTTTAACATCAGTTTAAAAACTTATTTTAACTGTGGCTTTAGCCTGGTCTTTTACAACTGTTTGACCTTAATGGTTTTTGTTTTTTTTTAATCCTACATAGTATCTGTCTGATTAATGTTGGACGCCGTCCTGAGCAGTCGCGTACTGAAGGGACGGGTTATAAATATTCTAAACAAACAAACAAATAAATGACCTTGCAGGGGGGTTGTGTCTGTTATGACATAGATAACAGATGTGAATCAATCAATCAATCTCTCTCTCTCTCTCTCTCTCTCTCTCTCTCTCTCCTATAATTGGCCCTGTTTGTTTGTGTTTGTTTGTTTGTTTGTTTGTTACATTTATAAACCACCCCATCCAAAGGCTCTGGGCGGTTTACAACAAGACCTCTGTTTTCAGAGATCCCTTTTAACAGGAGATGTTTATACATGGACATTTATTTATTTATTTATTTATTACATTTATATCCCGCTTTTCCTCCAAGGAACCCAGAGCAGTGTACATGGTTATGTTTGTTCTCACAACAACCCTGTAAAAGGTCGGTTAAGCTGAGAGATAGGCAATCGGCCCGGAATCATCCAGTGAGTTTCATGGCTGAATGAGGATTTGAACTCAGGTCTTCCCGGTCCTCGTCCAGCACTCTAACCACTGCACCACATGTGCAACTCAAGTACGCAGCCACTGAGTTATGCCTCCCCCCCTCGTTCTAGTCTGAGCTCAAAACAACTAAATCCAACACAAAGAACTGATCGTTTACCTTTATCCGTCCATCCCATACTTCCAGTCAAGCTCAAAGGGCCCAAGCAAGCATGTTCGGTCAGGAGCTGCCCGGGTGAGTTGGGGAAATTCCTTGGGGCGCGCCATGGAGCTTCATGGCTGACCACGCTCACCACTCACGCCTGTTCTACTCCGCTTCCCTTGCCAGGGACCCGAGAGGCAGCCTTTGTGTATGCCATTTCCTCGGCCGGGGTTGCCTTTGCCGTGACCCGGGCCTGCAGCAGCGGAGAACTCGACAAATGCGGCTGCGATCGGACAGTGCACGGCGTCAGTCCCCAGGGTAAGTCCATCTATGGAAAGTGGTTGGGTTACTGTTGGACCGAGATCCAGTATCCCGTCGGGCCTAGATGCTGGACCCCAATATCCTGTTGGTCCTAGAGGTTGGGGCCTAGTCAGGGTTTAATATCCAGTATCCCATTGGACCTAGATGTTGGAGGATAGATGTCGGGGCCTAGTATTCTGTCGGGGCCTAATATCCAGTATCCCGTCGGGCCTAGATGCTGGAGCCCAATATGAAGGTCCTAGATGTTGCGGCCTAGTCAGGGTCTAATATCCAGTATCCCATCGGACCTAGATGTTGGGGCCTAGATGTTGGGGCCTAATATCCAGTATCCCATCGGGCCTAGATGTCGAGGCCTAGTATCCAGTATGCCATCGGGCCTAGATGTTGGGGCCTAGATGTCGAGGCCTAGTATCCAGTATCCCATCGGGCCTAGATGTTGGGGCCTAGATGTCGGGGCCTAGTATCCAGTGTCCTGTTCAGCCTAGATGTTGGGGCCTAGTATACTGTCGGGGCCTAATATCCAGTATCCCATCGGGCCTAGATGTTGAGGCTGCCTAGCTTCCAGTGTCCGGCTCGGCCTAGATGTTGGAGCCTAGTATCCTGTCGGGGCCTACTATCCCGTTGGGCCTAGATGCTGGAGCCCAATATGAAGGTCCTAGATGTTGCGGCCTAGTCAGGGTCTAATATCCAGTATCCCTTCGGACCTAGATGTTGGGGCCTAGATGTCGGGGCCTAGTATCCAGTGTCCTGTTCAGCCTAGATGTTGGGGCCTAGTATACTGTCAGGGCCTAATATCCAGTATCCCATCGGGCCTAGATGTTGAGGCCGCCTAGCTTCCAGTGTCCGGCTCGGCCTAGATGTTGGAGCCTAGTATCCTGTCGGGGCCTACTATCCCGTTGGGCCTAGATGCTGGAGCCCAATATCCTGTTGGTCCTAGAGGTTGAGGCCTAGTCAGGGTTTAATATCCAGTATCCCGTCGGACCTAGATGTTGGGGGATAGATGTCGGGGCCTAGTATACTGTCAGAGCCTAATATCCAGTATCCCATCAGGCCTAGATGTCGGGGCCTAGTATCCCGTCGGGTCTAGATGTTGGAGCCTAGTATACTGTCGCGGCCTAATATCCTTCCAGTATCCCATCAGGCCTAAATGTTGGGGCCTAGTATACTGTCGGGGCTTAATATCCAGTATCCCATTGGACCTAGATGTTGGGGGATAGTTGTCGGGGCCTGGTATCCTGTCCAGTCTAGATGTCAGGGCCTAGTATCCAGTATCCCATCTAGATGTTGGAGCCTAGATGTCGCGGCCTAATATCCAGTATCCCATCTGGCCTAGATGTTGGGGCCTAATATCCAGTATCATATCGGGGCTTAGTATCCAGTATCTTGTCAGGGCTAGATCTTGGGCCCTAGAATCTTAGTTTTCGGTATCCTCTCAGGACTAGATGTCGGGGCCTGGTATCCTAGTATCTTGCCGGGACTAGATGGATGCTCTTCTGAATTTGAGAGGCCAAAATGGACCAAATTTTGGGCGACATGCTGAGAGCAATAACCAGGAGACTGTACACCCCGTTCTGTTTAGCTACTTTTTTTCATTTTTTACTAACCCCCACCCGCCCCAACCATAATATCCTGCTCTTTCTCCAAGGAGCCCAGAGGTTCCTGGTTAGTTGGTCTGAGGGTAGTGACCATAAATTGCCCCCTGTACTAAGCAAGGTTCACCTTGGTTTGCATTTGGATGGGTGACTACATGTAAGCACTCTAAGACAGTCCCTTTGGGCAGGGGTTCCCAACCGGTGGTACTCCTGATGTTGTTGAACTACAACTCCCATCATCCCCAGCCAAAATAAACTGTAGCTGGGGATGATGGGAGTTGTAGTTCAGCAACATCTGGAGAGCCACATGTTGCCTATGCCTGCCTTGGGGACGGGACAGTAGCTCAGTGGAAGAGCTTCTACCTGCTTCTGTGATCCCAGCATCAGTCTGAGAAAGACTCCTGCCTATAGCTTTGGAGAGCCACTACCAGTCAGGGTAGACAATACTGCACTAGAACGTCGAAGTGCCATAAGACAGTTTCATATGTTCATTAGCAACATTCATAGCTGAGCTCCTGTTTTGCATGCAGAGGGTTCTAGCTTCTGGCAGCACCTCCAGGTAGAGCTGGTCTTGTGCTAGCGAGCATGACTTGTCCCCTTAGCTAAGCAGGATCTGCCCTGGTTTGCATGTGAAAGGGAGACTAGAAGTGTGAGCACTGTAAGATATTCCCCTTTGGGGATGGGGCCGCTCTGGGAAGAGCATCTAGGTTCCAAGTTCCCTCTCTGGCAGTATCTCCAAGATAGGGCTGAGAGAGACTCCTGCCTGCAACCTCAGAGAAGCCGCTGCCAGTCTGTGTAGACAATACTGAGCTAGATGGACCTAAGGTCTGACTGAGTATATAGAAGGCTTCCTATGTTCCTAGTGAGTTTGTGCATTTTATTCTTACATGTATATCCCACTCTCCCTCTAAGGAGCCCAGAAGAAAAAGAGGAGGGCCAGCATGGTATAGTCATTAGAGTGTCCACTAGGACCGGGAAGACCTGAGTTCAAATCCCCATTTAGCCAGTCACGAAACTCTCCAGGTGATTCTGGGCTAGTCGCTTATCTCTCAGCCTAGCCTACCTTACAGGGTTGTTGTGAGGGTAAGCATAACCCTGTAAACTGCTTTGGGCTCCTTGGAGGAAGAGCGGGATATTCACGTAAGAGCAAAGAGCCTGCATGGTTCTCTGACGAGCTGTAGCACTGAACTAGCTCACTTTCCCTCCCTCCATTTCTGTTCTTTGTGCTGTTGTAGGCTTCCAGTGGTCCGGCTGTTCTGACAACATTGCCTACGGTGTGGCCTTCTCGCAGTCTTTCGTCGATGTGCGGGAGAGGAGCAAAGGAGCCTCCTCCAGCCGGGCACTCATGAACCTTCATAACAATGAAGCTGGAAGAAAGGTAGGGGCAACCCATGTCAGTGGGATAGCCACATTCACAGCTTGTGTGTGCTGCCTTTTAAAAAAAGAGCAAGTTTTTAGTCCTTAAGTCTTCCGCAGAGCTTGAAAATATGCAGGCTGCATCTGGTGAAATCTCAAAAGCTGGAGGAGCGTTTGGTAGGGGATGGAGTTTGAATTCCCAGCACAGGTCTTTGCCCGACTCCTGAAATGTCCAGCTCTCTGATATGGCATTTGGCTCATTCCCACAGTCAAAATTGGGGTCAAAGGAGCCCCCAGCCAGGGTAGGAGAGCCAGGTACGGTCCTGATCAGCGGAGAGCCAGGTACGGTCCTTGATCCATCTAGATCACTATCGGGCCGATCTGGTAAGAGCATACCCATGTTTGTATGCAGACGGTACAAGGTTCCCTCCCTCAGAGGCGTATCTAGGGAAAATTGTACCTAGGGCAAGCACTGAAATTGTGCCCCCTGTCCAAACATCTGACACCCATCTTTCAGATAACTTTACCATAATATCAGCTCAAAAATACAAGTCAAGCTCATTAATCTTTAAATATTTCAAAAACTATTTAGCAGTGGACGTAGCCCGACCAAAAAATGCTCGAAAACTACAAATTTCAGTATGCTGGGGCTCATGAAACACCCAAATACTATGTGGAGGTGTACTTGGAAAACTAAACAGAAGTGCCTGTCTAATTCTCTACTATGTATTGTAGCATCACTATTACATAAGTTTTAAAAAATAAATGGAGAATTTGACTTTTCCCAGATACTACGGCCTTGCAGAGGCCATTTGAGCTTGCATGATGGCCATTTTGTTTTCGGTAGCCATTAAAAAAATTCTTTTTCATTTTAAAAAATGTGCCCCCTTCAAGTGGCGCCCGGGGCATGTGCCCTGCCTGCCCTACCCTAGATACACCCCTGCCTGGCAGCATCTCCAGATAAGGCTGAGAGACACTCCTGCCTGCAAGCTTGGAGAAGCCGCTGCCAGCCTGGGCAGACAGGACTGAGCTAGGTGGACCAAGGGTCTGACTCAGTATATGGCGACTTCCTATATTCCGATGCTTGCCTGCAGAAGGTTCCAGGTTCCACCCCTGGAAGCATCTCCAGGTAGAGCTGGGAAAGTCACCTACCTGAAACCTTGGAGAGCAGCTGCCAGTCAGAGAAGATAATAATTAGCTAGAGGAGCCAAGGGTCTGACTGTATGTCAGCTTCAAATGTTCATTAGGAGCCTCCATGGCTCAGTGGTAGAGCCCCGGCTTTGCATGCAGAAGGTCCCAGGTTCAACCCCTGGCAGCATCTCCAGGTAGGGCTGAGAGAATGTCCTGCCTGAAACCTGAGATCTTGGTGAGCCGCTGCCAGTCAGAGTAGACAGTCTTGAGCTGGATGAGCTAAGGGTCTGATTCCGCATAAAGCAGATGCATGTGTTTGTGGGGAGGAGCCATAGCCTAGCGGTAGAGCATCTGCTTGGCATGCAGAAGTTTCCAGGGTCAATCCCTGACGTTTCCAGGTAGGGCTGGGACGCTGCCAGTCTGGACAGGCAATGGACCGAGGGTCTTGCTTGGTATGGCACCTTCCTGTGTCCCTGTGTCCAATCCGCCAGGGGCGTAGCAAGGTTGGAGAGGGCCCAGAGACAAGATTTTAGAATGTGCCCCCCTCATTGAAGCTCAGCCATCATCCTAAATTATTTTTTTAAGGTTTTGTAAATTGTGGATGATGCAAGTCGTTTAATGATACTAGAGAAAGCCATGCTGTTCTGGTAGCCCCAGCTCTTCACACTCACATCAGTTTTGGAGGATGAATACAACGGAAGGAAGCCCGTACGGGTGTGTGGCTGGGGGAGTCAGTCGTGTGACTTGCTTCTGCCCCCCCCAGGCAGTGGGCCCCCGGACAATTGTCTCCCCTTGCCCTCTGATAGTTACGCCCCTGCGCTCCGCCTTCTCTCTTCCAGGCCATCCTGAACAACATGCGCGTGGAGTGCAAGTGCCACGGGGTGTCGGGGTCGTGCGAGGTGAAGACCTGCTGGAAGGCCATGCCGCCGTTCCGCAAAGTGGGCAACATGCTGAAGGAGAAGTTCGACGGGGCCACCGAGGTGGAGCAGCGCAAAGTCGGCTCCACCAAGGTCCTCGTCCCCAAGAACTCCCAGTTCAAGCCCCACACGGACGAGGACCTGGTCTACCTGGACTCCAGCCCGGACTTCTGCGACCACGACTTGAAGAACGGCGTGCTGGGCACCGGCGGGAGGCACTGCAACAAGACATCCAAGGCCATCGACGGCTGCGAGCTCATGTGTTGCGGCCGGGGCTTCCACACCGAAGAGGTGGAGGTGGTCGAGCGGTGCAGTTGCAAATTCCACTGGTGCTGCTTCGTCAAGTGTAAACAGTGCCACCGAGTGGTGGAGATGCACACCTGCCGGTGACCTGGGGAACGCAGCCTCCGTTTCGGCCACCCCGGCGGCGCTGACGGAGGCGGGCCCAGAGACCGCGTGGAAAGGACCTGGGGTTACCCAGCGGGGAGACGCTGCAGAGGAAATGGATTTTCTTCTTTCTTTTTTTAAGGGGGAGATATTTAAAAGTTCCAATAGCGATTGCATTTTTGTGGGTCTGTTTTATTTATTGCTGAACCCAGAGCCCTTTCGTCCGGACTGGGGTACAGTTTGCTCCGTGGGGGGGGGGGGGCGGTGTGCCGATCCTGCTGCAGAGATTCCACTGGATCTGAGACCTGTGTGGGCTCCCCCTGCAATGAATGGGGAAGGTCGTGCCTGGCAGTAAATGAGGTTTGCCTCCATAGATGATTGAAAAGAGGGTCAAACCCAGGCCTGCTCAACTTAGCCCCCCCCCCAGATGTTTTTGGACTACAACTCCCATAATTCCCAGCCACAGTGGCCAATAGCCATGGATTATGTTAGCTGTAGGCCAACATCTGCAGGAGGGCTAAAGCTGAGCAGCCCTGGTCAAACCTGAAATGGGTGGGGGACAGGGCTGGAAAGGGTGTTTTTTGTTTGCATCATAGAGCCACTTGGGAGGTTTGGTTTACAGTCACCAGAAGACCAGGGGATTTGGGGGAGATCATCAAAACGTCAGCTCCATCTCACTCCATACAACAGATATGGGGCCCGTTCACATAACCATCAGGGTAGGAGCCTTGTACCCTGATTTGCATGATCGTGTGAATCCCCCCAATTCCCTCTAACCCCGGTTGCTCAAAGCAGGGTAGTCCAACATTTGTACCCCGCTCTTAACCAAGGTAGGAGGAGAGGGAGATTCCCCTCTTTTGATTTTTCCGTTCATCTGGAACCACTTCCCTCTTATCCTCAGCCACTGGGACCCAGCAGGCCTGGAAGCAATTGAGAGTCATGGCTACAGAGGCTGCTGTCGATGGTTATGCCACTCTGCCAAGCACTCTCTATGACCCTGTATTTGCGGGAGCTTTGGCATGCCTCCTGCCCCCTCGTGGCCAATCCGAGGGCGGCTGCTCCCGATGTCATGAGGCTTCCCAGTCTACTGGCAGTGCAGAGCATGCTGGGAAGGCCTTCAAGGCCTTTGGAGGACTCTCTAGGCTTCCAGCTCCTGGTTTCAGCAGTGAACGCCTCACCGGCTGTGCTCACGTGTTTGCTGACCCAAACGGAGGTTCTGCTTGTCTGTTGCTACTAGGATCAGAGCTCTCTGTCCATGAGGTTGTGTGAAAAGTCCTGTGGCGAGTCTCCGTGAAATGCATGATCTCCTGCACAGCCTCTGTTCACTTCAAGGGGGCTTGTGCAAGAGAACGTCCCAATGGATTGTGCCTGGTGGGCCAGATCCATCTCCACGCCGCTGCTGCCTGCAATGGCCACAGTCTGCAGCCTCTTTAAGCCTTCTAGGGCTTAAACGGAGCTAGGACTCCACTAGGCTTGGATCAGAGCAGGGTTTCTTAACCTTGGGGCCCCCAGATGTTGTTGGACTGCAACTCCCATCATCCTCAGCCACAAAGGCCATGTCTGGGGATGATGGGAGCTGTAATCCAACAACATCTGGGGGCCCAAGGTTAAGAAACCCTGGATTAGAGAGCTTGTCATTAACAGTGGGGCTGTGTGAGAGGCATAAAGGAGTGACTAGTGGAGGGGAAGGCACTCTGTACATGCTCAGGGATGCTGAGAAACCATAGTTGCCTCCTGTGCAACTAGGCCTGACACGGAACTGGCATCAGCCTCACGGCCGGGCGGGTTGCCCGTGCTGGCGTCTCTAATTGGGAAATCCGAGCAGGGATTTCTTAGAGCAGGACTCAGCAACCTGCAGCACAGATGCCCAGTGAGGCACGGGGAATTATTTTGAGTTGTCCTCAAGCTGCTAGTCCAGTTGATGGCACTTGCCTCTGGGGCTGCATGATACTCCTGAGCAGGCTTGGTGTAGAAGGCCTTACCTACACTGGTGTTTTTCTTACGGGCTTGCTCTGCAAGAACAGAACAGCCATGCTGGATCAGGCCCAAGAAGGCCCATCTAGCCCAGCATCCTCTTCCGCACCGTGGCCCACCAGATGCCTCCGAGAAGCCCACAGGCAAGAGGTATGTGCATGCCCTCTCTCCTGCTAGTGCTCCCCTGCAACTGGGATGGAGAGGCATCCTGCCTCTGAGGCTAGAGGTGGCCCACAGCCACCAGACTAGTCGCCATTCACAGACATGTCCTTTGTGAAGTTGTCTTAGCCTCTTAAAGCCTTCCAGGCTGTTGGCTGTCACCACATCCTGTGGCAGAGCGTTCCGTGGGATTATTGTGTGCTGTGTGAAAAAGTGCTCCCTTTTCTCAGTCCTGAACTTCCTGGCAATCCGTTTCACGGGAAGACCTCTGGTTTTACGGCGAGAGGAGGAGGACAATGTCTGTCTCTTTCTCTCTCTCCCCCACCATGCATGATTTTGTCGATCTCTATCAGGTCTCCCTGCAGTCCTCTTTCTTTCTAAGCTGAAAAGCCCCAGGTGTTGTAGCCGTGCCTCGTCAGGAAGGTGCTCTGGGCCCCTGGCAATCGGATAAGGGACACGCATCGCTTGCATCGGTGCTGCTTAAAACTCTCTTTTCAGGCTGATGATCCACCGGAAGAGGCAAGGCAGAGCTGCAGAAATGCTTGCAGTGTGGGCTCCTACACGAAGGAACTGGGAGGGAAAGAGAGATCTTGGGGTCCCTGGTTCCAAACTGCCAGCCTCCCCTTGAGGCAGGCCTGCTCAACTTTGGCCCCCCGGCTGCTTTTTGACTACAACGCCCCTAATCCCCAGCTACAAGGGCCAATAGCCAGGGATGATGGGAGTTGTAGGCCAACAGCTGCAGGAGTGCCGAAGTAGAGCACCCCTGCCTTTGGGGCAAAGCGCAGGCAGTGGGATGGCTCGCCAGCGCCCCCTGCCTTGCCATTATGGAACCGCAGCAAGCAGAAGCCCAAGCAGAGAGCTGGGAAAAAGAGTGCCCTTGAGTTGTGCCAGGCCAAGGGGGGCAACCAGAGACCAAGACTCTGTGGCCAAACTGTAAGAAGCCAAAGGGCAAGCATCGGGGAGGGCATTTAGGCATGGCGATATGTGTTCTGCGCATCTGTGGAGGGCACCAAAAATGTAAGGTTCTAGCCCCTATGGAGGAGGCTAGCGTTGAAGACATGTGAGTGACCTCCCCCCAAAATGAGAGGGGAAATATCTACAGCGGGGTGTTGCGGCAGTGGGGTGTGGGTGCTGTAGGCCACCTTGGCTCTTGAATACGAATGACGATGCATATTTATTCCCACTTTCCGCCTAATGGCGCAGCAGGGAAATGACTTGAACAGCAAGCCAGAGGTTGCCGATTTGAATCCCCCCCTAGTATGTTTCCCACAAACACCCATATTGGGCAGCAGCGATCCAGGAAGATGCTGAAAGGCATCATCTCATACTGCACGGGAGATGGCAACGGCAAACCCCTCCTGCGTCCTACCAAACATAAACAAAGGGCTCTCTGTGGTTGCCAGGAGTTGACACCGACTCAACGGCACACTTTACTTTTTCAACGAACGTTCCCAACGAGGCTGGCTATAATGGATGGATATAAATAATCTATATTTATTATCTATAATTATCTATATTATATGGATATAAATAAATAAAAGGGCTCCCTGTCCCCAAAGGGCTCACCCTCTAAAAAAAGAAACATAAGAGCGACCCCAGCAACAGCCACTGGGGGGATGCTGTGCTGGGGACGGAGAGGGCCAGTTGCTCTCCCCCTGCTCAATAAAGAGAACCGCCACTTTAGAAAGGGGCCTCTTTGCACCGGAAGGAGCAGGGCCCACGGAGGAACAACAGCTCCCATCACCCCGGTCGCAATAAATGCCACCATGTGGCAGGGGGTGATGGGGGGTGTAGTCCAACAACATCTGGAGACCCAAGGTGGGAAACCCCTCGCCTGGGTTTTTCTGCTGCTTGTGCCGTGGCGGCTTTTAGGACGGACGCTGGAGCTCCGTGCACATCCTCCCCAAAGCTTCGCGGTTGTCTCCTTCTTCGCAGAGCGAAAGGGGAAAGGTTGTGGGCGAGGCGGGGAGGAGGGGGGAGCAGACACGCATTCAAGGCTGTCTCTGCCATGGCAGTGATGGGGCGGGGGAGTGCTGTGGTCACTGGAACAGGCTCCAGATGAGGTCCGGCTGGAACGGCTTGGCCGCTTGGCGACGTGGCCGATCAGACGGAGCCGGCTGCCCAGAACGGGCCCCCTCGCCTGCACGCTGCCAGGAGGGAGGCAGACTCCAAGGCTCACCCCCAAGCCGGTCTTCCCTGCGACCTCTTGGAACAACAGACAGTCCGGGTTCCTGGTGCCGAGCCGACTCGGCTACGTGTTGGGTCTCCTATGGTGCACTCCTAGCCATGTTAACTTAGAACATCGGGAGAAGCGGCCTCCTACCGAGTCAGACCCTTGGTCTGTCTAGCTCAGTATTGTCTACCCAGGCTGGCAGCGGCTTCTCCGAGGTTGCAGGCAGGAGTCTCTCTCAGCCCTATCTTGGAGATGCTGCCAGGGAGGGAACTTGGAATCTTCTGCATGCAGGCAGGCAGATGCTCTTCCCAGAGCGGCCCCATCCCCGAATGGGAATTTCTTACAGTGCTCACACGTGTAGTCTCCCATTCAAATGCAAACCAGGGCAGAACCTGCTTAGCTAAGGGGACTAAGAAGTATGGCACTCTGCTTTAGACTGCGTCAGATCATTGGTCTGGCCTTCTCACTAGGTGTTTTTTTTTTCCCCCTCACCGGTAGACCTACTGTAGGTAAATATGTTGTGATTAGTGCAGTTATGTGGACAACTATGTGGCTGTGTCCAGCTCAGTGTTGTCTACACTGACTGGCAGCAGCTCTCCAAGGTTTCAGGCAGGCGTCTCTCCTGGAGACGCTGCCAGGGATTGAACCGGGGACCTTCTGCATGAAAGGCAGAAGGGACCATTCATGCTTATGGACTCAGCGGGGAAGGGACCATTGCCTAGGGATGGGGGGTGAGGAGGTAGCTCAGGGCTAGAAAGCATCTCCTTTGCATGCACGGTGATCCAAGGTTGACTCCTTGGCAGCATCTCCACGCAGAGATATTATTGAAAACAGCTGCATCTTTAACCCCCCCGGATATCGGACTTTGACTCCCATGAGCCTCAGTCTTCGTTACAAACGGCTTGCTCACACGGTGGTCCGCCAATGCGTTGGATGACGTTGTCAACGTGAAGAAAAAGGCCGGGGGCAGTGTTGACTACAGCTCCCAGCATCCTCTGCTGCAATGGTCTTTGGCAGGGGATTATGGGGGTTGTAGTCAACAGCATCTGGGAATCCACTGGTTGAGTGGAATGACCTTCGGGGATGAGGCCATAGCTCAGAGGCAGAGCCTCTGCTTTTGTGTGGAAGAAGTCCCAGGTTCGATCCCTGGCAGCATCTCCAGGTAGGGCTGGGAAAGGCTCCGGCCCGAAACTTTGGAGAAGCCGCTGCCAGTCTGTGTAGACGATACTGAGCTAGATGGACTAAGGGTCTGACTCAGTATGCAGCAGCTGGATACAATGATCTGGAGGCCCCCATTTCAGAGTTCAGTGGTAGAGCATCCGCTTTGCATGGAAAAGGTCCCAGGTTTGATCCCTGGTGTCACCTTAAGTGGCGCAGCGGGGAAATGCTTGACTAACAAGCAGAAGGTTGCCAGTGCGAATCCCCGCTGGTACTGTATCGGGCAGCAGCGATAGAGGAAGATGCTGAAAGGCATCATCTCATACTGTGCAGGAGGAGGCAATGGCAAACCCCTCCTGTATTCTACCAAAGACAACCACAGGGCTCTGTGGGCGCCAGGAGTCAAAATCAACTTGATGGCACACTTTACCTTTGATCCCTGGCAGCATCTCCAGGTAGGCCTGGGAGAGACTCTTGCCTGAAACCTCGGAGAGCTGCTGCCAGTCAGTGTAGAGCAGTGCTTCCCAACCAGGGTCCCTCCAGCCATTACTGAACTACAACCCCCATCACCCCCAGCCACAATAAATTGTAGCTGGGGATGATGGGAGTTGTAGTTCAGCAACAGGTGGAGGGAGCCTGGTTGGGAAACATTGGTGTAGGACAGGGTTTCTTAACCTTGGGCCCCTAGTAGCTGATGGGCTACAACTCCCATCATCCCCAGCCATGTCACTGGGGATGATGGGCATTGTAGTCCATCAACATCTGGGGGCCCAAGGTTAAGGAACCCTGGTGTCAAGAATACAGAGGCAGACAGACCGACAGTCTGACTCAGTAGAAGGCCGCTCCTGTGTTCCTTCTGCCGAGAAAGAAAGCCCCCAAACTCCGGGACAGCTTGATAGCTACACCTTTTCTTTCGCCCTGATGAAAACCAGAGCTTTCATCAGAAAAACAGCCCACCCGCCTCCTGGCTCTCGAACCGCTGTCTCTGCTGGAGCGCTTTCAAATCTGGAGAGAGCTCTGGCAGCCAGTCTGTTGAGCGAGGCGGACTCCTCCGCTCAAGCCCTTGCGAGGTGCTTTCTGCCGCTCGCAGGATCAGGTCCGTGGGCGCTGCCGACCAGCAAGACCCTCGCTGGCTTGCCGGGGTGTGTCCATCAAGGACAATGTCCCAGAAAGCGACAGAGATCCGTGTGTGAGATAGAATTCCTTGGGAACGAACCCTTGACAATGTCAACCTGATCCAATTTTTTCTTTCTTTCTTTCTTTCCCCTTTCATTTCTGTTAACCGCTAAAAAGTTCCAGGCTCAATTAGCTCTGGGCTTTGTTTTGACAGGATGGTGACCCCGGAGCGCCGTCTTCTTTGCCGCTGCGTTAAACAGGGTCGGAGAAACAGCCCGGCGAGCTTATGAGAGGTTCCCATCAGCTCATGAGCGCTTACAAACATGGAGATCTTTCAGGGCAGGGGTTTGGACTACAACACCCATGATCCCTGACTACACGGGCAAAGGCCTCCCTGGGTGGGCATGGTGGGAGTTGGAATCCAGCAACATCTGGGGACCCACATTTCAGAACCCTCCTTTCAAGGGATTCGTGGGCTTCAAAACACACACACACAACGCTGGAGGTGTTCGACAACACAGACTGTCCTAATGGTGGTGAAATTAGACGTCTCCATAGGAAAGACGTGATGCCTGCTGGGTTGTGATGAAGCCAACTGTTCAGTGGCCTGGATCCAAAGCACGACGATGATGCACCTCAGCTCAATGGTGGAGCATCTGCTTTGCATGCCGATCACTCCCTGGCAGCATCTCCAAAAAAAGCCGCTGCCAGTCAGTGTAGACAATACTGAGATCGATAGGCCCAGGATCTGACTCGGTATAAGGCAGCTCCCTGTGTTGTAAGAGGAGGGCATGAATTGTCCCCTTTGCTAAGCAGGGTCCACTGTGGCTTGCATTTGAATGGGGGACTGCATGTGAGCACTGGAAGAGATTCCCCGCAAGGGATGGGATGAGGCCACTCTGAGAAGAGCAGCTGCCTGCTTGCATGCGGAAGGTTCCCAGTTCCCTCCCTGGCAGCATCTCCAAGATAGGGCTGAGAGAGACTCCTGCCTGCAGCCTTGGAGAAGCCGCTGCCAGCCTGGGTAGATAATACTGAGCGAGATAGACCAATGGTCTGACTCGGTAGAAGGCAGCTTCCGAGGTTCACTGCCCCACTTAAAAAGCAAATTAATTCCAGGGCTGTGGAGAAAATCAAGGCCTGTCTCCTCCTTCCCTGGAGCTAGTCGAGCTGTTCACACAACCATCAAAATGAGGGGAGGGGAAACTAGCACTCTGGAGAGGGAGAGACACTGCTGCGAATTTGGAAATCCAGCCTGAGACCATGCCTTTTTGGAAATGAATACCGAGGCAGGCAATCCATCATCAGGAGAGGGAGCGCAGCTTATGGGTCTAGCTCTTTATTAGGGGTTGAGGTGCAAGAAGCAGAAGGATTATTATTTGGGGGTGCCAACTATGCAGGCGGCTTTGTAAAGGGGGTACCGCCCCACACACTTGGCTATGGGATGCACCAGGGAGGCGAGCGGCGGTGCCAGCAGCCATGTCAGCTGGGTAAGACACTTTACCTCTTTCGCTGCCCCCTCCCAGCCGCCCCTTACAGCCTCCCAGGACCCCCACCCTTTTACTTGTAAAGGGGACTCCTCGCCGGATCCCCGTTTACAAGTATAACCGTGCTCCAAGCGCCAAACCAGTTCGGTCAAACGGACCGGCTGGCTGGTTTTGACCAAACCGGTTCGGCAACATGTAGTTCGGTTCGAATCCGATTCGAATCGAACCACAGGTTTCGGTTCATGCACACCCCTAGCAGGAAGACATCTTGCATCCTTCCACTGCTGTACTTCAAGGTGCATCACATGAAGGGGGGGCAGAGAGATTTGGCACTGTTTATGCCCTCCCCCCCCAAAAAAAAACCCCAATGCTCAAGACGACCTGGGTTGTCTGCGTTTGACACCCATGTAAGCAGCTTCGTACTGCTGTCAGGCTGCGATTTGGTCCACGTTCCCTTTCAGAGGTAGCTTATACAATCAGGAGGCCACTGTGTTCTACCCTGAGAGGGGGAAGCAACACTTAACTGCTGCCACCACGTACTTTTGGGTCAGATTCCCTCTGAATCAGCTTTTGGCTGTCACAGCATTCTGCTCTGCCCTGGCAGCTTAAGGGACGGGCAGGCCAACGCTGACCACTTCCTTCATGGGCCCCCCTGGGGCACCAGAGGTTGGCTTGGATGTCTAGCTCGGGGCAAGAATGTGGACGCCGCTCTTCCAAGCCACATGATTCTTTGGCTCTTGTTTTCGAACCCTGCTCCGATGTTTTGATACTGTCCAACCGGCTGCCGTGTTTCCATCGTGTAGTCTAGTCTGACTCACAGCTTTAGTGGCGTTTCCGATTTTCTTTCCTTTTTCTTTTCTTTTTTAAAAAGGAGAGAGTTTTCTCTAATTCTGGCAATTATGTGTTCCGTTCATTTAAGCTCTTATCCCTCGCTAAACGCAGGGCAGGTCTCCTTCGGTGCCAAGAAAGAAGAGGAGAGAGGAAGAAACTCCAGCATTAGTAATCCTCAGTAAGAGCTGCCATCCTTTTTTTTTTTTTTACTAACACGCCAGATATTGTGGCCGTGCAACTAAGAGAGAAGGGGAGCTGTTTTGCAGGAGCCAGCATGGAGTGGCCCCTTTGCTAAGCAGGCTCTGCCCTGGTTGGTGTTTGGATGGGGAGCTACATATGAGTGCTGACTGCTGTAAGATATTCCCCTTTGGAGATGGGGGCGGCACTCAGCGGAAGAGAATCTACTTTGCATGTGGAAAGTTCAATCCCTGGCGACATCTTGGGAAAGACTCCTGCCTGTAACCTTGGAGAAGCTGCTGCCAGTCCATGTAGGCAAGACTGAGCGAGATAGGAACATCGGAAGCTGCCATATCCTGAGTCAGACCATTGGTCCCTCTAGCTCTGGATGGTCTACACAGACTGGCAGCAGCTTCTCCAAGGCTGCAGGCAGGAATCTCTCTCTGCTCAATCTTGGAGATGCTGCCAGGGAGGGAACTTGGAGCCTAGATGCTCTTCCCAGAGAGGCTCCATCCCCTGAGGGGAAGATCTTACAGAGCTCACACAACAAGTCTCCCCTTCATATGCAACCAGGGTGGACCCTGTTTAGCTAAGGGGACAAGTCACGCTTGCTACCACAAGACCAGCTCTTCTCTCCTAAGCTCAGGGAGATGAGCTTCTATTAGAGCAGGGGGAAAGGCAAAGCATGCTGTCGAGTTGGTGTCGACTCCTGGCGCCCACAGAGCCCCGTGGTTGTCTTTGGTAGAATACAGGAGGGGTTGACCATTGCCTCTTCCAGCACACTATACCCCAGTGGGCCAGAACCAACCATGACTGAGTGTGCAGCGGGTGGGGGGCGCCAAGGCAAATGTTCAGCACATTCATGGTTACATTAAAATTAATTATTAAATATAAATGAAATCAGTTATTTGTGCATTACTCATTAAAAATGCGGATAAAGGCAATTTGGTTACCCGCCGCATGAGAAGAAACTAGGAGACTGCTAGCAAGCTTCCCTCCTCTCCGCCCCTCATGCACTTTTACAGCTTACACAGGAACATTGGAAGCTGCCCTATACCAAGTCCAACCCTTGGTCCATCTGGCTCAGTACTGTCTGCACAGACTGGCAGCAGCTTCTCCAAGGTTGCAGGCAGGAGTCTCCCATAGGCCCATCTTGGAGATGCTCCCAGGGAAGGAACTTGGAACCTTTCTCTGTGTGTAATATCTCTCCCTTCCTCCCTCCCTCCCTCCTTCTCTCTATTTCCTGTTTTAGTGAATACACCAGGACATTCAGATGAACTTTATATACACCATCTTACATAGGAACACAGGAAGCTGCCATATACTGAGTCAGACCATCGGTCCATCTAGCTCAGTATTGTCTACACAGACTGGCAGCGGCTTCTCCAAGGCTGCAGGCAGGAATCTCTCTCAGCCCAATCTTGGAGAGGCCAGGAGCTTTCCCAGACAGCAGGCTTTCCTGCAGGTTTACTGCGAGGCTTTAATGCAAGTTGAAAGCTGCCCAAAAAAACCAACGCAAAAAATGGATTATTTTTTTTAACTCCAGATATAAATCGGGCTACACCCTAACGTGCAATGAAAAATCTGAATTGTGTGTGAAGTGTTCCCCAAGAGCTTCCAGGGACTTCGGAGTAAATTTTGCCAATATGTGAACATGCACTGTCCATTCTGGAGGAGAGCCGAACTAAAAGCCAAGTGTGGGGGGAAATCCAGGGAGGGAACCCTGGGACCTTCTGCATGTAAGCCTGAGCAGATTCCCAGAGTGGCCCCATCCCCTCAAGGGAATCTCTTCCAGTGCTCACACATGTAGTTTCCCATTCAAATGCAAACCAGGATGGACTCTGCTTTTGCAAAAGGGAGACTTTTGCCAAGGTTGATTTTGAAAGAAGTCTGACCCCCTCAACCAGGGATGTGGGACAAGCCATTTGCACCTCACCTCAAGCACCACAAAACTTTGGGCCACCCCTAAGGCCAGCAAAAGAAGGCCCCGTGGGTCAGATCTGAGCCCCGGACCTTATGTTGCATAGGCTTGTATTCGAGAGAGAGCCAGGTTTCCCGTGCATGTAGGCGGGAGAAACCTGGTAGGAACAGCAAGGAGGACATTTGAAAGTGCTGGTCAGCACTGCATGAGAAAAACAGACAGGCAGGCATCATGCAGCCTCTGCTCAGCCTGGGAACCGGCGGATGTAAAAGCCAGCAGGGGCAAAGCCACACAGGTCCGGTGCAAGCTGAAAGGTTCCGTCGGGCCATAACCCAAAGAAAGCAGCTCCAACAACAAGAAGAACACAGAGGCGGTTGGAGGGGAGGCAGAAGATTCCTTTCTGGAATGGATGGAAGGACAGGACGACCGAAGGCACTTCACTGGCCTCCACCACTGGCAACTCTCCGTGCCCCCAAGGTGGTCCGGCTCCAGGCTTCGGAGCCTCTGCTCTGAAAGGGCTTGCCGGTTCCAGAGGCCTGTGGTTCTCCCCCTCGGGGAACGCTGCACCTTTGGCCCGGTCCGGTGAGGCAAGGACGGTCCTTTAACCGCCATGCTGGGTCTGGGCCCAATGGAAGAACGCACCGCTGCCCCCTGGTGGCTTGGCACGGAGCGCGTCCCACACGCCTCGGTTGACATCTCAATCGTGTTCACAGCTCCCCGGGTGATCTTCCAGCCGGCAGCTGCCAGGCCAGGCCGGGGGCCAGCTTCACGTAGGCTCCGTTCAGGACAAAATGGAGCGGGGCGAGGCTGCCTCGGCTCGGCCGCCGAGTGAGTCGTCTGTTATTCCGACAACATGGGGCAGGGACGCAGCAGACATCTGGTGGGAGGAAGGCAGCGAGCAGGAGCTGAAAACTGCAGGGAGAGCTGGTCTTGGGCTAAACAGTAAAGTAAAGGTAAAGTGTGCCATCCAGTCGATTTCGACTCCTGGCGCCCACAGAGCCCTGCAGTTGTCTTGGGTAGAATACAGGAGGGGTTGACCATTGCCATCTCCCGCGCAGTATGAGATTATGCCTTTCAGCATCTTCCTAGATCGCTGCTACCCGATATAGGTGTTTCCCATAGTCTGGGAAACACAACAGTGGGGATTCGAACCCGAAACCTTCTGCTTGTTAGTCAAGCATTTCCCTACTGCGACACTTAAGGTCTTGTGGTAGCAAGCAAAAATTGTTCCCTTAGCTAAGCAGGGTCCGCCCTACTTGCATATGAATGGGGGACTTGATGTGTGAGCACTGCAAGATATTCCCCTCAGGGGATGAAGCCGCTCTGGGAAGAGCAGAAGGTTTCAAGTTCCCTCCCTGGCAGCATCTCCAAGATCGGGCTGAGAGAGATTCCTGCCTGCAACCTTAGAGAAGCCGCTGCCAGTCTGGGTAGACAATACTGAGCAAGTCTGGACCAATAGTCTGACTCAGTATATGGCAGCATCCTATGTTCCTATGATCCGTCTATCTATAATGCAGCACTTATGACATTGGAAGCAGCAGAGGATTAGGTGAGGCTGGGAACTCTCTCTCAGGCTCTGTGCAGGTGCCTCAACTCCTGCAATTCCTGTCTAAGAGAGCAGGGAGGGGGCTGATGAGATCCATCCGGGGCTCTGGGCAATTCATTAGGGCCCCATGCCCCATGGGCCACCTCTAAGGGCCTAAGGACCCACAAACACACCCACAAATGGCAGAGCCATCCAAAGCTACCTGCTCCTTTCCTTTCCCATCGACACCCCACTCTCCCTCCACCCCAATATTACCTTCCAAATTCCTTCTCTGATCCTGGGATAATTCCAACATATTGCATTGCTCCGAGAATGGTGTTATTTCATCCCTTCCACCTGCCTCTCTGCTTTCAGATAAACACGGCTTGCTCTCTCCATGGCATCTTAACTCTTTGCCTTGCACCCTGCCGGACTTCTCTCTCTCTCTCTCTCTCTCTCTCTCTCTCTCTCTCTCTCTCTCTCTCTCTCTCGCTTCGGATCGTTTTACCCGAGGGCTCCGTTAATAATTTCTCCACCTCGGGAGTATCATAATCAGCTGGCTCTGGCTACTTGCTGTGCGGAAAGCTATCTTAATCAGCAGCGCCCTGACAAGTGCGTATTGTTTCTCTAAGACGTCCTGATTTCCTGCTGCAACTTTCGCTCGCCCTCTTTCTCCCCTCCGCCTCGGCAATGGTCCCCTTGTTCCTGCTAGGCCCTGCAGCCAAGCTGTGGTTCTGGCCGCATCAATGCACCTCCTTTGACACACGCGGCACTGATCGGCCTTGGCATCTGCTCAAAAGCCGGTCCATTTCAGCCAGGGGGTCATCCCGCGAACCTGACTGCAAGGAATTCAGGACCAGCAAAAGGCAATACTTTTTCGCACAACGCATCATCGGCCTGTGGAATTCTCTGCCACAAGATGTGGTGACAGCCAACAGCCTGGATGGCTCTAAGAGGGGTTTAGATACATTCGTGGAGGACGGGTCTATCAATGGCTATTAGTTGGAGCGCTATAGGCCACCTCCAACCTCAGAGACAAGATGCCTCTGAATCCCAGTTGCAGGGGAGCAACAGCAGGAGAGAAGGCATGCACATACCTCTTGCCTGTGGGCTCCCCAGAGGCATCTGGTGGACCACTGTGGGAAACAGGATGCTGGCCTAGATAGGCTTCCTTGGGCCTGATCCAGCAGCAGGGCTGTTCTTATGTTATTACGTTCTTAAGGCTAACCCTTGGTGCCAGAGGGAAGAGGAGCACCGGAAGGGAAACTCCACAGGAGATGTTCAAGAAGCAGCACAGGAAGCTGCCATATACTGAGTCCAACCATTGGTCCATCTAGCTCAGTACTGTCCACCCTGACTGGCAGCGACTTCTCCAAGATTTCAAGCAGGAGTCTTTCCTAGCCGTACCTGGAAATGTTGCCAGGGATTGAACCTGAGAACGTCTGCATGCAAAACAGATACTCTGTCCCTGAGTTAACACTCCTCCATCAAAGCTGTCATACTGAGTCAGACCACTGGTCCATTTAGCTCAGTATTGTCAACACAGACTGGCGGTGGCATCTGCAAGGTTACAGGCAGGGATCTATCCCAGCCCTACCTGGAGATGTTGCCAGGGATTGAACTGGGGACCTTCTGCCTGCAAAGCAAATGCTCACCCCTATCTTGGAGATGCTGCCAGGGAGACAATTTGAAACCTTCTGCTCTTCCCAGAGCAGCCCCACCTCCTAAGGGGAAGATCTTACAGGGCTCACACATGCAGTCTCCCATCCAAATGCAAACCAGGGTGGACCCTGCTTAGCAAAGGGGGCAATTCCTGCTTGCTCCCACAAGACCAGCTCTCTTCCCAGCTTGCACTCATTTCTAGCTCCCTCCCGACAGATTCCAGATTCATGCGAGCTTCGACACGGCTGCTGGTATGTTCCCTTATAAATAAGTAATATGTTTATTCTAAACCCCTGGCCGTAACATAATGTAACACAAGAGAGAAATGTCAAAACAGAACACAGTGTTCCTTGAAATTACTTTCCAGGTAGGCCTGGGAAAGACTCCGGCCTGAAAACCTCAGAGAGCCGCTGCCAGTCAGAGTAGACAGAGAGCCGCTGCCAGTCAGAGTAGACAATCCTGAGCTAAATGGACCAATGGTCTGACTCGGTCGAAAGCAGCTTCTAATGCTGGTCCAACAAGCTGAACAGCGCTGCTGCTCTATACAGATTGACAAGAAGCAGGGACAGGTGCAGGGAAATATCAAAAACAGGGTGTCACGACTTTGGCCCTCCCGCTGTTTGCGGGCTGCCACTCCCGACGCCCCCCCAAGCCACAGCGGCCAATCGTCAGGGACGCCGACTCTCCGAAACGTCGCCTCGGGCACCAAGACCCCGAGGGCTGGCCCCACAACCCCTTGCTCCGGAAGCGCGTTTATCTTGCAAGCGCCACCGAGGCCCGGACTTCGGGAGCAATTAGCAGTCAGGTCGAACTAATTCCCCCCGCGGCAGCTCCAAGACAAACAGCCCCAGCCGGCTCTCCCGCCCGGCACCTCCGCACACACTCACCTCTCTGTGTCCGAGAAGGGCCAGGCGGCCGCTGCCAAGAACAACACCGACGACCCTGGGCTTCTTCGGGTGGAGAGGCGGCCGCGGGCCCCGGCCAGTGGCCTCGACTGGCGGCGACTCGGCGGCCGCTGTTCCAGGCCGGGGGGTCAAGGGAGAAGCGGGCAAGAAGGCCCAGCGCAGGCAGGAGACCTCCCCCCATCCCACCTCATTCCCTCACGACGACGGTGGAAAAGTCCCCGGCTGGGCTGAGGCAGCCGCTCCGGCTCGCGGAGAGCTCCGCCGAGATGATATAAATACTCTGCAAACAGCACCTGTGTGGCAAGAGGCCCGGGCCGGCCGGCCGGCCAACGGTGCTTCAGCTCCGACAGCTGAAATAACAACGGGGGTTGGGGGGAGCGAAGGAGCGGGCTCCGGAGGCCTTTGCAACCTCCAGGCCTGGACAGAGCGTGGGGCTGGGGCGGGGGAGCCGAGGCCAGGAAGTGCTTCGGGGCGAGAAACCGACACGGCCCGAGCGAGGCGAGGCGAACCGCAGCCAGAGCAGGGTGTCGGGGTGTGCACAGAACCGGCTGGTCCCGTTCGGTTCCAGTCCAAACTGGACCTGGACCGGCCAGTTTGGTCCGGCACCACCTCAAACCCCCCCCCCCCTCAGTTTGGTTCCATCTCAAGAGGGTTCGTGATTATATTGTTAATTTAGGGGTTGTTTTTTACACTCTCCTCCTCCAGGGGAGTTGTCCGAGGCAGCGGCGGCAGGTCCTGCGGAGGTTCCCCTTCCCCACACCGGCCTCCCTTATTCCAGAAATTGGGTTCTTCAGCTGGTTTTCGGCCTCCCCCCACCCCCCCAATCAGCGCGGCAGCCATTTTGGAGGCCGCCGCACCTGCGTAATAGGCCTCTGCATGACCTGGCATGACCCAGCAAACCTGAGGGAGGTTCGGTCTAGGGTCGGGCCAAACCAGGGGTGATTAGGTTCAACTCCAAACAGCCCAACTGAACTGGTTCGACGCTGAACCTATTTGCACATCCCTAGTAGGGTGCTGTGGACGAACCAGGCGGGAAAACAACGGAACGGCAGCCGTAACTCACTGCCGGGCCTGGGTCAACTTTGCTGTGTCCGGGGGGGGGGGTGCTGCCGCAGCCATGGGAAGGTTTCTCAAGCTTCCCCCATCCCCTTGCTGGCCTTCCACGGGGCCAGTTTGGCCCATTTTTAGGGCCTTTCTGGCCCTTTCCCGGCGGCCATCGGAACATCGGAAGCTGCCATACACTGAGTCAGGCCATAGGTCCATCTCACTCAGGATTGTCTACACAGACTGAACGGCAGCCTGGGTCTGGTCCCGCCTGGGGGCCCCTCTCGCAACGTCACACGCATGGAGGCGCCATGCTCACAGTACCTCCTATGACCGTTGTTGGTGGCTATCTTGTGTTTCTTTTTAGATTGTGAGCCCCTTTGGGGACAGGGATCCTGTTTATTTATCTATTCACCTATCTGTGTAAACCACCCTGAGCCATTTTGGGAAAGGCAGTATAGAAATCAGATAGATGGATGATAAAGGAAGGAAGAGAGAGAGAGAGAGAGACGGATGGATGATGAAGGAAGGAAGGAAAAGATAGACAGATAGATAGATACAGTGGTCCCTCGACTTACGAAGTTAATCCGTTCCGAACGCACGTTTGTAGGTCGAAATTTTCGTAAGTCGAAAAGCGCACCCACGGAGGTCTGGAAACATTCGTAAGTCGAGGAAACTGCATCTAAAAATTCGTAAGTCGAGGAAGCCGCATCTAAACCGGCAACGACTTCCGGTCATTTTTGTCGTTCGTAAGTCGGAAACTACAGATGTCGAGTAGTTCGTAAGTCGAGGGACCACTGTAGATAGATAGACAGATAGATGATTTGTGTGCCCAGGTCACACACCCCTAATGAGCTGGGAGCTTGCTTTCCCACTCCCGCACCCCCTTCCTTGTCAAAACCGAGGCACCAAATCGAGTTTAGTCAGCCCCACAAGTAGGTCTGCAGACTCCCAGCCCACGGAAGGTTTTCCTCGCCCACCTGCCCCATGTGATCCAGAAGCCAAATGGCTGTTTACACATCTGGCTTCTGCAAAACCCAATTCGCTGGGACTCGGAGGTTGACTTTCCCCTCCTTGCAAAATGTGGATTAGAGGGCGAGTGGGAAGGGAGCCGCCGTCTGTTATGCTAACTCCAGTAACAGGAAGGGATGAGGTGAAACTTGGAAAGCTGAATTAGGCGACTGGCAGCTGGCCACGGGACCACTCCAGATCCTCTCACACGGCCCATGGGGGGCGGGGAAGCTCGCATCCTTCGGCACAGCAGTCTCTCTGGCGCACCGGGGCCCTTGCCAGCAGCCGAGAGCACAATTCTGCTTCGATTCCGTAAGAACAGCCGGGCACTGCCAGGAGCAGGCTTCCTGGAACAGAGGGTGCCTAAACACCTGGGCCCAGCTGCTGGTTTCCTCCGGCAAATCTCTGTTGATCTCTCGGTAGCGTATTTGTAAACAGCACGCTCTGCCCAGTGCAGGGGTTACACAAAGATGCTGGAAATGTAAATGACTGCAGCCCAACGCCAGCCGGAGACAGCTGGGCAAGCCACACCTCCCCTTGACATTGTACAACAGACGCCTTGTCTGTGCAGAGGAGCGCACAAGGCTGGTGCAGCCTCGCCATCTAGTGGCTCCTCTCAGGAGTGCAGGGTCCAGCTCCTAGCTCCACGAAGCGACCGCCACTTTCCAGCTGCAGGGGGCAGGAATGACTGAGGAGGGGGAGACGGCAGGGAAGCTGGATGGATGCTTTTGCATCTGTCTTCACAGCAGAGGATGCTGAGCAAATACACATGCCTGGGCTACTAGCTATGGGAGGAGAGCCGGTCTTGTGGTAGCAAACATGAATGGTCCCCTTTGCTAAGCAGGGTCTGCCCTGGTTTGCATTTGAATGAAAGACTACATGTGAGCACCTGCCCCTTACGGCAGGTCTGCTCAACTTTGGCCCCGCCAGCTGTTTTTGAGCTTTGCAGCAGCCAGGTTGGTCTCTGGGTCATCTAGGAGAGACCATATTACTCCTGTGTTGGAGTGACACTGGCTGCTGATAAGTTTCTGGGCAAAATACAAGATGCCGGTTATTGCCTTTAAAGCCCTGAACAGCTTAGGCTCTGGGTATGTAAGAGAACGTCTTCTTTGCCATGAGCCCCACTGCCTGCTAAGATCATCTGGAGAGATTCATCTACAGTTGCCACCAGCTATTCTGGGGGCTACTCGGGGACGGGGCCTTCTCTGTTGCTGCCCCTGGATTTTAGAATGTTGAAACAAATTTCCCTGTTGAAACAAAAGCCTCCCCATCTCCAGCAACTTTTAAAAAGGCACTGAAGACACATTCACCCAGGCTTTTAATTAGATTTACAGTTTTAAAATTTTTAATACTGGGTTTTAAATGTTTTTAATTGTTAACTGATTTAATGCCGACAATGAGGGATGCTCAGCGGTCGTGCACGCAGGACGGGGCCTTCTCAGTTGTTGCCCCCCGATTCTGGAATGCTCTCCCAGTGGTCATTCGCTCCTCAGTCTCCATCACAGTTTTTAGAAAGTGTGCAAAATCTTGGCCTTTTGCCCAGGCTTTTACTGTATATGCTTGTTCCTATGGCTACTGCTTCTTGTATGGTTATATTGCACTTGTTTTTTTAAAATCTTTTAATCAGATCTGTTTTTTTATATTCTAGCAGATATTTTAATGGTGTAATTTTGGTAGTCTTGTTTTCACTTTTGTGTGAACCACCTTGAGGCTGTTTTAATGAAAGGCAGCATAGAAATTTAACAGTCAATCAATCAAAGATTGGGCTGAGAGAGACTCCTGCCTGCACTATTGTCCAGGCTGTGCGGACAATACTGAGCTAGATGGACCAGTGGTCTGACGCAGTAGAAGGCAGCTTCCTGTATTCCTGGCCAACAGCTTGGATGACTTTATGAATTTGGCTTAGGCAAATTCATGGCAGACAGATCTATGCATAGCTACCAGTCTGATGGCTATAGGTCTCCTCCAACCTCAGAGGCAAGATGCCTCTCAATCCCAGTTGCAGGGGAGCAACAGCAGGAGAGGGGGCATGTTTTCACTCTCTTGCCTGTGGGCTTCTTAGAGGCATCTGGTGGGCCACTGTGGGAAACAGGACACTGGATTAGCTAGGCCATGGGCCTGATCCAGCAGGGCTGTCCTTATGCACCAACTTAGGATGACATTAGCATCACTCAGACTTTCATTCATTCATTCATGCACCTCACTGAAAAGAGAAGAAGGGAGGAGAGCTGGTCTTGTGGTAGCATGCATGAATTGTATACTCCTCTTTGCTAAGCAGGGTCTGCTTACATTTACATTTGAACGGGAGACCACAAGTTTGAGCACTGTAAGAGATTCCCTTTAGGGGATGAGGCCCGCTCTGAGAAGAGCACCTGCCTGCATTGGGAGCTGGTAAGTGATAGTGGGAGCCTTCTCCTGCTGATCAGGAAGGATTAGGAACATAGGAAGATAGGAAGCTGCCATATACTGAGTCAGACCATTGGTCTATCTAGCTCAGGATTGTCTGCACAGACTGGCAGCGGCTTCTCCAAGGCTGCAGGCAGGAATCTCTCTCAGCCCTATCTTGGAGATGCTGCCAGGTTGGGAACCTGGAACCTAGATGTTCTTCCCCGAGCGGCTCCATCCCCTGAGGGGAATCTCTTCCAGTGCTCACACCTCAAGTCTCCCATTCAGATGCAACCAGGGCAGACCCTGCTTAGCTATGGGGACAAGTCATGCTTGCTACCACAAGACCAGCTCTCCTCTCCTAGAAACATAGATTCATAGAAACATAGGAAGCTACCTTATACCAAGTCAGAGTATTGGCTCAGTATTGTCAACACAGACTGGCAGCAGCTTCTCCAAAGTTGCAGGCAGGAGCCTTTCTCAGCCCGATCTTGGAGACGATGCCAGGGAGGGGACTTGGAACCATCTGCATGCAAGCAGGCAGATGCTCTTCCCATAGCATCTCCATCCCTTAAGGGGAACATCTTACTGTGCTCACATGTAGTCTCCCATTCAAATGCAAACCAGGGCGGACCCTGCTTTGTTAAGGGGACGATTCATGCTTGCTTCCATAAGACCAACTTGCCATCTTGGGAGATTTCTGGGAAATGTAGTCCCAGTGTTTCCTGCCCGAACTCTCAAGAAGGCACTTCATCTCTCTTAAAGGGCTCTCCCAGCTCTGAGAAAAGCAGAGTACTGTGTGGAGGCCAACGCACGTTGAAGGGTGTTTTTTTTTAATTCTTCTTGTTGCCCACGGGGCAGAGAAAGTGGCAGCTAAGAAAGTGACGGCCAGCCAGAGAGAAAAAACATTGGAGAAGGGAAGAGGAAGGGAGTAAGGCTAACAACAAGGGAGAACTAGAGGCACAGATGACCTGCACCCAGTATGGTTTTATTGCTTCATAATCTGTCCTATCCTAATGTAGGTACTCCCCATAATTACTGCATCATGCTATCTTATGCTGGCCTTGGTCCGCAATAAAGATGATTGATTGATTGTATACCAACAGTCAGAACAATATATTTAGATGGTGAAAGGCAAAGATTTGCTTGGCAGGTATTAATATGAGCAATCACAATTCTACTAGTAAGGTTTTAGTGCCAACACGTCTGGTGGCAATTCAAAGGGAGGGCCTTCTCTGTAGCTGCTCCTGGCCTGTGGAATGCGCTCCTGGCAGAAATCCGTAATCTGAGTTCATTATTGGCCTTCCAGAGAGCCCTTAAGACCTATCTGTTTGGCCTGGCCTTCCAGGGTTTTCCAGTCGTAGATGTCTGGCCTGGTTTTCCAGGGTTTTCAAAAAACTGTTTTGTTTTAATAATGGTTTTATGTTTTTGCAGGGGTTTTTTTATTTTAAGAGTTCATTGATTTTAGTGTTTTTAATGTAAACCACCCTGAGCCATTTTTGGAAGGGCAGTATAGAAATCAAATAAACTAGCACTAGAGGGTATTTCCAGGTTGAGAACAGTAAGACCACAGTCACAAGAATACACACTCAAAGTTCATATTCCGGGGGGGCGGGGGATGAACTGGAGAGGACACAGACTTCCCTATTCCTCACTGCCTCCCTTGTTTAATTAGCTGGAGGGACCAGCAAATAATGTGGGAGGTGGGGATGCAGAGGCAGGATGGAGAGATCATAGTATTTGCTTCTGAAAGAACCAAAAACCACTGAGGATTTTTTAAAAAATTTGCATTGGTATTTTAATTTATATTCTTCCTTGAGTGCATTAGCTGACCAGCAGCATAGAAATACAATAGGTAAGTTAGTGTCTAGGGGAGCACTTCCCAACCTGGGTGTCTCCAGATGGTGCTGAACGACAACTCTCAGCATCCCTAACCACACATTGCAGCTGGGGATGATGGGAAATGTAGTTCAACAATGTCAAGAGTAAGCCAGGTTGGGAACCACAGCTCTAGCTTAGGGAAGGAGGTACTGTGCTTTCAGCCTTTAAATGGTAAAAGAATTCTTTCCCACTCCTTACTCAGATCCCTTTTGGTGCACGTGGGAACACAGAACATAGGAAGCTGCCTTCTACCGAGTCAGACCATTTGTCCATCTAGCTCAGGACTGTCTATCTATACTGACTGGCAGCAGCAATCAGAGATTTCCAGCAGGAGTCTCTCTCAGCTCTACCTGGAGATGCTGCCAAGGAGTCAAAGTGGGACCTTCGGTATGAAAAGCAGATGCTCTTCCACTGAACTATGGCCCCACCTCCTAAACAGCTGTGTTATACAGAAGCAGACCGTTGGCCCGTCTAGCTCAGAACTGTCTACACTTCCTGGCAGCAGGCGTCTTTCCCAGCCCTACCTGGAGATGCTGCCAGGGATTGTACCTGGAACCTTCTGTATGAGAGAAAGATGCTTCTGGCGAGCTACGGCCCCATCCCCTGGGGGCAAGACTGGGATCCAAGGCCCAGCCAGTGTTCCCTCTAAAAGGGATTCCCAGATGTGGTTGACTACAACTCCCAGAATCCCCAAGCAAAAGCCATTGCAGCTAGGGCTTCTGGGAGTTGTAGTCAACATCGGGGAACCTGTTCGAGAGAACACTGGGCCATGCCCCTCCCTTACTGCTGCCTTACAGCCGCAGTAGGCCATCTTGCTTACTAGAGGTTCTCCTATGCACCTACTTCATAATAAGTGGTATTGTACAGGCAGGTGATCCACCCAAAACCACATTCTAGTTTTGGTTCTCAGTAGCGATGCAGGTACCATTCCAATACTTTCGAAAGTGAAACCTCTAGCTGTGAGCGGAGGCTTGGGAAGAGACCTCAGTACTGCAGGGCGGAAGATTGCCTTTCAGGAACTCTTGCCTTCCTAGAGCTTCTACTGAAGTGCGGAAGGAAAAATGCGAAGCCCAGCCAGCGCTTCTAGAGCGGATACCAACCAGCACGCTTTGGGCATCCCGCCGCAGAGCACAGAGGAGTAGAGGCAAGTTCATTTGTGCACTCAAGAGGATCTTCCTCCCTTCTTCAGCCTTTGCGAGAGTGTTGTCTGACAGGAGAAGTGTATAAGACTCACCCCGACACGCTCTCAAAGAGCAAATATCACAGCCCCCAGGTTGATTTGGAGATCTTCAACTTTGGGCAGGGGTTTTCCTGTAACATGAACTTCCTCTGGCCCCAAGCAGAGCCAAACAGAGGCCTGAAGCAGAATCATGGCTGACATTTCACAGGCTGCTCTTTGCTCAGATCTACTTCTCATTTACCTTGCGTTTGGGTCACAACAGACACCACAACCATCCTGCCTCTGGACACACAACCACTGACCAATACCACACTTGAAACTCTGGGGAGGAGCTTCTTTTCACCACCTCAAAGCATAGTAGTGGGAGCGAAGAGAGAAGCAAGCCAGGCAAGACACTTTTCACACTGGAAGATTCCATGCAGGTCCCGGCTATTTTAACATGCAAGCACAATATGAGACTACCATCCTCAGAAACTCCGTTCTGCTTCTCCCCACCAGCATCTCTCTCCTTCCCCCTACTTTCCCCATCTAACACATTTCTATTTGAAATCCTGTTTGCCAAATCCCTGCCCCAACTTCTAGAAAAGTTGGCCTGTGTGGCAGAACTACTTTCAAGTTCTTCAATATGATGTTTGCTTAGTACAGAATATGGTAAGTCACCATATCTTAAGGAAGACCTTGTAGAACTGGAAAAGGTGCACAGGAGGACAACCAAGATGGTCAGGGGCCTGGAGCACCTTCCTTGTGAGGTAAAACTACAGCACCTGGGACTCTCTGGTTTGGAAAAGAGGCGACTATGGGGAGACATGATTGAGGTGTAGACAATTATGCATGGAGTAGAGAGAGTGGACAGAGACATTTTTCTCCCTCTCTCACACTAGAACCAGGGGGCATCCCAAGAAACTGAAGGTCAGGAAACTTAGAACCGACAAAAGGAAGTACCTTTGCCACAGAGTGCATAATTAATCTGCGGAATTCTCTGCCACAGGATGCTGTGATGGTCACTAGCTTGGATGGCTTTACAAAGAGGCTTTGATAAATTTATGGAGAAAGAAAAGGTCTATCATTGGCTACTAGTCTGGTGGCTATACGTCACCTCCAGCCTCAGATGCACAATGCCTCTAAATACCAGCTGCAGGGGAGCAACAACAGGAGAGAGGGCATGCCCTCAGCTCTTGCCTGCAGGCTTTCCCAGAGGCATTTGGTGGGCCACTGTGTGAGACAGGATGCTGGATTAGATGGGCCTCAGGCCTGATCCATGTTCTTATGGATTTCTTGGTGCTGACCATCTTACTACAGGCCAGAGAATCAGAGGCTCCCATTAGATCATACTTCGCTTGAATACACAAACATTGGTCTACACACTGGATCAGCTTGCAAGCTGAAGAGTATGCACCACTCTCTAACCAAACTCCTCAAAATTGAGATCTCACAAATGATAAATGTGCTTGCTTTAAACACACAAAACCACACACACACCCCACAAGTCCATGGGGGAAAAAAATTATTCACAGCCAGGGTTGTGAAGATATTTTTTATGTTTAATACATCTGAAAAAAATGCATATACAAAGAACTTAGACACGGAAAAGCATCAGTTCAACACTAACAAGTCTACAAGAATTAGAGTCTGGGAAGATTGAGAAGTATTAAGCCGGAGTATAGTTGTGGTAAGATCCTTATTAACACTGGAGTCAAAGACCCTCGCGTGATCTCTGTTATACCGAGCAGCGAGCTGGGAGTCCAGAGCTGCTCTCGCGCACAATGCACAGTTAGGGTCCTTCCTTTAATGGTCCCCAAGTGCCATAGGAAACCTCTTTCCCCTTCAATTTTGTTTTTCCTGATGAGGCATTTCTCATTCCCCCTCTTCCGAGCCAACGTTGAACCGTTTTGTGGCATGGCCAGCTGGTTTAGCTTCTAGCCGCCATCCTGGCATGACCAGGCCATGTGGGTGGGTCTCAATATAGCATTCCTGTTGCCAATAAGAAGCAGCTTGTGAGGGGCTGGTTGTAATTCAACTCAGTCCATTGGATTTGCATTAAAAGATGCAGTTCTCTTTCAATTAATGCCTAGTGTCAAGGCTGGGAAACTCATAACAAAAAGTAGCAATTGGCAAAATTGGGTGGGGTGGTGGTTTTTGTTGTTGTTAACAAAAGAGCTTTTGGCTGCAGCCATAAACGAAGGGCTCATTTACATGTTGTGTCTTAAAACGGCAAGACAGGAACTTTTGACCTGCTCAGAGGAAAGGAAGGGAAACGGATGCAAGGCAACTTCAGAGGAGGTGCAGCGTGGGAAGGAGGCACTGCTCTCCTCTTCAAAGCAGCACCGGTTTGGGACACTTTCATTTCCAGAATCGGTTCCGAGGACTGAAGCCTGAACACCCCCAGATTGCAAGCGGGCCGTACAAGATGAAATAATCCAAGTTGTGCCAGTTAGAATGACGGGACAGAACCGGATGGCCAGAGCCTACCATTAGTCTGTTACAGAGAAAAATCACAAGCATGCCTGAATTGTTTTGTTTTTTTAAAAAAAAATTAACAGTAAACAAAAAAACTAGTACTGATCAGTGTTTGTTGAAATACATTATTTTTTAAAAAAATTAGTCTAACTGAAGGGCACTGGAGAAGAGCACTAACATTTGCATCTCACACGGGGGAGCGGATGGGAAGAGGGGGGCACGGCATCTGTCATTATTGCAAAAAACAAACTGGGAAAAATCTGAATCTTTTAGTTTGATTTCGACATTGCTTTTAGTAGGACATCAACACCAGCTTTGCAGAAGGGGCCGCGAAGGGACGTTCATAGCAGTGCGCACCGGCGGCTCTTCTTCGGCTCCGGGGGCTCCAGGGCGGCCAGTATCGCCTCGTCAAATACATTCTTTAGGCCTTTCTGAAAAGGGGCAAAGAGAAAGGGGCGGTCTCATTTTCTGGGTTATTCAAAGCAAACGCTGTTCTTAAAAATCCCACCAAGGCAAGGTTAGAACAGAGGAGTGACGGAACGGATTCGGCAGTGAAGCAAGCTCTCTCTCAAGTGGTGTGTGTGTGTGTGTGTGTGTGTGTGTGTGTGTGTGTGTGTGTGTGTGTGTTTAATGGCCTGAACCGTGTCGTGGCAGCTATTAGCTTTTTCAAAGACTGCAAAGCACCCAATAAAGACATAAAGTAGTACTGGAGAAGACTTCTGGCAGGCCTGTATGTATTTCAAGAGACCACAGATAGTGAAGAAGATCTGTCACCCACGGAACGTGTGTGCATGTGTTAGTCCGAAGTCACATTTCACATCCTAACCGCAATGCAGATTGCCCCGTGTTCAAAAAGAGAAAACTCATTCCAGGACAAGGGAGACCCAGGTTAGATCAGCAAGCAAGAATGCAGAACCCCTCAAGACAACCCAGCCAAGCTCCTGTTCAGGTAACCAGCGGAAGAAGTGGGACTGCTCAGCAGTGGACAGTACTCGAGTTCAATAATGGCAGAAAGCACAAGGTAGGGACTACACCGTGTATAAATGTTAAACTGAAGCAAATGAATGCAAACAGGAATAATGCTTCATGAGGCATTTATACAAACAACTAGTTTTAATTCTGAAATGTAAAGTACTACAATTGTATGTCTTTTCCTTCCTTCAGACAACAGAAGCCAAAAGATAAGGACTTTTTCTTCTTTTAAAAGAAAACTTTACATTTTACAGTTGCAAGCTCCGAGAATGAATAAAAGTGAGTGCTACTATGTCACTGGAAACAGAAGTTCGACATCTGTCAAGCAGTAGCAGATACAATTAGACGTCTTTCCCCCCAAGAGGACCGATACATACTCCACTACGGCACAGACAACCAAAGCGACAGCAAGCCCCACTGCACAGAGGAAAACCAGATCATCCTTCACCATTTCAGCATCAGTTGCAGGTCACCACCTCAGTTACAATCATGCAAATACAGTTAAATAGAGCCATGAGAGAGAGAGAGAAAAGAGTTAGAATTGCACATTAATTTTCATTTGGGTCTCAAAAATCTTCACTTAATCCTCTCGAGTTTAAGTCCCGCCCTCAACCCCTTCGCCAAATCCACTAAATCGTAAAGCTATCCAAGATCCAGCAACCCCAAGAGCAAAAGGTTTAGGTGAGTCCAGTCCGTCTTCCACAGCCAGAATGAGTTGTATGGCAGTTCCCAATCCGTAAGCTAATACAAGGTTTGCTCTAAGACATCAAGTAAAGACACAGCTTCTTTCAAAGAGGGTGGTTTTGTTTTTTCAACCAACTTTCTACAGCGGCAGGACAGAGGAAGCAGCAACAAGAAAGGAAAAAGAGGAAACGGTTTTTAGAATATACAGCATTTCCGTTTGGGCTGAGTTTCCGGAGGCTCGAGGGCTGCTAGGATAGCCTCATCAAACACATTCTTCAGACCTCTCTACAAGACAGAGGAGAGAAGAAAAAAATAGTAGCCAGGTTAGAGGGTTAGAGAAAGACACAGGCAGATACAAAGAGCATTCAGGATAAAAGGTGGTCAGCAGAGCAGATTGACATTAGGAGATTTTAGGGGGAGGCTGGGTGGAGGGGAGAGGAATGACAGACAGCAGAGGGTCAGCAAGATGCCACTTGAATCGAGCTCTTCAGGCCTATGAGCGAAACATTACCCTGCACGCATTTCCAAAAGGAACCTCGAAGCACTGAGCTGCAGCAACAGAAGGGCTTCTAAGAAAAGAAACAGCAACTCGGTAACAGATGGCCACTGCCACAAACTGACAGACAGATATTTGCAACTGAAACTGAAGACACTGACTGGACTCGCCTAAATCTACTGCATATACGCAAACTCGAAGTCATGGATTCTACAAGAATTTGGATCTTATTTTCTTGCAAGTTTATATCATCCTTCTTAAGACCCCAGGGTGATGTCTAAAAAATAAATAAATCACAAAATAAAAGTGTAACAGCAATCAGTGACGCAAACCAGAGGCAGTTAATGGCCACATAGCCAAAAGACTGAGAGTCTGGGTGAAGAGGGCCATCTTCACATGCTTCTGGAAGAGTCTGAGTGACACTGATCTCTGGTGGGGTGGGGAGTCCCACAAATCTGGGGGCTACTACTGAGAAGGCTCTATCCCACATACACAACAGATGTGCTCCCTGGGTGTCTTCCTGCAGAGCAAAAGCCCTCCCAGCAGACCTTGCCCAGACAGGAAGATCCAGCTAGGACGAGGTGGTCCTTGAACAAACTGCTTCGGCCTTTAAAGGCAGCAGCCAGTGCCTTCAAGTATACCCAGAAACAAACCAATGTCTAGTGCTGCTCCTTCAGTGTAAGTGGGGGGGACTGTGTGCTCCCAAGAGTAATCGGTAGCTTCCAAACACAGATACTGCAATCAAACCATGACGTGACCAAGGCATGGTGACCGTGGAGAGGTCCGCCATCCCAAGGAAGAGCTGCACCTGGCACACCAGCCAAAGATACTCCTGCAGCCAACAGAGATGCTCCTGGCCACAGTGGCAACCTGACAGAGAAGCCACACAGAACAGAACTCCCAAGCTGCACACCTCTGCTCTTTCAGAGGGAGTGCAAACCCATCAGACCGGACTGAACCTCAACACCCTGATCAGCTCTCCTACTGAGCACCAACACCTGTCTTGCCTAGCTTAAGTCTCTGCTAGTTTGTTCACATCCAGCCCATTACTGCCTCCAGCTCCCAGTTCAGAACACCAGTCGGTTCTCTGAAATCAGATGGCATGGGTCATCTGCACGGGCCGTGTGCATGGCAGCACAACCCAAGCCTCTGGAAGACCTCTCCCAGCAGTTTCATGTAGTTTTTGAGCACCACAGAGGCAAGACTAGACTTAGGAGGCCAAAGACTTTTGAGTGGAGCAGCAGCCCACTAGGATTGCTTCTGTAACGGCCTCTCCACTCCAGGGCCAACCCTGCCTAGGCCCAATCCAGACAGGCAGCTGAGGAGGTTACCATGGTCAAGGGTGCCAAATGCTGCCAAGAGGTCTGGCACAATCTAGAGCAGGGATTCTCAACGTTGGGTCCCCAGATATTAACTGACTTCAACTCCCGTAATCCCCAGCCGCAGAGGCCTTTGGCTGGGGATTATGGGAGTTGAAGTCCAATGACATCTGGGGACCCAACGTTGAGAATCCCTGATCTAGAGGGATGCACTCTTGCTGTCTACTTCCTGGCACAGGTCATCCTTCAGGGTGACCAAGCAAGCTTTGGTTCCAAAGCCAGGACAAAAGCCCAGCTGGAATGTGTCTACATAGACAGCGCCACCTGCAGCTGTGTTGCCACCACCACATGCTCTGGCACCCTGCCCAAGTGGCAGGATATTAGAAACCAGCCCATAACGGAGGTTGGAAGCAGGGAGGGGGGCACCATTGCCCCCTCCGAAACAAAATGAAATCTGGCCGCCTTCCACAAGTCATTAATGATGGCCCCCACTCATGTGTCCATTCCCCCTTGGGCAGCTTTTGTGCTGCAACATGGGCATTGATGAGTGCATGCTAATACCCTCACACTGCCAAGGATCATGGTCTCCTCAAGCAGGACCCAAGCTGAAAAGCAGCCAAAGCAGGACTGGGCCATGCCAGAAGTGAGCCACTGGATGCAGCACAGAATCTGAAGTCCAATTCAGAATGAATACTTTGCTCAGTTATCCCCTGCTAACTGAGCAAAGGGGCACCTTTTCAAAGTGGTGACCCTCTTTACTGAGCAGGGGAAGAGCAACTGGCCCTATCCAGTCCCAGCATAGCATCCTTCCAGTGGCTGTTGCCAGTGTGTCTTACGTTGCTTTTTTAGATTGTGAGCCTTTTTGGATCCATCTTTATTTTTATTTCTCTATGTAAACTGTTTTGGGAACTTTTGTTGGAAAGCGGTATATAAATATTCATCTTAGTCTTTTTTATTTATTTTTAATGAAGGCCCGGAGAGACCCGAGTTCAAATCCCCATTCAGCCTTAATACTAGCTGGGTGACTCTGGGCCAGTCACTTCTCTCTCAGCCTAGCCTATTTCACAGGGTTGTTGTGAAAGAGAAACTTAAGTATGTAGTACACTGCTCTGGGGTCCTTGGAGGAAGAGCGGGTTATAAAATGTAATAATAATAATAATAATACTCTCTCCTCAAAGTGCCATGCAAACTAATCCCAGCAGGCTGTCGAGAGCTTCTCCTTAAGTCTCCTGGGGGTGGGTGCAACTACATTACCACTCTAAACAGCCCTGCTGACGTCCATGGAGTGGATGCCATGACAATAGGAAAAGTGTACTTTCTTCGCCGCATCAAGGCCATGGAGTAGCTTATGCACATGCACTAGCCTGCGTTCAGAAGGATCCATCGCAAGCCTTCCTCCAATGGTGCTCTAGCTCACCATCCAAGTGGTTTCCTCGTCCTAAGCATAACACAGGTGGCTACAGGGGGAAGGGGAGCTCTGATTGCGGTAAACCATAACTAGGCCAATGAATATAGTCAATTTCTTAGGGAAGTCGGCCTTTTCAATCAAAGTGAATCCACTTAAAAGTGGTCTCTTTTGATGCTTTAGGTTAAACGTTCCCATTTTTATTCCAAATAAAACTGGGTCTCTTTTAGAAACTAACTGTGTGCCATATCCAATTTTGATTGCAACAAACCTTTATACAATTGATGTTGATTACAACAAGCCATTATGCATTATAATTCCAATTCCCTAAATTTTTAACGTCTGTCATTTTAGATGTAAAAGTCATTACTTTAATAGATTACCACAGCCTGAGATGCAAGATTGGAAAGAAGCATATTGCTCTTTGGTATGCAATGTCAAATAGCCATAACTTCAGAACTGAGCAAACTGCGGAGCTTTTGGAAGTAGGCTCTGGAGGTTTTATCATGGTGAGACACTGAACAGACTGGATCCCAGTGCCTGCTGCACTTGGATCCCACTCTAGGGACATGTGTATCACGCCCATGGAAATAAATAAATTTTACTGATGCATATCTCATTCTTCACTATCATTTTTTCCTTTATGTAAATATAGAACATTATCTGTAACACTAGAAGGCGGGTCCCTATCCCATTTTTAATGGTTTCTAGGGGTTTCTTTAGGTATAGAAAAGCAGTGCATCTGACCCTGGAGAGTTAGAAAATGTGTGCACAAGAAGGGGTCAGTTCTATGCATGAATTTGGCTTTTAAATGCTGCCAATAAATTCAGAGTGTGAGAGTGAGTCTATCTTTCTATATAGCATCCTTTCAAGAATCAACATTTAAAGACCAATACTGGTTTTTAAATATCACAACTAACTCCAGATTAACTATGTGGTATGTCAGTGGTTCCCAATCTGGGTTCCTCCAGATGCTGTTAGACTACAACTCCCATCATCCCCAGCAACAATACTGCAAACTGGGGGATGCTGGGGGTTGTGCAACATCTGGAGGAACCCAGGTTGGCCAGAAGCCAAAAAAAACCATGGGTTATGAAAGCAGGACAAGATAAAGTCAGTATTCACTGGCACCTTGTGGTTCGCTATCTCAAGGCTTGCCCTCCCAATTCCATTTTAAATAAGAATATCATGGTATACATCAAATCCTGGTCTTAGGACACTGACTGCTGCCTTTGAAGTTTTACATTTCAAAGTACCACCACCCCGCTCAATCACATCCTGTTTGCTTGACTTTTCTGGTTTTGCTGGCTCAGTTATGTTTGACAGTAACTGTCCTTTTGTGTTTCAATTTTATTAATATCCATTAGCTGCCGACAACCTCTGTTGAAGAGTGGCAAACAGGAACATAGCTCCTAGGTGACTTGTCTGTTTTTTTAAATTAAAAAAAAACAACCACCCTATTTCCAACTTGAATTATGCACCAAGCTCTTTAAGGTGGCTCAGCCGAGGCTTCCAGCAAAGATATCTCACTATCAAATGCAGTGGCAGATGGAAAGTTTGGTGGTCACAGCTCAAACCACAAGGGACTCATTTGGGTGATACCATCTGCCAGCTCTACCAAATCATGCACTGAGGGAAACAAGCAGACACATCCCGTGCCTCGACACAAGCTACTCTGCTCTGCATAGTGCAGCGGGTGGAGTATCATTGTATTTAGGTCACACAATGAGGAGCAGTTCGGATGTCCCATTCCCCACACCCCTATATGGAGTGGAATGGTCCACCGCATGGATGGGATGTGCAACTCGCACCCCTCATCACACGGTGGGCACAGCCAGGTAGTAAGGCCCGAACCAGCCCAACATGCATCACCACAAACAATGATGAAAACGAGTCAAATCCTGATCCTGATCACAGAGCTCCAACCAGAAATGCTTAACCCTGTTCTTGGCTGCATCAGAGTTCAAGACCTATCAAGTTACGTTTTACTGAAGGGAGGTGCATTACTCAGTCTTTCAGCCATGCTTCAGTCGTACAAAGTTTTCACTTCTCAAGGGTTAGAAAAAGCAGGCCATGTGTGACTGGCAGTGTTCCCTCTAAGGCGTGCGCATGTGCATGTGCTCACAAGTGTGTTGGTGTCCGCTCAGTCACTTTTAGATCCTGCTCAGGTTGAATCATGAAGGCTCCACTCTGCCTTGATACTGCTGCCCAGAACAAAACTTGTTCTGCACACAGATGTAAAATATTAGAGAGAACACTGGTGACTAGTCACAAATCCGTTACAGAAGTGGCTGAAAAGGCTAGTGGTAGTTCACTATCATGCCTCACACATCCCATTTATCAGTTCATGTGACTACCTCCCCAGCTCCATATCATCAATAATATCACAAATAATTACAAGCTTACTTGCACTTTGGTTTCTCTCAGTCACTGGGGAGTGGGGGTCTCTGGCGCACGCAAGGGAAATTTTGCTAGGATACTTAGTTAAAGTCAGAGTAAACCACCACAAATTCTACCTTCTTCAATGTGGGTTACGTAGGACAGATCCTACATCTATGCTGGCATGGCCTCTGGCCAGAATTTAAAGTTGTCAGTGGATCTAGGTACTTGTTTTAAAATGATCAAGGTCTCTTGCATTAGAATTATTCATACCACCATGTATGAATAATGAATAGGCTTGTTTGCTATTTGATTTCTGATTAGTATTGTAATATAGGCTTTACACCAGGCCTGCTCAATTTCCCCCCCTCCCACTGTTTTTGGACTACAACTCCCATAATCCCCAGCCACCGAGGCCAACAGCAAGAGATTCTGGGAGTTGTAGGCCAGCATCTGCAGGAGGGCTGAAGCTGAGCAGCCCCGCTTTACACAATACAATTTCCAGCTTATAAGATCCTTCTTTATAGGGGTGTGCAATTCGGGATTTCGGGTGATTCGGCTCGGACCCGAACCGAATCACCCCTGTTCTGTTTTGTGCCCGAATCTGGGTCACCCGAATCACCCTTGATTCGGTTCGGATTCGGATTTAATCCGAATCCGAATCCGAATCGATTCAGGGGGGTAAAAAGGGGCCCAGGGGCAAAATTTTGGGGTGGGGTGGTAGTGCCCAATGGGTAGAGTCTACCACCCCAATTTCAGGGGGATTGGGCAAAATCCTGATTTTTGGTGAATTTTTAAAGTTTTAGTGACTTTGGGGCAGTTCGGGGGCATAGCATGGGATCTGGGCAAAAGGAGTGGGGTGGGGTGGTAGTGCCTAATGGGTGCAGGCTACCACCCCAATTTCAGGGGGATTGGGCCAAGGGCTGATTTTTGGTAAATTTCTGAAAATTTCATGTCTTTGGGGCAGATTGGGGCATATTGGGGCAGAAAGTGTGGCCTGGGGCAGAAAAGTGGGGTGGGGTGGTAGTGCCTAATGGGTGGAGGCTACCACCCCAATTTCAGGGGGTTTGGACAAAGGGCTGATTTTTTGAGAATTTTTGAAGTTTTAGTGACTTTGGGGCAGTTTGGGGGCAGAAAGTGGATCTGCCCCAAAATAGTGGGGTGGGGTGGTAGTGCCTAATGGGTGGAGGCTACCACCCCCATTTCAGGGGGATTGGGCAGAGGGCTGATTTTTTGAGAATTTTTGAAGTTTGGGTGTCTTTGGGGCAGATTGGGGGCAGAAAGTGGATCTGCCCCAAAGGAGTGGGGTGGGCTGGTAGATAGTGCCTAATGGCTGGAGGCAACCACCCATCCCCAATTTAAGAGTGATTGGGCAGAGGGGGGAATTTTGGTGAATTTATTTGTATGAGGTTTGTCTTCATAAGGTGAAGTGTGCTAAATTGATTACTTCCTCATATTATTCATAGTAAAGGAAAGTGTGAAAAAGTGAAAGTGGGGTCAAGAGAGTTGTTTAATTGAAAAAAATCTCATTTGCTATGATAGAATGAGAATTCACACCTCAGAGGTGTGAATTCTCATTCTATCATAGCAAATGAGATTTTTTTTCAATTAAACAACTCTCATGACCCCACTTTCACTTTTTCACACTTTCCTTTACTATGAATAATATGAGGAAGTAATCAGTTTAGCACACTTCACCTTATGAAGACAAACCTCATACAAATAAATTCACCAAAATTCCCCCCTCTGCCCAATCACTCTTAAATTGGGGATGGGTGGTTGCCTCCAGCCATTAGGCACTATCTACCAGCCCACCCCACTCCTTTGGGGCAGATCCACTTTCTGCCCCCAATCTGCCCCAAAGACACCCAAACTTCAAAAATTCTCAAAAAATCAGCCCTCTGCCCAATCCCCCTGAAATGGGGGTGGTAGCCTCCACCCATTAGGCACTACCACCCCACCCCACTATTTTGGGGCAGATCCACTTTCTGCCCCCAAACTGCCCCAAAGTCACTAAAACTTCAAAAATTCTCAAAAAATCAGCCCTTTGTCCAAACCCCCTGAAATTGGGGTGGTAGCCTCCACCCATTAGGCACTACCACCCCACCCCAATTTTCTGCCCCAGGCCCCACTTTCTGCCCCAATATGCCCCAAAGACATGAAATTTTCAGAAATTTACCAAAAATCAGCCCTTGGCCCAATCCCCCTGAAATTGGGGTGGTAGCCTGCACCCATTAGGCACTACCACCCCACCCCACTCTTTTTGCCCAGATCCCATGCTATGCCCCCGAACTGCCCCAAAGTCACTAAAACTTTAAAAATTCACCAAAAATCAACCGTAAACCGAATCACCCGAATTTTTCGTGCCCGAAATTCGGGTGATTCGGCTCGTGCCCGAAAAATATCGGGGGACATCGGGGGTGATTCGGTTCGGCCCCGAATCACCCGAAATTGTTCGTTTCGGGCACAGATCGTTCTGTGCCCGAAATTTTTTGCACATCCCTACTTCTTTATCTTACTTGCTCAATGGAAAGCCCATGTTAGGAACAAAATGTTTGGATTAAGACAGAGGTTCTCAAACCTGGGTCCGCAGATATTGGACTTCAACTCCCATTATCCCCAACCATAATGGAGTGATTCTGGGAGTTGAAGCCCAGTAACAGTTGGGGACCCAGGTCTGAAAACCCCAGACTCAGATATGAGTGACTGCAGAACACAGCTTCAAAAATCCTGTTGAGTCACAACTTTCAGATTATTAGCAGTCTACTTCTCCTCGGGCAAGCAACAAGAATGAATTCCAACAGAAGTAACTCACCTCCCAGTGAAACATGTTTAGCTATTTTCCATGACCGGGGGGCGGGGGGGAGGAGTGAACAAATAGATGAGCCTTACCTGTGTGAGTGCAGAACATTCCACGTATTTGACAGCCTTCAAGTCCCGTGCCAGTTTTTCAGCCGTCTCGGGAGTGATGGGCTTCTGCTTATTCTTGGCAAGTTTCTCAATTGTTGAGGGGTCATCTCTGAGATCAATCTGGGTCCCAACGAGCAAAAATGGAGTCTTTGGACAATGGTGAGTGATTTCAGGTACCCACTAAAGAAAAGACAGAAGGTACTGGTCGTAACGCAAGTCCAGAAGATCAACAAGCGCAGGATACATTTAACAGAAGTGAGACTGGGGACCACAGCGCACCCACCTTTTCTTTCACATTTTCAAATGAAGATGGCGAGACCACCGAGAAACAGACCAGAAATACATCTGTCTGTGGGTAGCTGAGAGGCCGTAATCTGTCATAGTCTTCCTGTCCTGTAAGGAGCACACACACACACACAAATAGCATCAGCAACCTGTTGACAGGGGAACTTCTAGATCTGGAAATGGGACCTGTTGTATACGGTCCTACAGTTAAGAACTAAACTTACAGCACACCTGCTGCATTAGCAGAGCTTTGCACAAGAAAGCACTACTGGAGATGCCATCTCAAAGTCACAATGCTCCCTGCTCACACACAGAGAAGAGCCCCTTCCATCCAGGACACGAAGTCCAGACCAGGGAGAAACCACATCCAGCCTCAGTGACAGATTCTCACTGCAAGGTAGGAACACCATTGCGCCAATTCCACAGGTAGCTCATGCTCGGTTTGCTCTAATGCAGCGGTTTCCTCCAGATGTTGCTGACCTAAAACCCCCAGCATCCCCAGCTGAGAGATGATGGGGGTTGTAGTTCAGCAACCTCTGGAGGAACCCAGGTTGGCGAGCCGCACGAGGAGCAACTGTTCAATTTTCTCATTAAAAATGACTTTATTCCTGCTGACCGCCCACCAGTTGGTGCAGAGCAGCTAGCCCACACAGACCACCACATCCATCACTAGGGCCCATCCTGGCAGCTTAAAGCAGGAACGGGCAGCGTAAGGGGCCCTGTGCTTCATTTTCCAGCCTATATTGTGGCTGGTTGTGGACCGTAATAAATTTGATTTGAAACGTATTGTGGAGCCTCATGGAATCTCCCCTCTCCTGCTAAAAGCTAGGCAGAAAAGAGTGTACACGCCAGGATGGTGCTGCCATGATATGAGTTGGGAAAGAGGAGCACAGGAACTTGACACTTCCTAGTAACCTTCCATAAGCATAATTTGGACAAACCTTTATAGTAATTGGAAGCAGCAGCAGCAGCAGCAAAATACTGTCTAGACTATTCCCTCCAGGTGAATGCTCTGGCACGTTTGTACTCCTTAGTATCCCTATGCGCCAGTGGTTCCCAAACTGGCTTCCTCCAGAGGTTGCTGAACTACAACTCCCAGCACCCCCAGCTACAATTTATTATGGCTGGGGATGCTGAGAGTTGTAGTTCAGAAACTGGAGGAACCCAGTTGGGAATCACTGATATATGCTAACAGACTAGCCTTCACACATATCTAAAGACGCAGTGCTACATCCTTCCTTCGCCCATTCCTGTTAACATTGGTTACTCCAGTTCCTGCCTTCTGCTTCCCTTCCTATATCAGCCTGTCCCTACTTCTGCCTTGTATTTTCAGCATTCCTGCAGTGTAAGCACTTCTGGTTCCTTGGACTCAAAGCAGCAGTCACTTCCCCAACGGAGACTGTAGGCCTCATTCATGTACAGTCAGCCTGTCTCACTCCAACAAAATGGTCTATGGATAAAGAGTACCTAGGAACAGTCAACTGATGCAGGGTAACTAGAGAGCAGGCATCCAACAAATCTACTTGCCAGCTTGCCTGTGGCAAGTTCCCCTAGCCTTTTGGCAAGCAGATACTCGGCACCACATAGATCTCCTTCCCAGAGGTCTCATTTCCAATGCCTTTTGGGAGAAGGTAATTAGCAGCAGGGATCCTTTCTAGGCAGGAGGAGAGGGCTCCTCCTGTTTCTTGCCTTCTTCATATCCCAGCGCATATGACAGAAGACACACCTCTTCTAAGTGTGTCTTCTCTCATTTAGATTGTTATCCCTTTGGGGACAGGGATCCATCTTATTTATTTATTATTTCTCTTTGTAAACCGCCCTGAGCCATTTTTGGAAGGGCAGTATAGAAATTGAATTAATAATAATAGTAGTAGTAGTAGTAGGAATAATAGTAGGAAGAAGAAGAAGAAGAAGAAGAAGAAGAAGAAGAAGAAGAAGAAGAAGAAGAAGAAGAAGAAGAAGATCATCCCCTGCCTGTGCACAAATGATGTCTGGCTATTGAGTCAATTCTAAATCTGTGGGTCTCTGCTAGAGAGGCTCACCACCTGGTGGCCATCACTGGGAAATATTGCTTAAGACAAATGCTGCGGTCATGGTCCGAGCTTGCTGAAATCTTGATTGCTAATGCCAGCTTGAACTGTCAGAAGCAGGGGCGTAGCTATAATTGAGCAAAAGGGTTCAAAGAACACGGGCCCCCAGCTCCTGAGGGCCCTCCAGATCCACCCCTCCCTATTTTCTTCAATATCTCCCTCATTCTGGGGGGCCGCCAGAAAGAGGGATGAACACAGGCCCCCTCTCCCCTAGCTACGCCCCTGGTCAGAAGTCAAGCACAATGGTCAAGGGGCGATAATCTGAAGGATGGTTTAGATCAGGGTTGTACAACTTTGGCCCTCCTGCCACAATCCTTGACTAGGGATGTGCACGAACCAGTTCAGCGGTCCTTTTATGGACCAGCAAACTGGTTCAGAAGGTCCGGCATTCAGCCAAACCAGCAGCAGGGGCATTAACTTTAAGCAGGAGGAAGGGTGCTCTTCCCCTCCACCCCCCGGCATTTCCCCCACTGGTGCTGTGATCAAAATCACTGGTGCAGGGTGGCAGCGTACCCTCTTGCCACCTCGGTCAGCGTCAGACTGGAAGTGGCTGGTGCGCGGGAACAGCTGCCCCACACCAGCAATTTTGGTCACAGCACTGGCAGGGAAAATGCAGCCGGGGGGTGGGGGGAGAGCACCCTCCCGCCTACCTAAAGGTAAACCCCACCCCCACCAAACCAGTGTTCAGCCAGACCATACACATCCCTATCCTTGACTACTGACCACTGTGGCTTGTGACGATGGGAGGTGTAGTTCAAAGACAGCTGGAAAGCCAGATTTGTTCAGCCCTGCTTTAGATTATGAACAAGCTACAGCAAACCTTAAGAGGACACACTCCTCTTCTCTGCAGGCAAGAGTAGAGCAGAAGCTTCTGTTTTCACTTTAGGAACAAACCACAGTTTGCTATTATGTACCAATAGAGGGAACAGCTGTCTGTTAACTAAATAGGGTTAGAAAAGACCAGGATCAAACTATGACTTGATATTCTGGTTTATTCTAACAGTAAACTGCAGCTCTAAGTTTGTACACGGGGGGGCGGGCAGGATCATTCTTATTTAAAATAAAAGCTTTAGCTTTCTTCTATGAGAGGAGAACACAAGTCAGGCTTGCTGCAACATGATCAGCTGAACCAGGCAGTGGTTTCATTGGGCCTTGGAGTTTGAGGCAGACATCTGGGCAACCAAGTCACTTTCTTCAAGGCTGGAGGAACAAAAGAAAACCCCAGCACTTACCTGCAGTATCAAAGAGGCCTAAGGTATACGGCTCTCCACCAATCATCACTGTTACAGCATAATTATCGAACACCTGGAGGACACAAGGCAAGAAACTACTTTCAGAATCAGAAAGTCACTCTTCAAACCTAAGCCATACCTGACTAGGCAAGCCAACAGCCCAAGTGCAAGTGCAAACCCGTGTTCAGAATCAAACCTTCAAATAGATGAGTCTATCCATTAGTGCTGGATGCAGCGACATTAAAGTCTGCATTCCAGCAGGTGAGAAGAGAGTGGGATAAGAAGAGAGTGGCTCTTGCAGAAACAAGCATGAAAGCAGGGTCTACCCTCATTTGCATTTGAATGGGGACAACATGTGAGCACTGTGTGCAGTGAGATATTTCCTTTTGGGGATGGGACCACAGCTTGCTGGAAGAGCATCTGCATGCAGAAGGTCCTAGGTTCACTCCCTGGCAGCATCTCCAGGTGAGGCTGGGAAAGACTCCTGCCTGAGACCTTGGAGAGCCGCTGCCAGTCAGTGTAGACAATACTGAGCTAGGTGAACCAATGGTCTGACTCTAGATAAGGCAGTATGTTTCAGTGAAGGGAAAGAAGTAACAATATCTTCTTAGAGTTAACAGTAGCCACTGCCATCATGCACAAGTCATTAGTCAACAGATTAAAGGTAAAGTGTGCCGTCAAGTCGATTTTGACTCCTGGTTCCCCCAGAGCCCTGTGGTTTTCTTTGGTAGAACTCAGGAGGGGTTGACCATTGCCTCCTCCCGCACAGTGTAAGATGATGCCTTTCAGCATCTTCCTATATCGCTGCTGCCCAATATAGGTGTTTCCCATAGTCTAGAAAACACACCAGCGGGGATTTGAACCGGCAACCTTCTGTTTGTTAGTCAAAGCATTTTCCCGCTTAGCCACTTAAGGTGGCAGTCAACAGATTATACACCAGTAAAATATGGCACAATCTATCTACTGGAGATCAAACCCTGAGCATAACTAATGGGTTGCATTTACTTGTCTCACTAAGACAAATAAGCACAGAGGTATTTTTCAATACCAGGCAGGTATCTTAAAAGGTTCAAGTATATGCTGATTTATGTATCTTAATTTGGGAAGCATGTCTGCCAAGGAGTGAAGATACAGACAAGAGAAACTTTATTCTGTGGTGCCATTTATCCTGGGTGGGTTGGGGGACAGAACAGTGCTTGTGGGTGCTTGCAGTTGATGCTTGCTGTTGGTTGAGCCCTAAGCAGACTTGAGTATGTTAAGGATATTCTGTTAATAAAGATGAGATTGGTAGGGGCCAACTTGTTTTGGTCATTGCACTCATTCTCACATGTCGGTTACTATAAGCGTAAGTCTTTAGGGATGTCTTATCCTTCCATACCAATTTTATGGACTGAGATAAGGAGCTATGAATGCCATCTGAAATCCATATGGTTTATCTGATCATGGTCTGTTTGAGGGCTTTTTATTGGTTTCCCCTTTGTTTAGTAGATTGATTTGTTGATTTGTTTAGTAGAGATGTCAAAGATTTAATTCATGTTCTGAACAGAGATACAAGTTATTTAATAGCATCTCAATACACACTACTTTGTTTTCTCTGTCAAGGATAGAGAAGACTACCTAGTCCAGGGCTTGACAATCTCAAGCGTCAAGGAGCCATGGTGCCTAGACTAGGATATTCAGTTATTTAATGAAATCTCTATTTGTAACAGACAGCTCCATTTCTGTTTCAAGTATGTTACTTGTAAAGGGGATAAAAAGTCCATTGACCCTCCCCAAATAACACCCGCCATAAAGTCTGGTAATGTTCTCAAGTGACATAAGAACATAAGAACAGCCCTGCTGGATCAGGCTCAAGGCCCATCTAGTCCAGCATCCTGTTTCGCACAGTGGCCCACCAGATGCCGCTGGAAGCCACAGACAGGAGTTGAGGGCATGCCCTCTCTCCTGCCATTACTCCCCTGCAACTGGTACTCAAGAGGCACACCCTTGAGGCTGGAGGTGGCCCACAGCCCTCTGACTAGTAGCCATTGATAGACCTCTCCTCCATGAAGTCATCCAAACCCCTCTTAAAGCCATCCAGGTTGTTGGCCGTCACCACATCCTGTGGCAGAGAGTTCCACACGTGGATCACGCGTTGTGTGAAAAAGTACTTCCGTTTGTTGGTCCTAAACCTCCTGGCAATCAATTTCATGGAGTGACCCCTGGTTCTAGTGTTGTGTGAGAGGGAAAAGAATCTCTCTCTCTCCACTTTCTCCACGCCATGCATGATTTTATAGACCTCTATCATGTCTCCCCGCAGTCGTCTTTTTTCTAAACTAAAAAGCCCCAGGTGTTGTAGTCTTGCCTCATAAGAAAGGTGCTCTAGGCCCCTGATCATCTTGGTTGCCTTCTTCTGTACCTTCTCCAGTTCAACAATGTCCTTTTTAAGATGTGGTGACCAGAATTGTACGCAGTACTCCAAGTGTGGTCGCACCATAGTTTTGTATAAGGGCATTATAATGTTAGCCGTTTTATTTTCAATCCCCTTCCTAATGATCCCTAGCATGGAATTTGCCTTTTTCACAGCTGCCGCACATTGAATAGACACTTTCAACGAGCTGTCAACCACAACCCCAAGATCCCTTTCCTGGTTCGTCACCGACAGCTCAGATCCCATCAGCATATACTTGAAGTTGGGGTTTTTCGTCCCAATGTGCATCACTTTACACTTTCTAACATTGAACCGCATTTGCCATTTTGTCGCCCACTCCCCCAGTTTGGAGAGATCATTTTGGAGCTGCTCACAATCCGTTTTGGATTTCACTACCCGGAAGAGTTTGGTATCATCTGCAAATCTGGCCACATCGCTGCTTACCCCTGCTTCTAGATCATTTATGAATAAATTAAAAAGCACCGGTCCCAGTACAGATCCCTGGGGGACCCCACTTCTTACTTCCCTCCATTGTGAAAACTCTCCATTTATACCTACCCTCTGTTTTCTGTCTTTCAACCAGTTAGCAATCCACACATGTACTTGTCCCTTTATTCCAGGACAGCTAAGTTTCCTCAGGAGTCTTTGATGAGGAACTTTGTCAAAAGCTTTTTGGAAGTCCAGGTAGACTATGTCAACTGGATCACCTTTATCCACATACTTGTTGACACTCTCAAAGAAGTCCAAAAAGTTGGTGAGGCAAGATTTACCTTTGCGGAAGCCATGCTGGCTCACTCCCAGCAAGGCCTGTTCTTCTAGGTGCTTTACCATTCTAGGTGCTTTACCATGTTCTTCTAGGTGCTTTGACCATTGTCTGGCTCCAAGAACTAATGAAAAATTGGCAAGGCCTGCCCTAGTCAACCTTTGCCTCTTCCTTACCCACCATTAGCTAGCCTTCGTTACTCAAAATTCCATTAGTATATCTCAGTGTGAAGATAGTTAACACATCTGAAGATGGTCCACACCAAACTACACTTAAAATAGATTATACTCGTATACCATTCTTCCAAGGAGCTCAGGGTATTTGTAGATCCCTACCCTGTTTTATCCTCAGACACCATGTAAGGGAGATTAAGATACTGACTTGCCCAAGGCCACCCAGCATTAATGGTCAAGCAGAGATTTGGACCCAGCTCTGAATGGTTCCAAGTGCAGCACTACATCACATGTGAACACACGTACCCCAAGGACTTTGCAGGCTTACAAACAGAGGGTTCCTATTTTCAATGAACAGCTCAACCAATTAATGACAAGCATAAAAGGCTTAGCAGCCTAACAGAACATTTCAACTTAAACCCATTCCCTCGGAATGACTTCTTGGACTCATTCCTGAAGTTGCTCAGAAACAGCCACCATCTTCCAGATAGCAACCCCAATAAAGATTGGCAATCTGAATCATTTTCAGGATACAAGAGCTTTTCTAGAAGTCTGTTCTGCTGACTGCAGCTTGCAATCAAAATCTCCTCTCGCTCAAACTGGCTGAACGAGGACCAGAAGAGGATGGGGCTGTGACCTGAGAAAGTGGCTACAGAATTTGCTAAAGAGAAACCAAGGCAGAGGATTATCCAAGAAGGGATATTACAGCTATCTAAAGATAAGCCTCAAAAGGCTGCAATTCAGAGAAGAGTGGCTTTTAAGTTGAGTAATCTTGCAGCAGAAGACCCTGGCTGATTCATCCTTTGCTAACATGAGAATCTGGATGAGACAGCCCCCTGATCCTGGAGTATATCCCAAGGTAGAGAGTTCAAAGAACAGCTGCTCACATCCTAAGCTTGAAGTGAAGGCAAACCTAATAAAATACAATAGTACTTGCTGATGGGTTTAACAGTCCCTTTAAATGGGGATGTCTCCTAAATCTCATATAGCATTTTTAGTACTATTAATCCATTAAACAGATCACCAATAGATAGCGTTGCAATTTTTTGTCCTATGTGAAGTAGTTTGTTTTAAAAATCTGTTTAAAGATTCACATTTCCCTGGCAGAGCAAACATACTCTCCCATTGGTTGAGGCAATTATGACATCAGCACTGCTCAACCTCCCTGCAGCCTTCTGAAATATGTAGGAGTTGACTTATTTTCCGCCGATCACTGAAAGTGACTAAAAACAGATTTGTAAAAGGAAATCAAGGAAATCTCCCATGTGTAGATTCCTGCATGATCACAAGTTTATTTGCTGGCCATCAATATTAATGTTTGAGTGCCAATTAGGGGAGTGAAAACCATGTTAGCATTAAAACTAGGTCTATAAATAAAGAACTCCATTGCAAAAATATTGGTCTTCTTCACACAGTTGCCCCCCCCCCCTTTTTAAGAGTGAGAAAAAATATATATTTCCCCTTTACATACCATGTAAAATGGTGTGTCAGTATAGGGGGAATATATATTTTTATTTTTCTCATCCTTAAAAAAAAACAACTTTGGGAAGAAAGGCAAGGGTGAATGGTGCCTATTTCCCACTCTTTGTGTCTTTCATCCTACAAACAGCCGAGAATAATTGGTGAAATCTGCCCCTCTCCCCCAGGGAAGATGAAATCTCTTGAAAATAAAGGGTAATCATTATTACACTTTAATTATCTCCGAGTAGATGAGGCCTAAACGATATTGGGGAACAGGCCCAAAATACTTAAAATTGCTAGTCTTGCTATTTGTATTTCTATAACACCTGATAGACACATCTCTAGGTGGTGTACAAAGTTTGATAGTGGCCCCTTCCTTCATTTTACCTCTGAACGGCTAGGCCTTATTGCTCCTATTTGGCTTTGACAATCCTCCAGTCTTGACACTCATAAGTAGAAGGGACTGATGAGTTCCTTCTAAGGGCCCCAAAACAAACTTTTATCAAACCAGCTCGAATACAAATCTTGTTACCTTCTACTCCCCTCACCTCACTATGAAACTGTTTAGCCCTACCCTTCTCCACACAGTTACTCCCTTTTTAAAAAGAAAATCAGGAAAACCAAATAAAAATATGGATAAAAATACAATATTGGAGAATAACAAACATATTATAATGTTTTCTACCAACAATGAAAGGGTCCTGCCACACTAATGGAGATTTAATATCCATATTTGCCACGTTCTTAATATTTTGATGCGCTAAGCTTGCTTGGAGGTTGGTTGGCTGGTTGGTTGTTTTTTGGAAGCAGTTTGAAAAGAGGGGCATTTTGTGGTACGCACATTCATTCCACACCCATTCATGGCAACCAAGTGTTGCACCACTTTATACTGTTTTGGAAAATTCTGACTGCATACAGGGAGGCCCCTTTTTAAGCCAGCTAACAAAAAGAAATCATCTCATTTACTATTCTTATTTTTTCTCTCTTATTTTGCTAAATCGCAAAGCCCAGCACCTTAAGGGCACAGAAGCTTGCTGTTCCATCTCTAACACTGGGTTCGTTTATGGTTAGTCTCAATAGAACTGAGGCATCTTTACTTCTAGGTTGCATTAATACACCAAAGACTACAAAGTTTATGTTCCTATTTTTTCACTATGGGTTCTAGGTTTCCAGAAAATTCTATATCTGTAGCAACGACTGGAAGAGAACTGGGGCAGAGAAGCTGTGGAGACCCAATCATCAATACTGACTGATAACCAAGAGGCTCAAACTGCCCTTCCTACAAGCCAGGACAAGCACTGTTCCCCTACAATGCCAACAAAATGTACTATAGACCAGTGTACTGTATAATGAAATAAGGTCACAATTCCCCTACTCGCCCAATTTAAACAGGAAAAAATGGGATTCACCCTTTACTTACCGTTGGTACATATTCAGATGGGAATTTGTTTGTTGTGTAGGAAATTAGAAGACATGTTTTACCAACAGCACCATCTCCCACAACTACACACTTAATGGTCTGCATAGCTCCTGAAGTCTGCTACTGTAGGAGGTCCAAGATTAATCTATAAAAGGAATTTAAAAAGAAAAATTTTATTTAAACAACAGAATATACTTTTCAGCCGTACAGTTATATAGCTGCTTCTTACGGACCTCAACGTTTTTGGCCAAATAGCTACATCAGCTGCCACAAACAAAGATGTCAAAGAAACCAGATAATTTCAGAAGAAACTCTTTCTTTCTTGGCTGAGTTGCGAGGATTATGTTCTAATTTTATTGCCTCATCGCTTAAGAGATCCAGGAAGGTTTCTTGCGAACACACAGAGGCCTGCTCAATGGAGAATGCATTATTAAAGAGGCATTAAAACATGATTAACAAGCATTCATACCTTTAGTGCTGCCTAATTTTTAAACAATATTTGGGAACAGAAATTACAGAACTAATATCTGTTCATCACATTCCCATTTTATAAATTTTTGCCCAAGCAGCAAAGATGTGCTAAAGCTTGTGATCACAGACTTGTATATCTAATCGAGAATTCAGAAGTTCATAAGCTGTCTTACTCTTGTTTGGAACCTTCTACCTACATATCCTGTACCACAGTTGGAGTTTAGCTTCTAACGACAAGCCCTTTCCTTCCGGTTTTGCAAGTAGGCATTCAGAAGTTTAAAAAAAAAAATCTCATCTCAGTTTGAGCAAGACACCTCCAATTAGTTGTGCAGACTAAAGGTTTTCAGCCCTAGAACTATTTGTACTACAAACAAAAAATATTTATATACTGCTTTTTGGAAACAACAAATGTTTCCAAAGCAGTTTACATAGAGAAACAACAAACAAGATGGCTCCCTTGTCCCCAAAGGGCTCAAAATCTAAAAAGAGACATAAGGTAGACACTAGCAACAGCCACTAGAGGTACTGTGCTGGGGTTGGATAGAGCCGGTTACTCTCCCCCTGCTAAATAGAGAGAATCACCACATTAAAAAGGTGCCTCTTTGCCCAGTTAGCAGGGGTCCCAATCCCACATCAGGGAGCCGAAATCTAGAGTTATTAATGATACAGCGTTTGCCATCACCCCTAAAATACAGTTTGAGTCTTTACAACATATTTCACTTTGAGTTGTCCTAAATCGGTTTCCAGTTGCAAAGCAAGAGACAAGATACAAGACAGATGCAGCTCTTCTTGCTATTTCGAGGGTGAAAGGTCAATATCCCTTCCTGAAGTTGAAAAAGGCTCTGGCAAGTTATGTATATATGCAGCTTTCCCCTTCATCTGCTTAAAAAAACCTTTGGCCATTTCCCTTCTTTATCTGCATTGTTCTCTCTTTTGCTAGCATCGACATTCACCATTTGATGAGGCAAAAGCCTCCTCCCACTCTTAGGGTGTGTTCTCCTGTGAATCACTGCACTTTGCTTCTCCACCTTCTGTGCTTTCCACTATCTTCTGCAGACACACACCTCAACAAGGAAGCAGAGCTGGCAAAGTTCTGTGACGTGCTGGAGCAGAAGGTGACATGACATGGTCTCTAGTCAGCCTCTTAGCAGCCAGCCATTCTCATTTTCTCTCTCGCGCACACACACAAACTTGTTGCCACCACCCTCTCATGAAGGCACACTGAACTAGAGGAAGCAAATCTTTCTGCAGAAGCGCCACTGTGGCAGCACAAACTACAGACCCACTAAGAGGCCTTCTCATGTGACCTCAACTATTTTGAGCACAGGTCACGCATCCACTGCGAGATCTCATCTCAGCAGAGCTCTCCTGACATTCCTTCCCTCATGACTGCCACACTTTACCTAATTTGTAAGATGGTGTTTCTGCAAGGATAGTCAGACCTCACACACACACACTCCATGCCAAGCACCAAGGAAAGATTTTAGCACTCCCAGTCTTATTTTTACCTCCCTGTGTTCCATCACAGAAAGCTAAAAGGAGCATCCATTCATGTCTACCAGAATGAATGTTTTCAAATAATGACTGAAATCAGCCTTGGTAGGTTTACATCCCATTTTGAAAGGCAGGTACATTCTAAACATACCAGTAGGCTGCTATAACCATGCAAATAGTTACAACTTTGTAGAGCTTTCATACACCTAGGTGATCAACTGAAAATCTCGACTAATGCAGCCCCCGCATTCCTTTTGCATGAGAGCACCTTATTCAGAGACAACCATTAGTGTGTTTACCCCTTCTGCATACTTATAAAAGCAGTAAAGCAAGACCATTTACTTGAAAGTTCCTAAAACTTTCAAGAAACAAGGGCTAGCAGAATCACTAACAATCTGAGAGACAGCATGCTTGCAGAACCAATGGCATTAAAAAGGAGTACAAGGGTATATGTACAAGAGAAAGGGTGTTCTCGGTGAGATCGAGGATGGCACATCCTGGAACCAGAGACTAGATCTAAATGCCAGTGACTTGCCAGTCATCTAGACCCCAGTAAAGTTGTGCCCTCGAGTTGGTGTTGAATCCTGGCACCCACAGAGCACTGTGGTTTTCTTTGGTAGAATACAGGAGGAGTTTACCATTGCCTCCTCCCGCACAGTGTGAGACGATGCCTTTCAGCACCTTCCTATATTGCTGCTACCCGATATTGGTGTTCCCCATAGTATGGGAAACATACCGGGGGGATTCGAACCAGCAAACTCTTGCTCGCTAGTCAAGTCATTTCCCCGCTGTGCCATTAGGTGGCTTCCTAGTAGCAAGCCCATAATACCCATATGACCCCTTGTACCATATTTTGATGCTTAATCTCAAAAGGCAGACTTTTCCCGTGCCTCACATTCTTTATATGTCCCACACACAGAAAAACAGCTTTAACGTGCTTGGCCGAGACTCACAATGTGTATTTAATAAATTCAAATGTTTTAAATCTTAGAGGCAAGTCTTGTAATTTAAATACATATGGTGGGGCTTTTTATTTAAAGAAAATAAATGGTTATCCATTCTGATGCTTGCTTCCCTAATTTAAAAGTGGGAGAGAAACCCATTTCCCACACATTGTTTTTTTCAGTCTACATATTTTAAGCAGTAGAAGACAGCAAGCAGTAAACAAAGAGACAGACATAATTTGTTCTCTGAGCAGATGCTTTGCTTCACAGAAGCTCCTAGTAGCCTGGCAATAGATTTAACACATCTCTGGGTTAATGACCAAAATAAGAGGTTACTGAAGCCTTCAAAACCACTTTCACTAATGCTCAAGAAACTACCTGGAATTCAAGGGAGGGGTGGAAAGTGCTCCACTCTAATGTGCAACTCGTGTAGTCAGAAAGAGAGTTATTTAACATTTTAATTCTTTTTAAAATACTGTTTTATTACAATACCTTTTTTTAAGTGGCAATCATTGTAGAGTCAAAGGAATCAATTAGGCCAAGGAAGGGGAGATCTGACAGTAAATGTAGGATTACTTTCAGAGCAAGTTTCCTTGTCTTTAGCCAAAGACTGCAATCTTGGCACAATATTAGTCTAATCTGGGACCCACTGAAAACAATGAGATTTACCTTATTTCTGCAAGGATGCAAAGTCCAATTCAATATATAGCTTGAAGACATGTTATGGTTTTATTTAGATTTCTATACCTTACTTTTAAAGTGATAAGATCATAAAAAGTTCACTTTGTACAATTGTATGGGAAAAGCCACAGGAAATAGAATTCTCGCAAATACCATTACAAAAGTTATATGACAGTTGACCCTCCTCCTGCAAAAGGGAACCTACAGTTTATGCAATAAACAAGCAGAAACAAGAAGAACACATTTAGATTAAAGAAAATAACTGGTTGATGATCACTGAAATAAGCAACATGATCAACAGACATGGTTCCCCACCCCACCTGAGATGCAGTTTATTTAGGAAGCACTACTGGCATATGTTGTGTGTGACTCATCTTTTAGCAAGTTCTATTCTGTGAATGGCTAAAGTGCTCACCTTCTAAGTTGAGGGGTACCCTACACTATTTCTAGGCCACTTGTAAACTACAAAATTCCTCTAATCATCATCTGTCCAACGGCAATAAATAATTCCACTAGCCAACATAGATGATATTAGAAAAATACTTACACACACAAAGGATATTCAGGTAACTTCCCCAGACAAAATAGAAGTCTTGGTGTCCGTGGAGGAGGAACTCAGTAACTCCTCTCCACGCTGTGTTGAAGAAAGCCCTAAGTGGCTTCCATCAGTCTTCCAAGACGATCTCATAGGGTCAAGATGATGCTTGTGAACAGGAGGCATGTTTCTATCAACACATCTAAGCAGCATGATATACCAGAATGCTGGTCAACTAACACAAAGCAGTGGCCATTGGGAAAGAATTACCAGCCCAGTTCATCAGAACGCTGCATTTTACAAGGCCTCAAAATAGCACTAGTGCAAAAGGCCATGTATTACAGGTGGCTTAAGCTTTGCTGGTAACAATACCCTAGCTAGGATGGAGACCCAACAGTGTGAGAGAATGGGGGTGGGCTCATATGAGCATGCCTGGACGCTGTTCCACACATCTTTTGGAATGGGTGGGGGGAAGGAGTAGCAGTTTCTGAGCATGCTCAGAGTGCCCTCTTCACAGTCTATCACAGTCATTTTCTACTCTGGGAATGCTCAGAAACCGCTATTCTTTCCCCCCAACCACTCCCAAATGTGTGTGGAAGAGAGTGCAGGCATGCTCATATGCCTCCACCCCCATTCTCACACACTGTTGGGTCTCCATCCTGGCTAGTCAGCAATACATACACAGCATTTATTGTGTGTGTGTGTGGGGGGGGGGGTTTCCAAGAATATTTTGAGTGTTTTCCTATGATTTATATACAACCCTTGTATATAAAGCAGGTGAACGTTATTATCCCCATATTGTAGGGGGAGGCTGCGGAGAGATTCCTCGGTGAGTTCACAACAGAACTAAAATCTGCAGATCATCTGACTAGAGCACCTCAATATGCAAATTCATTGTAATATCTGAGGGAAGTTCTGCACTATGCGATACAGTTTTAAGATACCTATTTTTTATTTTAAGTACGAACCCATCAGACATTGGTATAAAGTCCTTGATGAGAGAAAGATGCCATGTACCTTGGTTCCCCATCCTTGCCCACTACTGTGTTAGGCTTGCAGTTAAGTCATTATACAGCACTATTAAAAGCATTATATCAGCTCTCTGCACAGAGCACTACTTAGCATTTATATAGTCAGCTTTACAGTGCTTTGCATCCATCATCTCAGCCATCCTTATAAAAGTAGGTCAGTGTTACTATCTCCCATGATGCAGAAGGAAGGCAGAGGTTACAACAGAGTGGTTTGCTGAAGACCACTTAGTTCATGGCAAAGGTAAGATTCAGATCAGGGAGTTTGATTCACAACTGACTCTTTTCATCACTGAACTACCAGAGAACTGCAAAGAAAACCAGCATTAGAAACCCCACCCCAACAAAAGTGTCAATAGAAGAGTTAGCATTTACAGTCCTTCACAAACTTGTGTGATCAATTCCCTACATGCTGCCAAAAAGGGAGTGTATGAGGCAGAGAATGACTTAAGGTCACTTAGTGATTTCCTGACAAATGAGAATTGCACCAACTCCTGATGTAGAGTGAAACATCTTAGCTACCACACCTTACAAGACAGGCCACTATTGTCAATGCAGACCAAAGACTTACTCAGCATCCTCATTTTTCAAATTTTTAAACCACTACAAATTCCAGTCTCTGGGCAGTTTATCACCTTCAAAGTTCTTGACACACAAACTTGCTGCACTCCTCACAACAGTTCTGGAAAGCAAGCCAGTATCATCACCACCACCCCATACTCACTCTTACCATATTTCTCACAACAGCAGACCAGTGTTATTACCACATACACTAACTCCCTCTTTAAACGTCATGCACTCTTCACAGCAGCAAAATATAACCACTCACACCTGCTCTGGCACTCCACACACACTCCACTCTCCTCCTGACTTGCTGCCCTTCTTGCAACAGCCTTTAATGGTAGGCCACAGTGTAACAAGGATTCCCAGATGTCGCCAACTTCTAGCATCCCCAGCTGCAATGGCTTTTGACTGGGGATCAGTGCTCCCTCTAACAGGGATTCCCAGATGTTGTTGACTACAACTCCCATAATCCCCAAGCAAAGGCTACTGCAGCTGGGAATGCTGGGAGTTGTAGTCAGCAACATTCCCATATGTTCCCTCCCTGTTAGAAGGAACACTGGTAGGCCAGTATCACACACACATTTACATGCATGTATATGTAGGTATGGAAGAATAAAGCTGAGAAGGCACTTAACAACAGGCTTGCTAGGAGGCTCTGTCTCCTGGAAGGATCCAGCCACTAAGTATGGGGTAGCGGTTAAAGTGTTGGACTGTGAGATGCAAGTTCAAATCCCCATTCAGCCATGAAACTCACGGGGTGACTCTGGGTCAGTCACTCCTCTTTCAGCCTAGCCTACCTCACAGGGTTGTTGTGAGGATAAATAGAACCATGTACAGAAGCCTCGGGGCTCCTCCGCAGAAGAGCGGGCAATAAATGTAATAAATAAATTCATTAATAATTAATTTATTATTTAAGTTAACTTAAATTGCTCAACTTAGGCCCCCCCAGCTGTTTTTGGACTACAACTCCCATAGTCCCCAGCCACAGTGTCCAATGGCCAGAGATGATGGAGAGTTGCAGGCCAACCTCTGAAATAAGTACATATGCAGTACAGAAAGAAAGCTGACAGGGGAGTGAGAGTTGCTCAGGGCCATTTTGGCTCACTCAGTGTGGTCAGTCGTCTTTTTGTTATGTGTGTTTATGGGGCGGATGGAGAGGGGGGAATGGGTGGGGGAAGGCTTAAGTCAGAACACCCAACCTTTTAGTTATCTTCTTGCACATCATCATTCAGGCAAATTAACACACACCCTCCAAAGCTTGGAAGCGCCTCCTCTAAGGCCTCTCTCCTGGCCGCAGAGAAGGGGAAGCAGCGCTAGAGGACCGAGAGGGTGGGGGTAGGGGTGGGGGTCCTTCCCTCCCCGCCAGCCACTCAGGGGGTGTCGAGCTTCGCTCTTCCCCCCACCCTCCCCATGTCCCCTCCGAGCTTCCCCATTCTCCCCACCCACCCACCCCCACCGCCCAGCCACCCGCACCGAGGGAGGCGAAGGGAGGCGCCAGTCGGGGGTGGAGAGGAAGGGAGGGAGAACAGCCGGGGGGAGGTGGCGGTTGCTGGGCAACGGGGAAGGGGAACCCTGGGCCGGCTCCCCGGAGCCTTTTCTTGACAGGGCGGGGGGGGAGGCGAAGACACTACAATCCACCACCCCACCCCGCCGCGCGCCCTCTGCCTTCCTCCTCCTCTTCCTCGGCGTTTCCGGTCGCCCTTCCCCCCTGCCCCGCGGAGGCCGTGCCGCCATTCCGCGCCGCCCCCCCACACCACCCCCCACCGCGGCCGGCCTCTCCCCTTCCCCTTCCCCTCACTCTCCCCAGCCGACGGGGGTGCGTGCGGGATGCCCCACGGTCGGGCCTTCTGCCCCCCAGCCCCGGCCCAGCCTCCGCTTCGGCCGCCTCACCTCACAGGGCTCCGCCGGGCGTTGGCAGCTCTCTGCGGGGTCTCCTCAGCTCGGCAGCAAGGGCGTGCGCGGCTACGTCATCACGCTCCCTGCAGAGGCGGGGCTTGAGGGAGCTGGAGGCGGGGAAAGGAGGAGAGGGAGGAGCCCGCCACAGCCCCGCGCTCCTCGACGCATGCGCCCTCGGGGCTCCTCCTCCTGACTGGGGTTCCACCCCCTCTGCTAGGAAGCAGGCTGCATAGTGGTAAGTGCCTAGTCCGTCCTGCGAGGAGTTAATCCGGATTCACGGAGCTCCGCCGGCGTGGTGGAAAAATCCCGTTTTCGGGGTGTTTGTTTCTCTTCCCTGGTTCTTTTTCCAAGTGTAGTTGTAATGTTTTGTGATTTTTTTCTTAAAAAGTGCTTTGGGGTGAGGGGGGGGAGTTGATCCGGATCAACGGAACTCCACTCGCACGGCAAAAAAACCCAAAACGATAACTATTTATTTAAAAAAAACAAAAACACCCACCTACTATTACTATTTTTAAAAAACTACCATTACTATTTCTAAAAAAACTACTATTACTATTATTAAGAAAACCCTCCTATTACTAAAACTACTACTACTCCCGATTTCGTGTGCATGGTCACTTTCTTTTCTTGGCGGTAGCCTGCCTCTCCCGCGTCCGTTACTGGTGATATTCCGGAAATAAAATGTAAAGTTTAAAAAAAATGATCCGGATTAACTATTCTTGATTTACAAGCAGAAGGTTGCGGGTTCGAATCCCTGCTGGGACTAAATCGGGCAACAGCGATATAGGAAGCTGCTGAAAGGCATCACCGGCGCCAGGAGTCGAAATCTTGACTGCACACTTGACCTTTATGGTGAAAAATTTGTGGTGAGGGAACATGCAAGAAAAACTTCAGCCTAAGTTAGCAGCCCTATCCCCCCAAATGTACAGCCAAGAAACTTGTTTCACCCACAGATCCTGCTTTCTGGAGAGTTTTTGCTACATTAAGCTGTGCTTTGTTGGCAGTAAAAATCACACAATGTGTTCAACACATATACAGTCTGTGTACAGTGTATGCAGAGTTATCCATATGTTATATTCAACACACATACAGTAATACACTTCCTATTTATCCTTCCCAGCTTCACTTTTAAAACGAACTCGTCCAAGGAGCTGGAGACTAGGGGAGTTTATTTCATCTATTTATTTTTACATGTATATCCACATACAGGCTGAAAGGGAAGTGACTGGCCCAGGGTCACCCAGTGAGTTTCGTAGCTGAACAGGGATTTGAACTCGGGTCTCCTGATCCTAGTCCAGCACTCTCACCATGACACCGCACTGAAGTCCAGCAACGCTCCTCAGTCTCCATCAGAGTTTTTAAAAAGCGTGTTAAATCTTGGCTTTTTACCCAGGCTTTTATGATTGCTGCTGCTGCTTATTTGTATATTGTATTTTGCATGGTTATTTTATGCTTGTATTTTAAACTTTTCAATCAGATTCATGTTCTTATATTTTAGCTTAATATTTTTTGTATTTTTATAGCCTTGTTTTAATTTTTCTTTAATCCCAACCACCTTGGGATTGTTTTAATGAAAGGCAGTATATAAATTTAACAATAAAATAAAATAAATAAAAACATATGTCCCCTTTGCTAAGCAGGGTCCACCCTGGCTGCATATGAATGGCAGACTACACATGTGTGAGCACTGTAAGATATTCCCCTTAAGGGATGGAGCCACTCTGGGAAGAGCATCTAGGTTCCAAGTTCCCTCCCTGGCATCTCCAAAATAGGGCTGAGAGAGATTCCTGCTTGAAATCTTGGAGAAGTCGCTGCCAGTCTGTGTAGACAATACTGAGTTAGATGGACCAACGGTCTGACTCAGTATATGGCAGCTTCCTATGAGAAACCCTGGCATATACATATGAAGCATCAATCTGAACACTCACACCCTCTCTTTTTAAACCAAAAAGGAGAGAGCTACGGATCTTGTTGCTGAAAGAGTAACAGAGATTCCCTTCTCTTGCTTTTATTCTAAGGAGCACATCAAATTTGTCTTCGTTTAAGCATTCCCCATCCATTAAATAGAGCACTAAGAATACTTTGCATTTATTTAGCCCATTGAAACTTCTCAATAATAATCAATAATTATTTACTCAATAATCCTTGCACAGCCCCTGCAAACCAAATCAGAGCTATCTCCACATTGGTGATGTGGCCAAGAGAACATGTTTTTGCAAATACAAGTGTGCAGCCATGGCAAAAGACGGCTGCATTTTCTCACTTTCTTAACCATTCCGTTTGCTCTTATTAATACAGAGAGGTCCCAGAAACCCTCCGAGATTGTCTCACTTAGGCCACACAAAACACCAGTATGTAACCATATACTGGCTTCACTCTTGCCCTCATTATAAAATGCAAAATCTTTCAGTGAAGATTCTGGTGGAAATTCTTCTACTTTTGATGCTGGGCTATTTGGAGGAAGCTGATATTGTCTTACAAGTGCCTCCTTCCAGTTTGATCCTGCCCAATTTTACTTTTTTTAATTTATTCATTTATTTAACATTTATATCCTGCTCTTCCGCCAAGGAGCCCAGAGCGGTGTACATGGTAATGTTTATCCTCACAACAACCCTGTGAGGTAGGTTAGGGTGAGAAATACATGACTGGCCCAGAATCACCCAGTGAGCTTCATGGCCAAATGGGGATTTGAACTCGGGTCTTCACAATCCTAGACCAACACTCCACTACGTGATGCTGGCTCTGTGAAATAACTAAACTAATGCTACAGGTGAGGCCTGTCATTGACCAGGCAAAGCCATTTTGTCTAGATTACACTTACAGGAAAGTTCAAGAAATTAAATATACAGTATTTAGTAGATTTTTAAAAAAAATAATGTGCTTCCAGAAGGGAAGTAAAAGAACAGTTTAAAATTCAAACTAATTCGAACTATTTCAACTTCAAGCATTCACTTTCTTGACTAATCCTATATGATAAATTTGAACCACAGTCCATTTGAATCCATCTTTTGCTTCATTTGGAAATGATGCTTGTGAATTATTAATCTGAATGAATGTTTAAAACTCTATGCTTATTAATGAAAATAATCATTAATATCTGATTGTATTCAGAATTTCTTCTAATAAATACAAAAAAAATCCCAGTATATCCCAGCATAAAAAGTAGTGCATTAAACTAATTTAAGAGGCAAGCTTTTGCATGCAAAATTGGGTATCTGTTAGGGATGTGCACAAAATTTGCCTGAATCAATTCAAATTCGAATCAATTCAATTTGGAACCACTGGACAGAGTGAAGATTCGCTCACATCAATTCGAATTCACCCAAAGGCGAATCGAAATCGAATATATCCAATGTCGAATCGAAATAATCAAATCCATTTGTGGGAATTTCATGCACATTCCTAGTATCTGTAATTAATCGGGAAGTATGACTTTTTTTCACACAAACAAGAAACTCTTCTAACTATATAATAGATGCTAAAACCAAGTTAATTAAGACAAGAGGTACGTCCACGTTCGGACATCAAGGAAAACCACTCAGGAGCTCCCAGGCAGGAGACAGCCAAGCGCGGAAAGGGCCCTCGCTGCAGTTCTTCCATTTTATTTCTCTACTGGACCCGGGAGTTTTGGTTGCTTCTGTGCAAGTCAGAGAAGAAGACGCTCCCCACTGGCTGCCTCTGTGTCGATCCACCCCTTGGAGGCTTCACATGGTGAGGCCTTGGAAGTTTGGTTCACTGCATGGTGGCAACGCAGCTTGCTGGTTCAGCAGCTTGCCCAGGATGTCCAGTTCGGCATCGCGTTTCTCAATGGCATCTGAAGGCGTCCAGGACATGTCCTGCTGCAGCTTGTAGGCCCCGAGGAACTCACTGGGGCAGCTGGAGCCCCAGTCCTGTGCGGGGAGGACAAAGAGAGACACTGCGATCAGGAGTCTGAAATGCCTGGAGAAACGGTCACTCTCAACTCGACAGAGAGTCTATACCAGGGATTCTCAGCGTTGGGTCCCCAGATGTTATTGGACTTCAACTCCCATAATCCTAAAGCCCAGTGGTATTTAGCTGGGGATTATGGGAGTTGAAGTCCAATAACATCTGGGGACCCAACACTGAGAATCCCTGGTCTATACTACCCTTTACTAGGGAGGGAAGCAGTGTCCCCTCTAACAGGGATTCCCAGATGTTGTTGACTACAACTCCCAGAATCCCCAAGCAAAAGCCATTATAGCTGAGGATTCTGGGAGCTGTAGTCCACAGCATAGGGGAATCCCTGTTAGAGGGAGCAGTGGAGGAGAGCCAGTCTTGCTGTGATAGCAAAACACAAAACCCAGAAATGCACCAAGAACTGTCCCCTTTGCTAAGCAGGGACTGCCCTGGTTTGCATTTGCAAGGGGGACTACATATAAGGTGGGGGAGGAGAGCTGGTCATGTGGTAGTGAGAACTAGTTGTCCTCTTTGCTAAGCATGGTGCACCTTGGTTTGCATTTGGATGGGAGACTACATGTGTGAGCACTGGAAAGGATTCCCTTTAAGGGATGGGGCCACTCTGGGAAGAGCATCTGCTTGATCGCATGCAGAAGGTTCCAAGTCCCCTTCCCGGCCGCATCTCCAAGATAGGGCTGAGAGAGACTCCTGCCTACAACCTTGGAGAAGCTGCTGCCAGTCTGTGTAGACAATGCTGAGCTAGATGGACCAAGGGTCTGACTCTGTAGAAGACAGCTTCCTAGGTGGCTATGTAAGCATTGTCTGCTGCAAAATATCCCCCTTAGGGGATGAAGTCGTAGCTTAGTGGTAGAGCATCTGCTTTGCATGCAGAAGGTCCCCAGTTCAATCCCTGGAAGCATCTCCACTCCTGCCTGACACGTCGGAGAGCTGCTGCCAGTCAGTGTAGACCAGGGATTCTCAATGTTGGGTCCCCAGATATTATTGGACTTCAACTCCCATAACCCCCAGCCAAAGCCACTGGGCCTGGGGATTATGGGAGTTGAAGTCCAATAACATCTGGGGACCAAACGTTGAGAATCCGTGGTGTAGGCAATACTGAGCTTTTGGCCATCTGATGATAATTTCTTCTGAATACTGCAGCTGTGAGTCATGCTAGAAAAAGAGCTCCTAAAAGTGATATAGCCATGTCAAATTATTTGTACATTATAAATGTTCTTATAGACAAATTCATGGAGTCCACCCTGGTTTGCATTTGAATGGAGACTAGAAGTGTGAGCACTGGAAGAGATTCCCCTCAGGGGGTAAAGCCGCTCTGGGAAGAGCAGAAGGTTCCCAGTTCCCTCCCTGGCAGCATCTCCAAGAGAGGGCTGAGAGAGATTCCTGCCTGCAACCTTGGAGAAGCCGCTGCCAGTCTGTGTAGACAATCCTGAGCTAGGTGGATCTATGGTCTGACGCTGTAGAAGGCAGCTTCATATGTACAGAAAGGAAGACCCACTGAAATTAACGGGACAAGTATTGATTCCATTTGTTAATATTGGGAGTGCTGCTCTTTAAGGCTTTAAAGTAAGCATTTGTGTTTCTTTTCTTTTCTTTATTACACTGAACAGTGTAGTTCCTCTGCTTGGATCTCTTCCACAAGATAATGGCTCGGTACCTTAGGGGAAAGCATAGAGAAATACCGCTGGCCGCTTTCTCGTCTGTACAAGTAATAGATGTTCCCTGGCTTCTTCACAAAGTTGCAGGCCACGTGGTGAAGATCAGCATCTCTGTTCGCATCCTCCAAAACCTAAACACATGAGAGAGAGAAACACCCCTGTGAATGCCTTCCGGCTACTCTGGAGGGAAACACACACAAACACAGGTACACACCGCACATGGGGATGGGCCCATAGCTTGTGGTAAAGCCCATGTTTTGCATGACGAAGGCCTCAGGTTCAGTATCTGCCATCTCCAGGTAGAGCTGAGAGAGACTCCTGCCTGGAACTTTGGAGAGCTGCTGCCAGTCAGTGCAGACAATACTGAGTTAGATGGACCAAGGGCCTGACTCAGTATATGGCAGCTTCCTATGACATAGTCTACACAAACAAAACAAGATCTGAGGCTGTGTTCGTGTGACCAAAGGCAAAACTATGCATGTCCACTAGATGCTACAAGACGGGGCAAGATACGTAAAAACATATGAACAGCCCTGCTGGATCAGGCCCAAGGCTTATCTTGACCTGTTTCCCACAGTGGCCCACCAAATGTCTCTGGGAAACCCAGAGGCCAGATGCAAGGGCATGCCCTCTCTCCTGCTGTTGCTCCCCTGTAACTGGTATTGAGAGGCATCTTGCCTCTGAGGTTGGAGATGCCCTGTAGCCATAGGGACATAGGAAGCTGCCATATACTGAGTCAGGCCATTGGTCCATGTAGCTCAGTATTGTCTGCACAGACTGGCAGCCCCTTCTCCAAGGTCACAGGCAGGAATCTCCCTCAGTCCTATCTTGGAGACGCTGCCAGGGAGGGAACTTGGAACCTTCTGCAAACAAGCATGCAGATGCTCTTCCCAGAGCAGCCCCATCCCCGAAGGGGAACATCTTACAGTGCTGTAGTCTCACATTCAAATGCAAACCAGGGCAGACCCTGCTTAGCAAAAGGGACAATTCATGCTTGCTAGAACAAGACCAGCTATCCTCCCTCCTTTAGTCCCATTGATAGACTAAAAATAATGATAGACTAAGGACTGAGTTTGCTGGGGAAAGTTGAACGAAGAAGAGGACGACCAGCAGCCAGGTGGATGGACTCGATGACGACAGCAGTGAAGGCACCACTGAGAGACCTCAAAGGCCAAGTTGAAGACGGATCATCCTGGAGAGAATCTATCTAGGTGGTCGCTAAGAGTCAACACCGACTTGATGGCACTTAGTCAAGGATCTAGATTTCTTTGTCGTCAAAGACAAAGACAACAATCTTTATATACAAATAGGACAAATATTTACATATCGCCTTTCAGCAGAAGCTCCCAATGTGGTTTACATTGATGTAAATAAATAAAATGGCCCCCTGTCCCCAAAGGGCTCACAAAAAGGAAACCTAAGAGAGACACCAGCAACAGCCATTGGAGGGATGCTGTGCTGGGGATGGATAGGACCAATTGCTCTCCCCCTGCTCAATAAAGATAACCACCACTTTTTAAAAGGTGCCTCTCTGGTCAGTTAGCAGGGGAGACCAAGTCAGACTAGCTCTCCTCCCTCAGACTAGTGTCTGTTTTTAGACAAAGGATCTAGATTTCTTCATGGACCACAAGTTAACCACCTTCGGGGTAAATACAGGTATAATCTATATTCAAGTATAACCAGCAAATACAGTATTCTTCCCATTCACCCTGCCTCTATTTCCATTTCCTCCTTGTCTCCCTTGCGTCGAGATCTAGATTGCAAGCCCCTCGGGGCAAGAAACCAATTCCCATGTATATGGGTAAAGTCCCATATACATGAGTGGCGAAAAAACATGTGTTCACATGCTGCTCTGTTGTCCAGATCAAGGATTCTCAACGTTGGGTCCCCTGATGTTATTGGACTTCAACACCCATAATCCTCAGCCAAAGGCCACCGGGGTTGGGGATTATGGGAATTGAAGTCTATTAACATCTGGGGACCCAACGTTGAGAATCCCTAGCCTAGATCACACGCAATCTCTCTCGAGGAAGCAGAGATGTAAGCCAAGTCAGGTCTTGGGAGGCTCTGTAAGGTGTGCACTGTGTCTTAGGAGGACACAGCTCTGGGTTGTGATGGATTTTTTCATTACCTTCCTGGCTTGTTCCTGCAAGTACCGGATTTGTTCTGCTATGACCGTCAACCTGTTGCAAGCGTTCGCCCGGACAAAATCGTCCGCCTGTAGCAAAGAAAGGGATCCAGGCATTAAAAAGCTAAATCAGTGTTACAACAACTGGCAAAGATGTCATTCGCAGTCTGCATTTGGGCTGCTGTAAAAGGAAGAGAGCTGGTCCTGTGGTATTATTATTATTATTATTATTTATTTTTACATTTATATCCCGCTCTTCCTCCAAGGAGCCCAGAGCAGTGTACTACATACTTGAGTTTCTCTTTCACAACAACCCGGCGAAGTAGGTTAGGCTGAGAGATGCATGACTGGCCCAGAGTCTCCCAGCTAGTTTCATGGCTGAATGGGGATTTGAACTCGGGTCTCCCCGGTCCTAGTCCAGCACTCTAACCACTACACCACGCTGGCACCTGGCTAGAAAGAGTACCTTTCGAGCTGCACTCTGCTGCCCCCTGTGGTGAACCTGGGAGGGGGAACCCCTAGGGTGGAATCCATGACTCAGCATCCCTGAAATCCACCAGATGAATTAGTCCTGACTAGCTTAAGTCCTAATTATTGGAGAGTGAAGCATAGTCAGATAGATAGTTTCTTTCCAACACAAGATCAGTACAACCTACTGTACAGATAAGAATTGGCACGATAAAAATACATAGGAAGCTGCTTTATGCAGAGTCAGACCATTGGTCCATCTAGCTCAGCATTGCCTACCCAGACAGGCAGCGGCTTCTCCAAAGTTTCGGGCAGGAGTCTCTCTCAGGCCTATCTTAGAGATGCTGCCAGGGAGGGCGCTTGGAACCTTCTGCATGAAAGCAGCAGGTGCTCTTCCCAGAGCAGCCCCATCCCTTAAGGGGAATAAATAATAATAAAAGGTGGACACAGGTTAAGATGACAGAGCTGGAACCAGACAAGCCTGTCTTAAGAAAGGCACAAGTCACAGGGATTCTCAGGAAGCTAGACCTGGCTGCATATTTTTGTTGAGCGAGCCCAGGCAAGCCTGCTCATGGAATGCATAAAAGTCCATGGATACATGTAGAGACAGATGCCAAAGGCCCGAGGCCACTGCTCCCTCCAAGAGGCATTTCAGGACGTTGTTCACTACAACTCCCAGCATCCCTAGCTGTAACGGCCTTTGGATTATGGGAGCTGTAGTCAACAACATCTGGGAATCCCTATTAGAGGGAACACCACCCAGGGCTACCAGAAGGACTCACTGCGACCGACTTGCCATGTAACAGAGATTCCCAGATGCTGTTGACTACAACTCCCATCATCCCCTGCCCCATGCCATTGCAGCTGGGGATGATGGGAGTTAGGGATGCCCAGGTGTTGACTATAACTCCCAGCATTCCCAGTTGCGATGGCATGTGGCAGGGGATGATGGGAGCTGTAGTCCGATCATTTGGGAATCCCTGTCACAGGAAACGCTGCTGAATGCCTCTTCGCTCCACCCCAGCTCACCTCTGTGCCTACAGCAACCACACAGCAGAGAGCCCATGAGGTGTAGAGGTTGCCAGGGCTGCTCGACTTCAGCCCTCCTGCTGATGTTGGCCTACAACTCCCATAATCCCTAGCAGCTATTGGCCACTGTGGCTGGGGATTATGGGAGCTGTAGTCTAAACACAGTGTGGGGGGCAAAGTTGAGCAGGCCTAGGTTAGACCGTGGTTCCCAACCAGGGTTCCTCCAGATGTTGATGAACTACAACTCCCAGCATCCCCAACCACAATACATTATAGCTGGGGGTGATGGAAGTTGTGGTTCAGCAACATCTGGAGGAACCCTGGTTGGGAACCACTGGGTTAGAGTGTTCCCAGATGTTGCTGACTACAACTCCCATAATCCCCAGCCAAAGGCCATTGCAGCTGGGAATGCTGGGAGTCGTAGTCAGCAACATCTGGGAATCCTTCTTACAGGGAACACTGGTTAGAGTGTTGGACTAGGACCGGAAAGACCCAAGTTCAAATCTCCATTCAGCCATGATGTTCACCGAAGAGTGACTCTGGGCCAGTCGTTTCTTTCTCAGGCTCACCTACCTCATAGGGTTGTTGTAAGGAGAAACATAACCACGTACACCACTCTGGGCTCCTTAGAGAACGAGCAGGAGAGAAATTTAACCAAAACAGAACTCGGGACTCTTGGTTGGATGAGACTCACGGAGGGGAGTCTGTCAAGGAGTTGCCTGAAAGCTGAAGCTGGCCCCAATTCATAAGACTTAAGAACGTATATAGCTGCAAGCTTCATAAAACCGTAAATGCATCCTAACTAGGGAGGAAGCAAAAGTCACAGAGAACATGCAAGGCTTAAGCTTGTGAGTGAACCATGCTTGCTCAGAATTATATCACAGTCAGATGCAGTATATGCACATGCATATACATGAGAGAAACCTGGCTGTTGTGCAAGATAAGTTGTAAGCACTTGTCTCCAAAATTAAGCCTTACTGGCACTGCGTGGGGTTTACGCGGCTTTATCGTTGAGCATGCAATTCATTCCGACCACGTTTTCATTTAAAAGAGCGAAATATTGGGTCCATGTTAAGGAAATCAATCAATCCAGAAATGGTTGATCATCGGGCAGAGAAAGGGTACGCTAAACACTCTGCCCATGCTCAGAGCTGCAGCACCAAGGCATAGGTGGTATCAGAGAAACCGAGGTCTTGCACCCCCTGATAAGAAGGCTGCCCCACAGCAGGGCTGGACCTCTCTGCTTATGCATAGGGGGAAAGGCACTTTTCCATGTACTCAGTGCCACTTTCCTTTGTGATAATTAATGCCATTATAATTCAGCAGCCAGAACACACACCCTTTTGGCCAGCACCCGGAAATCATAAGCGACACTGAAACGGCGCCATGTCAAACTAAGGCGCTAGTCCTCATCACCGCCTGCTTGAACGTTCACTCCACCTAGGCCAAAGAGAGTTTGCGTCCTATCATGGAACACGCCCCTCCTCCCGTGCCTCGCCTCCCCTCCATCTTCTCCAGTTCTCCTTCGGAACGCCGCTTCCCCCCCCCCGCCTTGAGCGCTCTGCACATGCTCGGGGGCGCCCTCGCTCACCTTCTCCACTTGCTCGGCCAGCGCCACCAGGTCCGAAGGGCTCGCCTTCCGGGCGACGGGAGTCAGCTGGAACGCAACGGAGCTGCCTCCACCAGCCACCGACAGCTCCCGGGAAGAAGCCGAACCGGAGGGAACCTCCAACCTGCACTCGGCGGCCGCCATTCCACGCCAGCCTCGGCTCTCCCCCGCTTGGCAGCTGATTGGACAGGGAGCTCCGCGCGTCACATCAAGGGGGCGTGGTCGGCGCGTGTGCATACAGGGAGTGGGCGTGGCCTCGCCGCGGCTGAGGAAGGACGGTGGGCGAGCTCCCGGGTATCTCGAGGAGGGCGGAGCCTATTCCCGGGGGCGTGGCCAGACTGAGAGGTCTTGGTAGGTGGGCCAATAGGGCTGTCCATATTTCGTGGAACTACAATTCCCATCTTCCCCTGGAGTTCTGATTCAACCACAGCTGGAGGACCAAGTTGGCCCACACCTGTTGAGGGGCGGAGGGGGGGGGTGTCTCGCGCGTCTGGCAGATGTGGGGAAGTTTAGAGTCTGAAAAGGGACTTTTTGAAGAGTTTCTTCAAAAGCCCCTTAAAAGGGACTTTTGGGGGAGTTTCTTGTTTCAAATGTGTTGTGTGTGTTTATTGCATGTTATTGTATCTGGCTCGCCCACAGGACAATTGTTATGCGGCGGCTATACCAATAAAGTACTAATTATCATTGCTGTTATTTTATGTATTGCTCTTTGACGCTTTGAAAATCCCGGCCTACCCGCCCCCGGGACACGGTCTGCGGTGTCTCCCCAAAATGATTTGCAAATATTAACTGTGTAATAATATATATTTTTAAAAACAAAATCACAGCAGCTAGTCATTTTGCTTGTAAATAAGATGCAAGGTTTTGCATATATTATACATACAGTATTGTAAATGTAAAGTGTGCCATCCAATTGATTTTGACTCCTGGCACCCACAGAGCCCTGTGACTTTCTTTGGTAGAATACAGCAGGGGTTTGTCATTGCCTCCTCCTGTGCAGTATGAGATGATGCCTTTCAGCATCTTTCTATATCGTTGCTGCCCGATACAGTACCAGCAGGGATTTGAAGGGCAACCTTCTGCTTGTTAGTCAAGCATTTCCCCGCATTGTGCCATATACCAAAAAGTACTGACACATTTGAACGCTGGTGCTGGAGAAGATTTTTGAGGATCCCATGGGCAGCCAGGAAACCAAACAAATGGATCATAGAAGAAATCAATCCAGAATTCTCACTCGAGGCACAAATGACCAGGCTCAAACTATCATACTTCGGACACATTGTGCGAAGACCCGGCTCCCTTGAGAAGTCCATAATACTGGGAAAAGTGGAAGGCAAGAGAAGAAGAGGACGACCAGCAGCCAGGTGGATGGACTCGATGACGACAGCCATGAATGCACTACTGAGAGACCTTCAAGGCCAAGTGGAAGACAAACCATCCTGGAGAGAATCTACCTATGTGGTCGCTAAGAGTTGACACCAACGTGATGGCACTTAATCAATCAATCAATTACTGTGCCATATACTATCTAATCCGCTACAATGGATATTTATATGCTACTTCCCAACAAGAGTTCCTAAAGCAATTTATGAAGAAAAGTCCCAGATAAGGCTCACAGTCTAAAAAGAAACACCAGGGAGACCCCAGCAACAGCCTCTGCAGAGATGCCAGCTGTAAAAAATAAAGAGAATCGCCCCTTTTAAAAGGCACCCCTTTGCTCAGTTAGCAGGGGATAGGTCTGTCTATCATTTCCCTCCTTCACCATCTATCTGCATAGGCAGCTAGATAGAGACAGATCTCCCTATCTGCACACAGAGAAGGAAGCAAGGGAGGAGATAGATATACATCGATGGATTATCTATCATTTCTTCCCTTCCCTTCTCCATCTTTCTGTATAGATGGGTTCTTTTTTCTTTCTTTTTCTTTCTCTCTCACCCACCCTTCCTTCCTGGAGATAAATAGATAGATAGATAGATTCCTCCCTTTTCTATCTATCTCTAAAACCCACCATGTCTTCCTTCCTTCCTTCCCTTATCCAAGTCGCTCTGAAGAAAGAACCCCTGCCCGGTTTTCCAGCAGCAGGCTGGCAGGCAGGAGGCGCTGACTGAGGACGCCTGTGCGTTGCCTTCCAAAACGTGCACCCTCTCCGTTCCGTTCATCCGAGCAGGCGGAGTCCCGACCGTCGGGGGGCGGGGGGGAGTGACGTCGAGCCGAGCGGCCTGGGGCCGAGGGGCGGGCCCTCCGCGCACGGGGGCTCGGCCAGCGAGCTGCCCGCCCCTTCGCGGCCGGCCAGCATCCACGATGGCGCCCCGACGGCTCTGTCCGCTGCTGCTGCTGCTGCTTCTGGCCGGGCAGCCCAGCCGCGCCGTGGGGAGCGAGACGGAGCCGGCCTCGGGGGCGCCCGCCGACGCGCTGCTGGCGGCGGGCGCGGAGGCGTACGCGCGGGGCGACTGGCGCGCCGTCATCCTGCAGATGGAGCGGGCGCTGCGGGCGCGGGAGGCGCACCGGGCGCGCCTCGTCCAGTGCCGCCTGCGCTGTGCCGCCGCTGCCAACCGCAGCACCCTCGAGGGCGGCGGCGGCGGGGAAGAGGAGGAGGCCTGGCCGGCCCCGACGGAGCGCTCCCGGCAGCCGCCCTCTCCCCCGGCCCGCGAGCTCCACCGCCCTGTCGACGACCTCCGCTTCTTCGGGAAGGTCCTCCGCCGCGCCGCCTGCCTCCGCCGCTGCCTCCCCGACGGCCTGACCCGGGACCAGCTGGGCGAGGAGACCGAGCTCGAGTTCCGCAAGCGCAGCCCCTACAACTATCTCCAAGTGGCCTATTTCAAGGTGGGTGGGCTGGGGGAGGAAGCAGGGGGGCGATCTCTTCCTCTTCCTCTTCTTCCTCCTCCTCTCCATCTTCCTCTTCTTCCTCCTCCATCTTCCTCCTCCTCTCCGTCTTCCTCCTCTTCCTCCTCTCCTTCCTCGCCCCTCCTCTTCTGATGCTCGTGGGGGAGGGGAAGGCTCTGGTGGATCGGGCCCATCGCTGGCACGAAATGCTGCTCCAAGCGGCAGTGAATGCCCCCTTTGCTAAGCAGGATCTGCCTTGGTTTGCATTTGTATGGGAGGCACTGTGTGTAGTCCAGATGTTTGACTGCCATCATTCCCAGACATGGCCATTGTGGCTGGGGATGATGGGAGTTGTAGTTGTAGGGAGGTGAAGAAACCCGGACTTAGGAGAAGAGATCATGGTTCCATCGGAACAGAGCATCTGCTTGCATGCAGAAGGTTCCAGGTTCACTCCCTATTTGACCTGGGGGCGGAGGAGAAAGAGGGGGAGAGCTATTCTTCTCTCCTCCTCCCCCCCTCTTTTGATGCTTTGGGATCATCATGGGTGGGTGGGCTCTGGTGCATTGGGGGTTTTCTGGAAAGAAAAGCTGATCTTGCAGTCGCAAGCATAAATGGTCCCCTATGCTAAGTAGGGGTTGCCTTGGTTTGCATTTGGATGGGAGACGACGTGTGAGTACTGTAAGATATCCCCTTAGGGGATGGGGCCATAGCTCTGTGGAAGAGTTATCTGCTTGCATGCAGAAGGCCCCAAGTTTACACCCTGGCAACATCTCCAGGTTGAGGCTGGGAGAGACCCCTGCCTGAAACCTTGGAGAACCTGCTGCCAGTCGTAGCAGACAATACTGAAGTAGATAGACCAAGGGTCTGACTCCGTTTAGCAGAAGCATCTGTTTGTCAGGAGCCTTCTCAGCTCACCGGCACAGCACCTGATTTGCATGCAGAAGGCCCCAGGTTTGCTCCCTGGCAGAATCACTCCTGCCTGAAACCCTGGAGGACTGCTGCCAGCCTGAGTAGACCATGCTGAGTGAGGTGGGCCAAGGGTCTGACTCGGAAAGCAGCTTCATATGCTCACGCTAAGACTTAACTTTAGCCTTACTATTGAATCGAGGCCCACAGGATTCTGCTGTCAGTCTGCAATGCCAATCCACAATCCATAGGGAGTGAACCCCATTTAACACAAAAGGCGTTACATCCACATAGGAATGGATAGGGTTTCATTGCCTAGAAAACCACTCAGTTTCAGGGCCCCTAAACACCTCAGATTCCTCAGAAGACCTTTATTGTAAAACCCGGTGAACTCTTTATAACACTTTTTGTCTTCAGAGAGAAACGTGCAAGGTAGAAGAACCTTGCAGTCCCTGAGTGACTGTATATATGGTGGATTTCTTGAGGACTACTGGATTGAGTCGTTTATTGTGCAGTAGGCATTGATCATAATGGTTCTGTGTCGCTTCCCCCTCCCCCCCCCAAAAAAAAAGAAGAAAAGAAGAAAGGTAGCTTACTGTCCCCACAGGATTAGAGAACTTCCATACTTCGCTGCAGCCTGTAAATGAGCGTGGATAAGCTACTAGTCCACAACAAGGCTCACCCACACACATGTCAGTAGTAACAGGGATAGCTGTTCATAGGAACATAGCTGCCATATACTGAATCAGAGCATAGGTCCATCTAGCTCAGCATTGTCTACCCAGACTGGCAGCGGCTCCTCCAAGGTTGCAGGCAGGAATCTCTCCCAGCCCTATCCTGGAGATGCTGCCAGGGAGGGAACTGGGAACCTCGATGCTCTTCCCAGCGCAGCCTCATCCTCTGAGGGGAATCTCTTCCAGTGCTGCTCACACTTCTAGTCTCCCATTCAAATGCAACCAGGGCGGACCCTCCTTAGCTAAGGGGACAAGTCATGCTTGCTACCACAAGACCAGCTCTCCTCCCTAGGAGAGCTGTTCATCTTCTGTGTCAAAAACTGTTGTGTGGCCTTAAAGATTTAACACCATTTTCGTGACAGGAGAAGCCTTTATGGATGAGTCTGGCAGACAGGAAATTCACAACAAACCAAACATTAGTTCAGATTCATTCGCTATGATAACCAAAATAGAACTTCTAGGTTCAGAACAGTCTACCTATGCTTTTGTGCTGGGGTTGGGGGTGGGAGGAGGCTGTCTTCACTGTGCATATTGCTGTCCTCTGTCGGAGGCAGCATGCTCAATTGGGTGTCTGGTCTCTGATAAGAGAGGGCATTGACAGAATGTAGTCAGGGTGGTGGGGAATCAAGCCATATAATTGTAGAAACAAATTTAGAAGCAAGAAAGAAGGGGGAATGAATACAGAACAGAAAGGATTTGTGCTGAGTGCAAATCAGGTGCCTGAATGCAGCTATCGGTGAAGCTCAGGGCTGCACAGCTTTCGCCCTCCTGCTGGTTCTGGACCACAACTCCCATCATCCCCAGCCACCGCGGCAAGGATGATGAGAGTTGTAGCCCAACATCTGCAGGAGGGGTGATGTTGTGTAGTCTCTTGTTGAATCACCTGGATGCTGCATGTGAATTCCAGGTAATATTCCTGTCCAAGACTGGATCCATATTCCCATCCAAGACTGTTCTTAAACCCAAACACATTTCAAAAACGATTTGAATGTGTGGAGTTGGTTTTTTGTTTTGTTTTTAAGACCCCAGATCCGTTTGCCAGACAAATAAACATTCAAAAACAAATATACAAATATTTATCGAAAACAGGAAAACACTAGTTGTGGGTTAGCGGATAGCCAGTTGGAGAGAGAGACAAATAACCCATCTTCGAGAAGATTTAGCAGCCCCACATAGGAAGAATCTTTTTTTTTTTTTAACATTTATATCCCACTCTTCCTCCAAGAAGCCCAGAGCATGGTGTACATGGCTATGTTTACCCTCACAACAACCCTGTGAGGTAGGTTAGACTGAGAGATACATGACTGGCCCAGAGTCACCCAGTGAGTTTCATGGATGAATGGGGATTTGAACTCAGATCTCCCCGATCCTACTCCTATGCTCTAACCACTATACCACGCCACACCGGAAAGTAGGTTCTCTCTCCCCTGTGGGGCAACAATACCCTAGGCCTAGGTATTAATAGACCCACATGGCAGTTTTTCAGGTTTTGCCAGCGTCCAGAGCTTTTCCTTTCCCTCCACTATGATCCTTGATGCCTTCTGGATTCCCAGATGCAGGATCTTTGCTCTGGGTCCATCCTTCTCCAGATCACGCAATCCGCCGCTGGGAATCGATGATCAATCCCGAATTCATGCAGCGTTAACCGGAAAAAACGGAGGCTGTTTTGCAGTTATTAACGGCCTGGTAGAAGGCCTGAAGAGGGAACAAAAGCAGTTCCCGATGGAGAAGTTTGTGGTTCTTTGTATGGACTCGGCCATTTCTGTCTCCTAGTTTTTGCACTTTTTTTTTTGCCACATGTTCAAACTAGCCACTCAGAAATGAATCCCTGCTCCCCCCACAAGCCCAGCCTCCCTCCATCCCTTCCTCCCACCCTCAGGAGGGGCAATGCCACGTAGCGAAAAGGGGGCTGCTCCATTTCTCATTCCAAAGGCTGAGGGCGGAGGGGCTGGCGAGAGCCGAAACTCCTCTCTGAGGTTGTAGTGCCGATTTTCAAAACCGCAGTCTAGGAAGCAAGAGGAGGAATCCGGCCTCTCCCGCCCGGTTACTAAGCTCTGTTCCTTCTTAAAGACAGCCACGTTTTCTGCCTGGCGTGCCTTTTTGGACCATCGGAAGCTGCCGCCTACTGAGTCAGACCCTTGGTCCCTCTAGCTCAGTATTGCCTGCTCGGACCGGCAGTAGCCTTCCAGGGTTTTATACTGGGGTTCAGTGTTCCCTCTAGGAGGGATTCCCAGGTGTTGTTGACTACAACTCCCAGAACCCCCAACTGCAATAGCCTTTGCTTGAGGATTATGGGAGTTGTAGTCAACAACAGCTGGGAATCCCTCCTAGAGGGAACACTGAACCCCAGTATAAAACCCTGGAAGGCTACTGCTGGTCCGAGAACCCCTCTGCCTGGGTTCTCCCCAGCCCTACCAGGAGATGCTGTCAAGGATTGGTCCTGAGCGACAGGCCCATCCCTATTTTGCTGCCAATGTTATTTTGGCATTTCCAGAGGTGCAAAATGGCAGATAGATTATTTCATGTAGAAGCCTCGATTGATTCTTGATTGACTGACTGACTGACTGATTGATTGAATGAATGAATGAATTTATATACCGCCTAGTATAAAAATCTCAAGGCGGTCTATTTGTTTTTGAATGTTTATTTGCCTGGCAAACAGATCTGGAGTCGTCGTCTTCTTCTTCTTCTTCTTCTTCTTCTTCTTCTTCTTCTTCTTCTTCTTCTTCTTCTTCTTCTTCTTCTTCTTCTTCTAACTCCACACATTCAAACCATTTTTGAAATGTGTTTGGGTTTTATAACAGTGTACAGAATTAAAACATAATTAAACAGAAGGTCTTTAGGTGTTTTACGATTGTGGGATGGCAGATCTTAAGGCCTCTTGACAAGGTGAAAGTATTGGTCAGTGGGGTGCTGGTAGTGTTCCCTAACGGTCAGAGCCATAGGGACAAAGGACCCTGCCTTATAGCGAGGCAGACCCTTGGTTCATCTAGCTCAGTATTGTCTACACAAGAGCTGCTCGGCTTCAGCCCTCCTGCAGATGTTGGCCTGCAACTCCCATTAATCTCTGGCTATTGGCCACTGTGGCTGAGGATGATGGGAGTTGCAGTCCAAAAACAGATGGTGGGGGCCAAAGTTGAGCAGGCCTGGTCTACACTGACTGGCAGCGGCTTCTCTAAGGTTGCAGGCAAGAGTCTCTCTCAGCCTTATTGGAGATGCCAGGGAGGGAACTTGGGAACTTCTACATGCCGGCATGCAGGCACTCTTCCCAGAGCGGCTCCATCCCTTGAGGGGAATCTCTTCCAGGGCTCACTCATGTAGTCTCCCATTCAAATGCAAACCAGGGCAGATCTTGCTTAGCAAAGGGGACGATTCATGCTTGCTAGCACAAGACCAGCTCTCACAGTGGGATAGCCCCTTTTTCTCTCCTACCAGATGAGTGTTTTATATATTGAAAAGAAAGGGCAAGGGTGGGATTCTCCTCCTATCCCCACCACTTTGGTTTAAAAAAAAAACAAAAAAACCATTAGTGCCTTTGTCACACAGAAATGCGGTATTTCTAAAACATGGACTCTAGGCCAGGCCTGCTCAACTTAGCCCCCCCACCCCCCACTCCGCTCCAGGCTGACTAACCCAATTTGGTAAAATCAGTATGGCAGGGGATGATGGGAGTGGTAGTCCAGCAACATCTGGGGACCCAAGTCTGGGGACCACTACCACGACCAATATTAAATACTGCTTTGCAACAAAAGTTTGCAAAGTGGTATACAGAGGAAGATAAATAGATAGTACATGAGATGATTCTCTGTCCCCAAAGGGCTCTCAATATAAAAAGAAACGTAAAATAGACACCAACAGCAGCCACTGGAGGGATGCTGTGTTGGGGATGGAGAGGGCCAGTTGCTCTCCCCCTGCTAAATATGAGAGAATCACTACTTCAAAGGGGGCCTCTTTGCTCGGTTAGCAGAGGCTGAGAGGCCATGCTGTGAGGCATTAAAAGGAGAATGAAGAAACGGATGAAGGAGCCATCTCTCTCTGACACTGAGTCATGATAGCTAAGTGGAGCACCCATGCCCAGGAGCAGTCTACCTCTGCATACCAGTTGCTGGGAGATAAACAGGGGAGGGCTATTATCTTTGTGACCTGTTTGTGAATTCCTTGGGGGCAAAGAAGAGGAAAGCAGCTCTGGGAGAGGAGAGCTGGCCTTAGGTTACCGAGCATGAATTGTCACCTCTACTAAGCAGGTGTCTCCCCCCCCCGCCCCCCCGCCCCGATTTTCATTTGGATGGGTGGCAATACATGAGAGCTTTCAGATATTCCCCTTAGTGGGTGGGGTTGTATTTCAGTAGTAGAGCATCTGCTTTGCACGCAGAAGGTCCCTCCCAGGTTCAGTCCCCGGCAGCATCTCCAGGTAGGGCTGGGAGAGACTCCTGTCTGAAACCTGAGAGAGCCACTGCCAGTCTGGGCAGACAGTACTGAACTAAATGGACCGAGGGTCTGACTCAGTATGCAGCAGCGTCCTATGGCTCTTTGGCTGCTGTTGGAAACATGATGAAGGACTAGGTGGAGATTCAGTCTGATCCAGCAGAACTCTACCTGTGTCCATACAGTGTCTTTTCTGACTCATTCTTTTTTCTTACCCTTCCATCTTTTGTGCTTCTCTCCCTGCACAGATCAACAAGCTCGACAAGGCCGTGGCTGCTGCCCACACCTTCTTTGTGGCCAATCCCAACCATATGGAGATGAGGCAGAACCTGGAGTATTACCAGATGATGGCTGGGGTCAAGGACTCCGACTTTGTGGACTTGGAGGCCAAGCCACATATGGTAAGGAAATGGTTTGCTGCCCTGATTCCCCCAGGGTTTTGTTCCTCCGGGCGGCCGTGGGTGAGAGAAGCGGGGGATAAAATGCGCCGGTGGTCAAGATAAAGTGGTGGGCGGGGGCAGAGAAAGTTGCAGCTGGCGGGAGGAGAAACCAGCAGCTAGTGGGGGAGAGAAAGCTATGGGCCCCGAGAAAAAGCCCGGATGGAAGCCGCAGGGGCTGCACGAAAATGCTGGCCTGCCCCAAATAGCGCACAGATGCTCTGTGCCGGGTCGGCTAGTAGCAATTCATCACAATTGCTTCCAAAAAAAACCAACAACCCCAAACCCCACAAAAAATTAAATCATTTCCCCCCAGCATATTCTGGTGTAAATCATCTTTCATTCACCTAATTTCAGTGACAGGATATGCAAAATTTGGTTTCTGTAGGTCAACGGGAAGTATAACCTTCTGTCACACAAACGCACCCTCAAACAAACCCTTCCAGATATGTCACCTTTGCTTCTCAATGTGTGCGTTAAGTGGTATTTTATTTTTATTTTTTCCTATTTATTTATTTATTTATTTATTTATATCTCTGTAAATCGCTTTGGGAACTTTTGTGGACAAAGCGGTATATAAATATTTTTATTCATCTCGTTTCCTTCCCTTTTTCGCTTTTGTAGCAAGAATTCCGTCTGGGCGTGAACTACTACACGGAGGAGAACCCCCAGGCGGCCATTTTGCACCTGGAAAAGGCGCTGGAGGCATACTGGGTAGCTGATACGGAGTGCCGGACCCTCTGCGAGGGAGCGTACGATCACGAAGGCTACAACTACCTGGAATACAATGCGGACCTTTTCCAAGCTATCATCGGTGAGTGTGTTGTCAGTGGGGCTTGATGTGTGGGGCACTGTGAAGGGAAGAAGGACATTTTTTAGAAAGGGTCTGGAAGCTGAAAGGACTGTACCGCTCCAGCAGTCTGACAGGACTGTACCACTTCCGACAGGACCTTGGGGAAGAAGGAGGTGGAAGAGCATCTGCTTTGCATTCAGGAGGTCCTAGGTTCAGTCCCCAGGAGCCTCTGAAAGGACCTTCGTGTCAGGAAAGCCGCCGCCGGTCAGAGCAGAAGATGAGGATCTAGTTAGACCGAGAGTCTGACTCAGCAGATGGCAGCTTCTTGTGTTGCTGTGCAAGAGGTTGCACAACCTTGAGCATTAGCCCAGTGACGTGCCCTTCTTTCATGGGCGCCTCTTTGTTCGTTGCTCTTGTGCAAGGTTAGTGTGGATGTCAGCTGCTGACTGGAAGCGGCTTTTCAGGGTTTAGGGACCTAGGAAGTTGCCTTCTACCGAGTCAGACCATTGGTCAATCAGACTGAGGGGCGGAGTCCACTGAGCTTCAGCCCGTTGCCAGCCAGTCATAGGAACATAGGAAGCTGCCATATACTGAGTCAGACCATTGGTCTATCAAGCTCAGTATTGTCTTCACAGATTGGCAGCGGCTTCTCCAAGGTTGCAGGCAGGAATCTCTCTCAGCCCTATCTTGGAGAAGCCAGGGAGGGAACTTGAAACCTTCTGCTCTTCCCAGAGCGGCTCCATCTCCTGAGGGGAATATCTTGCAGTACTCATACATCAAGTCTCCCATTCATATGGAGGGCAGGGCAGACCCTGCTTAGCTATGGGGACAAGTCATGCTTGCTACCACAAGACCAGCTCTCCTCTCCAGTCAGGAACACCCTCCTCCCTCCCCTTCTGCAGTGGACACATTGCTGATCTTCAAGCCGGTGATCCTCAGAGGGCTAGTAAACAGCATAGCTGGGGAGTCCGGAGGGCTCTCAGGACCCCCGGGGAGCCCTTCAAGTACCCCTAGGGGTACTAGTACAGGAGACATAGGAAGCTGCCATATACTGAGTCAGACCATTGGTCCACCTAACTCAGTACTGTCTACACAGAGTGGCAGCAGCTTCTCCAAGGCTGCAGTCAGGAATCTTTCTCAGACCTACCTTGGAGAAGACAGGGAGGAAACTTGGAACCTTCTGCTCTTCCCAGATCGGCTCCATCCCCTAAGGGGAATATCTTGCAGTGCTCACACATCAAGTCTCCCATTCATATGCAACCAGGGTGGACCCTGCTTAGCTAAGGGTACAAGTCGTGCTTGCTGCCACAAGACCAGCTCTCCTCCCTCGTTATTCATGGATCGCAGTTTCACGTATCCACCGATGGGTCTTAGAGACCCAGTTTCTTTATCTAATATAGGCCATTTTTACCTCTCTATGTTTCCTGAATGGCCAGAAATGACTTCGATGTCATTTCTGGGTGCCATTTTGACGTTCAGAGCCATTTTGTGGTTAATTTTTGGTTTTTAAAATTAAAATGAGAAATAAGAGGATGGAGAGGGGGCATTCCTGGAGACCTGGAGAGCAATGTACTGTGTTTTCCTGCCCTAATTTCTGTCCCCCTCCCTGCTTTCTTTGCGTTTTTTGTTTTTTTCAGAGCAAGGAAACCACCTCGACCCCCATGCCCATTGACTCAAGGTTTCATTTTCATGGTTTCCGTATTCACGCCAATTGGCAGGAACGGAACCCCCGCAAATAATGAGAACATCTTTTTCGCCCTGAGCCCCATCGCACATTACGATCATCCAGAGAGGTTCATCTACGGTTGCCACCAGCTCGTTTGGTGGCTACTCAGGGACAGGCCTTCTCCATTGCTACCCCTGGGCATTGGAATGCCCTTCCTGTTGAGATAAGAGCCTCCCCATCTCTGGCAGCTTTTAAAAAGGCGCTGAAGACACATTTGTTCACCCAGGCTTTTAATTATTTATTATTTTTATTTATTCAAAATATTTCTATACTGCCCCAAACCTGCGTCTCTGGGTGGTTTACAATTACAATTCTTATTAAAATCCTTTAAAAGATTAAAAACATTTAAAACCCAGAATTGAAATTATTTAAAACTATACATCTAATTAAAAGCCTGGGTGAATAAATGTGCCTTTGGTGCCTTTTTAAAAGTTGCTAGAGATGGGGCAATAATTAGAGATTTCTAGTTTTAGTAGTTTTTAATCTTTAATCAGGTTTTTAAATGATTTTAATGTTTTAATCATTTTTGGGTTTGTTTAATTTGTGTTGTTTTTCCTGTTGTTTTCCCGTGCCCAGAGACACAGGTTTTGAGAAGTTTATAAATATCTTGAATGAATGAATGAATGAATGAATAATTAGGGCCACCTGTACTCTTGGGAACTCTTGCTCTAATAAAACCCTACTTTCTCCCCCTCACCAGATCATTACATGCAGGTGCTAAGTTGTAAGCAGAGCTGTGCGAGCGAACTTGCATCTCAGCCTGGGCGGGACAAACCCATCGAAGATTTCCTCCCGTCGCATTTCAACTACCTGCAGTTTGCTTACTACAACAGTAAGTCAGGGAGGAGGCAAGTGGTACATTTTTTTTAACCCTGTGCGCAGAGGAATATCTTGCAGTGCTCTCACACGTCGTCTCCCATTCAGATGCAAACCAGGGTGGACCCTGCTTAGCAAGGGGGACAATTCCTGCTTGCTTCCACAAGACCAGCTCTCCTCACTGTGTGAGTTCATGCCCAGAGATTGTATCGATGGCCAAAATCTGTAGGACCGTTTCATGGACTGAATGTTTCATGCGTGATCGTGGTTGGGTCCTTCAGCCTCCAGACAAAATGCCTGTAGAGCGAGTGACAGTGTTCCCTCTAACAGGGATTCCCAGACGTTGTGGACTACAACTCCCAGAATCCCCAGCTGCAATGGCTTTTGCTTGGGAATTCTGGGAGTTGTAGTCCACAACATCTGGGAATCCCTGTTGGAGGGAACACTGGCGAATGAGTCCCTGTCCATGGCGCACTGAGTGAGATTCTGCTCCCCATGCTGGTGTGAACGAATTCTCCAAGGAAGGGTGTGAAGGATCCAGTTCTGGGACAGAGATCTGGAAATGCTCAGCTACCATATCTAGGTCTGCGCCTCCGCTAAAGCCTTGCATGGGGACCAGATGGGCCGCTCTTTGCTTTGCAGGCGGCAATTACGAGAAGGCCATTGAATGTGCCAAGACATATTTGCTCTTCTTCCCGAATGATGAGGTGATGAAACAGAACCTGGCTTACTACATCGCTGTGCTGGGGGAAAACCTAGCCGGACCTGTAGAACCCAGAGAGGTGAGTGTCCACCTTCCCGGTTTCCCAATGTCAGAAGCTGCTATCTACCAAGTCAGACCCTCCATCACTTCTGCATGCTAAGGAGGTGTTCTGCCACGAAGCCACGGCCTCGTCCCCATGCTTTATGAGCCATGGTTTCCACATACTGTGGTTCTGTTTTGGCGGATGGGTCCATAGCTAAGTGGTAGAGCACCTGTTTTGCATGCAGAAGGTCCCAGATATTAAAAACCAGAGTATCTATGTCTCGAGATTTAAAACAAGCAAACAGTAAAGCAGTAGAAAATGTAGCCGCTCTGGGAAGAGCATCTTCCTGCTTGCCTGCAGAAGGTTCCCAGTTCCCTCCCTGGCAGCATCTCCAAGATCGGGCCGAGAGAGACTCCTGTCTGCAGCCTTGGAGATGCGACTGCCAGTCTGTGTAGACAATACTGAGCTAAATGGACCAATAGTCTGACTCGGTATATGGCAGCTTCCTATGTAGCATACATTATCCCTTCTAACTGAGCAAAGAGGCCCCTTTTGATTCTCTTCCATTTAGCAGGAGGAGAGCAGCTGTCCAAGTTCGGCCCCGTCCAGCATCCCTCACTGGTGTCTAACTCGTGAATTGTTTTAGATCGCAAGCCCTCTCGATCAGTGAACTATCCATTGTTTTTATATGGCCCAGTTCAGACATAACACAGAACCACAGGTCTCCCTCTCTCCCATCTGTATTCAGATGTTGGAGATAGGGATGAGCGTGAACCAGCTGGGCTGAGCTGGGTCAGCGTCAAACCGGAAGTGCCCAACGGGTGTAGAGGGGTGGGCCTAAGAGCACCCGCCTAGTCCTTTAAAGGTAGCCTCCCCACCGCCACCACCAAACCGGCTCAACCACTGGTCCGGTTCGGAGGTCTGGAAAAGGACCTCCAAACTGGCTCATGCACATCTGTAGTTGGTGAAAGGTGGGGGAGCTGGCTGTTCGGGCTTCCTTTCCTGAAAGACAGCCTGCACAGCCAATAGCAGCCAGAGCGAGGGAGGAGCTTCCTCTCTCATCTCCAGTTGTGGAGAAGGCTAATAGTGGCGTCAGCGTTCGGATGTAACGCTGGCTGCACCAAACCGTAGGTTGGGACGAGGAAACTTGGAGACAAGCGATGCTGACAAATGGAGTTTGGGGAGGGGAACGGCCAGTCCATTTATTTCTTTAGTTCACTGCATTCAGACATTCAGTATATTTGTTTATTTTGGCCCAAGGCCAGCATAGACATTCGGTTAGCGAAATCGGAGGTGAAGGGACCTCCGGTTTCATATTACATCTGAACCCGGCCTATGTAACCCTGCTTAGAGCAGGGATTCTCAGCGTTGGGTCCCCAGATGTTATTGGACTTCAGCTCCCGTAATCCCCAGCCCCAGTGGTCTTTGGTTATGGAAGTTCAATAACATCTGAGGACCCAACGTTGAGAATCCCTGACTTAGAGAACTTTGGTTGAAGAGCAGTACAGGAGGACCTCGTTACCCATGGGAGTTCCGTTCCTTGCCTACTAGCACAAGTAACAAGGCATTAGGGCAGGCCTGCTCAACCTAGGCCCCCCAGCTGTTTTTGGACGACAACTCCCATAATTCCCAGCTGCAGTGGCCAATAGCCAGGGATTATGGGAGTTGTAGGCCAACATCTGCAGGAGGGCCAAAGCTGAGCAGCCCTGCATTAGGGGCAGTGTTCCCTCTGACAGGTATTCCCAGATGTTCTTGACTTCAACTCCCAGAATCCCCAGCTGCAGTGGCTTTTGCTTCGGGATTCTGGGAGCTGTAGTCAAGAACATCTGGGAATTGCTGTTAGAGGGAACACAGATTAGGGGTATGGAGAAAGTAGGATTAGGTTCCAGGGTGAAACGGGTCCCCCATGTGCCTAGGATTGTCCCCCCAAAGGACAAAATGCCCCCGCAAACTGTAAAAAATTGTGAGGGAAAGTCTGGGGTTTTCCCCAAGAAATGAGCCACAAAATGGCTCTTCCTGTTTCCTCCTGGGCATCTCTAGACAAAATGGCGGCCAGAAGTAACCTCCGCAGTCACTTACGGCCCTCTAGGAACCGCGGATACATGGGTTTTAACCCAGTAGTATCCGCGGATACTGGAAACGGGTGTCTATTAGACACCCTTTGGATACACAGAACCGCAAATAGTGGTTCTGAAAATAACAAGGTTCTTCTGTATATAAATATTCGCAGTAGCAGCAGCACACAGTAAAAACAATCAAACATGCAGTAACCAAGAAGGAACCCAAGTAAAAGAGCCAAGCCTTGTTGGAGATCAGAGGGCTGTGGCTGATTCATATGGTCTAAATTTGGAGGGTTCAGACCAAGATATGGCTTGATGTGGTTTGCGTGCTCTAACCTCTGGCATCTTTTCACACCCACGCAGAATGTCCAGACTAATCGGCGGCGCAGCCTCCTGGAGAAAGAGTTGCTTTTCTTCGCCTACGATGTCTTTGGGATCCCCTTCGTGGACCCGGTAAGCAAAGATTCATAGGAACATCAGAAGCTGCCTTATACTGAGTCAGACCCTTGGTCCATCTAGCTCAGTATTGTCAACCCAGGCTGGCAGCGGCTTCTCCAAGGTTGCAGGCAGGAGTCTCTCTCAGCCCTCTCTTGGAGATCCCAGGGAGGGAACTTGGAACCATCTGCATGCGAGCATATAGATGCTCTTCCCAGAGCAGCCCCATCCCCTAAGGGGAGTATCTTACAGTGCTCACATATAGTCTACCATTCAAATGCAAACCAAGGCAGACCTGCTTAGCAAAGGAGACAATTCATGCTTGCTTCCACAAGACCAGCTCTTCCTGAAGCCTATGCAGGAAATGCCGCTTGGCCGTTCCGGGAATGGTGTGTGTGTGTGTGTGTGTGTGTGTGTGTGTGTGTGTGTGGTCTTCTCCAGGGAAGTCGCAAAGGGCAGATTCTCATGGAAGAGAGAGCTGTTGCAGGTTCAAAACCAGCATTATTATTTTTATTTATTATCATTATTTTTGTTTACACAGTCAGACAGGTGTTATTGACTGGTTTGTTTTATCCAGACATCGAGTCCTTTCCAAGGACCTGGGATGGCTGAATTTTATTGTCCATGTTGTTGCTGTTATAGATATCATCGCAGAATATAGGCTGTTCCCAGTAAAGCTGCTTTTTGTAATTGGCTGATGGTGATTTCTGTGGCCCCTATGGTGTTGAGGTGCTCTTCAAGGTCTTTTGGAACTGCACCCAGGGCGCCAATTACAACTGGGATTATTTTGGTCTTTTTCTGCCACAGCCTTTCAATTTCAATTTGCAGATCTTTGTATTTTTTCCCCTATTTCTTTTTCTTCTGTCACCTGGTATTACTATGTCGATTATTTTAACTTGTTTTTCTTTCTTCTCGACTACAGTGATATCTGGTGTATTGTGTGGCAGATGTTTGTCTGTCTGTAGTCGGAAGTCCCATAATATTTTTACATCTTCATTTTCTCCAACTTTTTCAATTTTATGGTCCCACCAATTCTTGGCTACAGGTAGCTTGTATTTTTTGCAGATGTTCCAGTGTATCATCCCTGCTACCTTGTCATGCATTTGTTTGTAGTCAGTCTGTGCGATCTTTTTACAACAGCTGATTAGGTGGCCATAGGGGCCACCGAAATCACCATCAGCCAGTTTTATTGATTGATTGATTGATTCAATTTCTATACCGTCCTTCCAAAAATGGCTCAGGGCGGTTTACACAGAGAAAGAACAAATAAATAAGATGGATCCGTGTCCCCAAAGGGCTCACAATCTAAAAAGAAACACAAGATAGACACCAGCATCAGTCACTGGAGGGATGCTGTGCTGGGGGTGGAGAGGGCCAGTTACTCTCCCCCTGCTAAATAAAGAGAATCACCATTTTTAAAGGTGCCTCTTTACTAAAGTTAGCAGGGAGTCACCTGCAGAGGAGCAGTGGCCAGGAGAGGGAGCATGCCTTCTTCTCTTGCTTCTGGACTTCCCAGAGGCATCTGGGTAGGCCAGTGTGGGGAAATGGGATGCTGGACTTGATGGACTTTTGGCCAGCCGGGCTCATCCTAGCTATGTGCTAGCCAGGAATGGAACCCCCATGTTTAGAGGCAGTCTCTCTGTGAACAGCCAACCATTGTGGAATGACAGCGGTGGAAGGCTGTTGCCTTCCTCTCCTGCTTGTGGGCTTCTCGGAGGCCTCTATTGGGAAGCAGGAAGATGGACTAGATGGCCCTGATCCATCAGAGCTCTTTTTATATTCTTATGAGCATCCGGTGTAAATTTTGACAGAGACAGAAAGCAGGCATACAGTGCGAGCATCAAACGCAGTATGTTAAATTCAGCTCCAATCACTTGCACTTTGTTCTGGATTATTGCTGAGCATGTTATCCTCTTGTAAAGTGAATTTGTTTCCACTGCAGGCTGGCAGATTGGTCCTCTGAATTCTCTAGAAGTAAATACATTTTGGATGGGGGCTGAGGACCAAGGGATTCAGCTAACAGCTTTGTGAAAGGTTTAGGAGGGGATGGGGCAGAGGGAGGGAGCCAATTGAAGGTGCTATAGGAGCCCATGACCTTAATTCAGGGGTTCTCCAACTTAGGTCGTCCCCAGTCATCGTTGGACTACAACTCCCATCACCCCCTGCCGCAGTGCCCAAAGGCCATTGTGGCAAGGGATGATGGGAGTTGTACTCCAGCCACTTACAGGCCCTTGCTAACTTTACCCCCCGTTCCCACTTTGTTTTTAAGGACACATGGACCCCGGAGGAAGTAATCCCAAAGCGTTTGAGGGAGAAGCAGCAGTAAGAGCTCTTCTGAATCTTCTGAATCTGATCCTGAATCTTTGTTGATGTTGCGTCCCCACATTCCTAGCTATCTATTATTAATTATTATTATTTTATTCTACCCATTGGTTTTAAAAACGATCACAAAAATACCTAAAAAATAAATAAAGAAAAAATACCTTAAAATCTCCAAGAGTCAGCAAGAGGAGTGAGCAGATTGAACCTCTGGGAATTTTACACACACACACACACACACACACACACACCCCAAATCAGTCAAAGGCACTTTAAATCACAAGGAGTCAGCAGGGTCAGCAAGAGGAATGAGTGGATTGAACCTCTAGACCCCCCAAAATCATGGGGGGAAACCCTCCCCAAATCACAAAAAGATCTCACCAACCAAACGTGGATACTCGGGTCACAGTTGGTGAGACTGGTTACAATTTCCCAGTCGCGGGTACTCAAAACCATGATTGGGAAAACAGCGATTGGTACGAGATGACTGTACATCGTTCTCAACGGGAAGCTGGCATGCTCCTGCAACAGTCCCGGGACGTTCCTGCACTTCGCAATTGTCTAAAAGCAGGGCTGATGGTGGGGAGCGATCCTCGCCCTAGTCTAGAACATGTGACTGCTTCTACATTTTGGATTCTGCTCCAGGAATGCACCATCTCAAAATGCAGAAGAAGATCTTGTGAAGGCGACATTCATTTGCTGCTTGCTTTTCCTGGCGAGTAATGGGACACACACGCATCCTGCCGTCTGTGCCCCAGAGTTACTTGCTTAAAATTCCCCTGAGCTGAGATTCGAATCCACATCTGTAGCTCCAAAGGCTCTCCTCTGCCACAAGCCAGTAGAGATGTGCACAAAATGCATGTTTATTTGTTTCTCATTTGAATCAAATTCCGAAAATTCGTTTCAAGTTCGAATCAAATTCGAATCTGGTCTGAAAATACAATTCGATCTGGGCTTGGCCGCTTTTTAAACCAATCAGAGTGCTTGAATGGTTTAAAAATGGTGCCAGACAGCTCTCAGATCAAATCTGAATGGAATTTCAAAAATTATGTTGCCCTTTTAAGGGGTGATTCGATTCAAATTTGAATCACTCGAATCACTCAGATTCGAATCAAATTCGAATCAGTTTGCACATCCCTACAAGCCAGTCCCTGGGTTGTCCCTGGGTTTGTTCCCTGCCTCCCTGTGTCTGGACTGACCCAGCTGCCTCTGTTTTTCCCCTAGGGTGGAGCGCGAGACCGCGGCCCGCATATCAGAGGAGATCAGCAATCTCATGAAGGAGATCGAGACCCTGGTGGAGGAGAAGACCAAAGACTCCACGGACATGAGCAGACTCGTGCGGGAGGGTGAGAGAGCGGCATGGGATGCTTGCTATGGGGAGGGGTTTCTTTCTTTTTGTCGGGGCCCCTGCCTACAACTTGGTGGCTCAGACTCTTCCATCCCACCCAGGCAAAAGATTCTCCAACTCCTTGCTCTTCCCCGCCAACAGGAGGCCCCTTGCTCTACGATGGACTCGCTGTGACCATGAACTCCAAGCTGCTGAATGGCTCCCAGCGGGTGGTGGTTGATGGACTCATCTCCGATGAGGAGTGCAGGGCTCTGCAGAGGCTGACCAACGTGAGTAGCTCTCCGCCAGCTCTCATAGCGCAGAACCATCTACTCTGACTGGCAGCAGCAGCCTCCCCAGTGTGCACCACCTACTCTGACTGGCAGCAGCGTCTCCCCAAGGTGTGCCATCTACTCTGACTGGCAGCATAAAGAGGGGGAAACATACTCTGACTGGCAGCAGCGTGTTGATGTGTCGAGCCTGCAGTCTTTCTCGGACCCTGCTTCTCATGTTTTGCTTCAGAGATGGTTAGGTACTGAACCTGAGACTTTTTCTGCCAGCTCTGCTGCTGCGTTTCATTAGTCCTTCTGCCAGCAGCAAGCTTCTGATCTCGCTGCGTGGCACAGTTGTGGGACCCAAAAATAATATTGATAGATTTGCTTCCTCGGTTGAGATATGGAGGCTGCTGGGGGAAGAGGAGTTACCTGTCCCCAAAGGGCTCACAATCTAAAAAAGAAACCTCAGTGTTCCCTCTAACAGGGATTCCCAGATGTTGTTGACTACAACTCCCAGAATCCCCAGCCAAAGGCCACTGCAGCTGGGGATGCTGGGAGTTGTAGTGAACAACATCTGGGAATCGCTGTTAGAGGGAACAGTGCCTCAGACAGACACCAACGAAAGCCACTTGAGAGATGCTGTGCTGGGGACGGATAGGGCCAGTTGCTCTCCCCCTGCTAAATATAAGAGAATCACCACTTTTAAAAGGCAGCTCAGTTAGCAGGCGTTATCTAGTGGCACCCTGCATCTCTCTCAACGGCTTGGGACCAGGTTCAGACTTTAAAACTTTCCACGGGAGCCCTGCTTCTTAGGAGGCAGCTTTCTATGATCTTAGCGATCCATCTGTGGTTTTCCCTCCCCTAGGCAGCTGCCTCAGGTGGGGATGGCTACCGCGGGAAAACCTCCCCTCACACCCCCAGCGAGACCTTTTACGGGGTGACGGTCTACAAAGCCCTCAAGGTAGGTCTTGGCAGAGCCAGGAAGTGGGTCAGACTCCTAGAAGGATGAGGGAGCCCAGAGCGAGGGACATCGGGGTGGAAAGAAGGAAGGCTCCACCTTTCTCCCCACAGCTCCTCCCCTTGAGGAGCTGGCCACAGCGGGGCAGTGGTGGAGGGGATGGGAGCACCTGCCTGACCATCCAAATGTCGTCTCGCCCCGTCTTCGCAGCTGGGCCAGGAAGGCAAGGTGCCCATGCAGGGCGCGTACCTCTACTACAACGTGACGGAGAAGCTCCGCCGGGTGATGGAGTCCTACTTCCGCCTGGACACGCCGCTCTATTTCTCCTACTCACACCTGGTGTGCCGGACTGCGATAGACGGTGAGTGGGACTCTCTCCTGGCACCTCAGCCCGTCCCATGGGCTGTGTGGAGTTTCTTTGGGGCCGTTGAAATCTGGTGGGTTTCTTAGTGTTTAGCTTAGGAGCATAGGAAGCTGCCATCTACCGCTGGTCCATCAAACTCAGTATCGTCAACACAGACTGGCAGCAGCTTCTCCAAGGTTGCAGGCAGGAATCTCTCTCAGCTCTATCTGGAGATGCTGCCAGGGAGGGAACTTGGAACCTTCTGCTCTTCCCAGAGCAGCTCCATCCCTCCAAAGCGAATCTCTTACGGTGCTCATGCATGTAGTCTCCCATTCAGAGGCAACCAGGGCGGACCCTGCTTAGCAAAGGGGACAAGTCATGCTTGCGTCCACAAGACCAGCTCTCATAATAACTTTTAATTTCAATTTTTTTAATTTTCATTTCATTTTTAATTTTTTTTAAAGTCAGGCCCTTGGTCCTTAGGTTTGTGCACAGAATGGGATTTTCTTTGCATCCTGAGCTCAGAACGGAACACTCCATCGGAATGACCGGTCAAGCCAGTTGTTTCGACAGCTCGGAACAGTTTGAGTGTTCCAAGAGCCATTTTGGAGGCATGTTTTTCCCTTGCTGACTGGTTTTGACCCTGGCCTCTGGTTGCAATCTCCTTGCTTCTTGGTTGTTTTGTTATCATACAAATCAAGTTTTAACCCCCAAATAATCTGATTTAATGGCCTTATATCTGGTTTTGCAACCAATTTAGCTAATAAAAATGCTGCTGGAGGAAAAACAGACATCAAGGGGTTCTCAAACTGGAGTGCCCAGATGTCGCAAGACCACAGCTCCCATCACTCCCAGCCATGGTGGCAGTGGATGATGTGAGTTGTAGTCCAACCTCTAGAGAAGCAAGTTTCCAGTTTTTAGAGGGAAAAGAAACAGCCACGAGCAAATTACTGGTGCATGCAGTGCCTTTTTGTTCCAGGGGATGGCGCAAGGGGCAAAGCAAAGACATAACACCCCCCCCCCCCGCGCACACGCACACACACACACACACACACACACACACACACACACACACACCAATCAGTGGCTCCAAAGAATTCACCGAGTATTATCCATAGGTTTTCAAGCTTAGCATGAGGACTAGAAGCTTGTGACTTTTAACAATGTAAATGAACAGAGATTCACGAATGAACAGAGATTCATGAATTGACACAATGTAGTGGAACCCCCAAAGGCAGAAAACAAGCAGGCTGCAGGTTGTAAAGTCTGATGCTTCTCTACTCTCCCATCTGTCCCCAATGCAGATAAGCAAGAAGACCGGGTGGATCCCAGCCACCCCGTGCATGTGGACAACTGCATCCTCAATGCCGAGGCCCTGGTGTGTGTCAAGGAGCCGCCAGCATACACTTTCCGGGACTACAGGTAATGCCTAAAGTGTGCTGTCGAGTTTAGGAACCTAGGAAGCTGCCATATATTGAGTCAGACCATTGGTCTAGCTAGCTCAGTATTGTCTGCACAGACTGGCAGCAGCTTCTCCAAGGTTGCAGGCAGGGATCTCTCTCAGCCCTCTCTTGGAGATGCTGCCAGGGAAGGAACTTGAAACCTTCTGCTCTTCCCAGAGTGGCTCCATCCCCTGAGGGGAGTATCTTGCAGTGCTCACAGATCAAGTCTCCCATTCATATGCAACCAGGGCAGACCCTGCTTAGCAAAGGGGACAAGTCATTGCTGGCTACCACAAGACCAGCTCACCCTTTGACAAAATGGCGACCAGAAATAACCTCATTTCCAGCCACCACACTCCCGACCAATAATATCTGGATTTAAACCCCTTTTTACCCTTTATTTCTCATGTATGCTGAGATCGGGTGTTAGTTCCCCGACCGCGGATACATTAAACCGCAGATGTTGGTTCCACAGGCAATGAGGCTGCCCGGTATAAGAAACAAATGAAATAGGAGAAAAATGCATCCAGTCTATTACTCAGAGCCATAACTCAGAGTCCTTACCAAGAATTTTATTTGCTAAGCAGGGTTCACCTGGGTTTGCAATTGAATGGGAGACTACATGTGTGAGCACTGGAAAAGATTCCCTTTAAGGGATGGAGCCGCTCTGGGAAGAGCAGAAGGTTCCAAGTTCCCTCCCTGGCAGCATCTCCAGAAAGGGCTGAGAGAGACTCCTGCCTGCAACCTTGGAGAAGCCGCTGCCAGATCTGTGTAGACACAACTGAGCTAGATGGACCAATGGTCTGACTCAATATATGGCAGCTTCCTATGTTCCTGGCTTGTCCCTTGCTCAGCCTCTGATCCTGCAAATCTGTCCCAGTTCTGGGGGTTCAATCCAAGACTGTTCCTTCAGCTGCTTTGAGACTGATTCAGTTCTTCAAAGAATCTCAGCTCCCCCAGTGATTTCTCAGCTCTAATCCCAGCAGCTCTTCTTGGCTCCAGCTCTGATTCTCTCTGACTCTGCTGCGGACAACAACCTGCACTAAAACTCTGCTGAAGGCAGCCTCCTTATATTCTCTTTTTCCCTTCCAATTTTTCCCCCCAACCAACCAATCAAAACAACTCACGTTCCCTCCATTATTTTAAAATGCATCCTATCCAATCAAACCCTCTCTTCGCTCCAGAATTTAACCTGTCCAACTCTTCTCCTTCCCAAACCAGACTATAGATCAGGAACTGTGCACGTTTGACCCCTCAACAGCTTCTAAAACACATAACAGAGGGAGAAAGCAGACACATACGCAATACAGAACCCTTTAACACAAAAAGAGCAGGTACAGGCCTCATTCCTTCATGGTCTTCAACAATGAGGACTAGAATCCTGGCTGGGATGATTGGTTGGCTCTTGGGGTTTTTTTAAAATGGAAAGGGGAAGTGGTTTTAGAGTTACCATCATTCCCCTCTCTCTTCTACCTTTAGTGCCATCCTCTATTTAAACGGGGATTTTGAAGGAGGATCATTTTACTTCACGGAGCTGGATGCCACAACTGTGACCGTGAGTAAACAGCCATGTAGCACAACCACTGTGCATTTCTGGGAATGTGTGGTTCTGCCTTTGTAGAGTGGGGAGGGAGGCTATGCTAGAATATAGGGCATCTCTGCAGCTGCGTTCTGATCTGCTCCTCCTCTTCTCCTCCGCAGGCTGAAGTGCAGCCCCAGTGTGGGAGGGCGGTGGGCTTCTCCTCGGGCTCCGAAAACCCCCACGGAGTGAAAGCTGTCACCAAGGGGCAGCGCTGTGCCATCGCCTTGTGGTTCACCCTGGACCCTCGCCACAGCGAACGGGTAAGGACTGCCCTGCTTCCCGCTGCTCTTTTTCCTTCCCCCTGGTTTCTCTTCCTCCTTCCCTCTTGTCAAGGGGGACGAAGTTCTGCAAGTGCATACAATTCTGCAACCAGAAAAAAAGGGGATTCCGCGGCCCGCTCTGAAACTTGCAATTCAAGCAGAGTTGCCTGATTCCTCCTGGAACCAGCGTGGAGCCAGCGTGGTGTAGTGGTTAGAGTGCTGGACTAGGACCGGGGAGTCCCGAGTTCAAATCCCCATTCAGCCATGAGGCTTGCTGGGTGACTCGGGGCCAGTCACTTCTCCCTCAGCCTAACCTACTTCACAGGGTTGTTGTGAGGAGAAACTGAAGTCTGTAGTACACCGCTCTGGGCTCCTTGGAGGAAGAGCGGGATATAAAATGTAAATAACAACAACAACAACAACTGAAGTGTGTATTATAGGAAGCCCATGCTTTGACATCTGCCAATTTTATCTTATTTATAATTAATTCTCTTAGCCATCCAGAGTGGGGATGTGGCAAGGCAAGGCATGCCGGCGAGGGACACCTGATTGGCTGGGCGCCGGTTGGCCCAGCCGTTGTGAGGAGGGGCCGTCTCGGTTGCAGCCTGGGCTGGGAGGCAGCGGGATAGCCCCGGCCTGAGTGAGTGGGCTTCCATATATGTAATTCTCTTGGGACATGAGTGCCCAGGATTTGGCAGCGGAATTCTCAGGACACCTGCGAGAGTTCCGAAGTGAGGAGGGCAGAGGAGGAGAGGGGGAAGAAAGTGCCGGTGGTGGCCGGCCGGCGGGTGGAGGAGGGAGGAGAGAAAAGCGGCGGTGAGCAGCAGGCAGGGGAGAGAAAGGCAGCAGCAGGTGGGGGAGAGAAAGGCGGCGGCGGCAGGCAGCGGGTGGGGGAGAGAAAGGCGGTGGGCGGGCGGAGGGGGGAGAGAAAAGCCACAGCGGCAGGCGGACGGAAAACGGCGGCAGCGAGGCTTTTCTTGGCCGCCCGCTGTGGCTCTGTGTGGAGGGAGGAATGGGAGGGGAGAAGGGCTGGCGAGCGCGGGGGCCGGAGGGAAGGGGAAGAGAGGAGAGACCAGGGCAGGAGGAAGAGGGGGGGGGAAATAGCCGGCCCAAAGCGCCGCACAGATGCTCTGTGCAGGGTCGGCTAGTTTGACTTAATCCCAATCTACAGGGGTGTGGCAGTGCAGAATCTGACTATTTACTGTAAAAAAATAAATAACGTATACACAGAAGTGATAAGCGTGTGCTTCCTCTGACCCAGGACTGTACAACTTTGGCCTTCCTGCAGATGTTGGACAATGCCCATCGTCCTTGACTGTTGGCCTCTGAGGCTGGGGGTGATGGGAGTTGTAGTCCAAAAACAACTGGAGGGCCGAAATTGTGAGGCCTCTTCTAACCTGTCCTTTGTTACCTGTTCTGCATTTCCTCTCATTTTTCCTGCTTTGCATCATTAATTTCACTTCTGTTACGTGGAAGGACAAGGTGCTTGGATGGGTGATCATCACCCTGACCTTTCAAAACCTCACTTGGCTTCTCCTCTGGCTTTATTTGTTTATGATTGATTGATTGATTGATTTTATTGTTACATTTATATACCACCTTTCATTAAAACAATTCCCAAGGCGGTTTACAGCAAAATTTAAAAACAAAATTGTAAAAAAGACACAATTAAAATATTAAGCTAAAAATACAAAACAAATCTGATTAAAAAATTTAAAACAAAAGCATAAAAGCAATACAGAGTACAAAGAGCAGCAGCAGAGACAATCACATAAAAGCCCTGGTAAAAAGCCACGATTTAACATGCTTTCTAAAAGCTGTGATGGAGATTGAGGAGTGAATAGCCACCGGGAGAGCATTCCAGAGTCTGGGGGCAGCCACAGAGAAGGCCCTGTCCCGCATGCACGACAACCGAGTCTCCCTCATTGTTGGCACCCAGAGCAGAGCCCCCTCAGATGACCTCGTCAAGCGGGCAGCAACCCTTGGGAGCAGGCGGTCCCTCAGGTATCCCGGGCCCAAACCATTAATCCGAGATCTTTGCAGGCATAAGAACAGCCCTGCTGGATCAGGCCTGAGGCTCATCTAGTCCAGCATGCTGCTTCCCACAGGGGCCCACCAGATGCCTCCGGGAAGCCCACAGGCAAGAGGTGAAGGCATGCCCTCTTTCTTGTTGTTGCTCCCCTGCAGCTGGCATTGAGACATTACTCACACACACTGAAACACACTTCCTAAAGGACTAGGAACTTGCTTCTAACAATCAGTCAATGAAAGCTCAGATTCTTAGGCAGCCAACAAATTCCAAAAGCAATATTTAGCATCTGTATGGTCTTTCTGGAAAGCCACCTTAAGTGGTGCAGCCGGGAAAATGCTTGACTAACAAGCAGAAGGTTGCCGGTTCGAATCCCCACTGGTACTATATTGGGCAGCAGCGATACAGAAAGATGCTAAAAGGCATCATCGCATACTGGGCGAGAGAAGGCAATGGTCAACCCCTCCTGCATTCTACCAAAAGAAAACCACAGGGCTCTGTGGGAGCCAAGAGTCGAAATCGACTTGACAGCACACTTTGCCATTACCTTTATGGTCTTTCTGAGGGTGTTCTCAGATTATTTTCATAGATTATTGTCGTTGCCGCCCTGGGATGACTTTTATGAAAGGTGGTATATAAACAGAACAATAAAGATAGAAAATTAAACATATTATAAAAAGCATGCATGGTGTTTTTTTTTTTGTGGTTTTTTTTGGGGTTTTTTTAAATAGAGCAGTACATTATCTAAATTATATAAATTCAGACAGCAGGGTGGATAAATATTATCAGTAAATGTTGCCTTCCGCTGATCAATAAACAAAATCCAGTTTCGGACACATTTGTCTGTATCCTCCTTCTCTTGCCTGTGCTCATTTCTAATATGTCAATTTCACAAGCTGGTATTCCAAATATGCTTCTAGCAGCTGTAGATGGTTGGGATACAAGATCTCCCAAGGGAAGCAGCGCAATGTTTAGCCCCTGTAAATAAAGACAGAACCAGTCTCGATTCATGAGTTCTAACGTCATCCTTCACACACCCATGTAATGCCACTTTTAGGGAAGAAGAAAGGACAGGGGTTTTAAGACCTCTGCCCACAATTTCTGAGTCCTCTTTAGGGTTCACAGTGTTGGGTATACGTTATATGTATATCTACAATATAGGGACATAGGAAGCTGCCATATACTGAGTCAGACCATTGGTCCATCTAGCTCAGTATTGTCTTCACAGACTGGCAGCGGCACTTGGAACCTAGATGTTCTTCCCAGAGCAGCTCCATTCCAATCTGGGAATATCTTCACACGTGTAGTCTCCCATTCATATGCAACCAGGGCAGACCCTGCTTAGCTAAGGGGACAAGTCATGCTTGCTACCACAAGACTAGCTCTCCTCCATGCCTGCAAGAGTCCTGTAGGGTAGGTCTCTAGTATTTCCCCTGTACTGCAGGAGGTCGTCTAGGGTTAGGGTTACAGAGGTGCAATTTGACTGGCATCGTGGTTAGAGCACCTGGGTAAGACTAGGGATTTTCGGGTACAAAGCCCCACTCATCTGAGATGCTCATGAAGCAACTCTGGGCTGGTCACACATCGCTCCACCTAACCTACCTTGCAGGGGTGTTGTGACAGGAAAAAGAACCATCTATGCTACCCTGAGCTCAGGAGATCAAGGCAGTAGCTGACCACCAGCCTAATGTGCTCAGTTGTGTTCTCTGTGGAGTTACACTAAATGACTACTTAATTTAGGAACATAGGAAGCTGCCCAATACCGAGTCAAACCATCGCTCCGTCTAGCGCAGTCTTGTCTGCTCTGACTGGCAGCAGTTTCCTCAAGGATTCTGCATGAGATTCCTGCGTGGAATATCTCCCAGCCTACTTGGAGATGCTGCCAACCATGTCCCCAAGGAACCCTTCCGTCTGCAAAGCAGATGCTCTGCCCATGAGCTGTGGCCCCATATGATCCCCCACCACCTCCTCCTCTGATCCTCAGGCACTGGACTACTCAGGAGTCATTCCGTCCGGATGCCAGCTGCTAATTATAGCAGGGGTTTCCAACCAGATGCTGCTGAACTACAAGACCCATCATCCTGGGGATGATAGGAGTTGTAGTTCAGCCACATCCGGAATACCACAAGTTGGGTGCAATAAATTGTGGCTGGGGATGATGGGAGTTGTAGTCCAACCGCACCTGGAGTACCACAAGTTGGGTGCAATAAATTGTGGCTGGGGATGATGGGAGTTGTAGTTCCAACCACATCTGGAGTACCACAAGTTGGGTGTAATAAATTGTGGCTGGGAGTGATGGGAGTTGTAGTCCAACCGCATCTGGAGCACCACAAGTTGAGTGCAATAAATTGTGGCTGGGGATGATGGGAATTGTAGTGCCAACCACATCTGGAGTACCACAAGTTGGGTGCAATACATTGTGGCTGGGGATGATGGGAATTATAGTTCCACCCACATCTGGAGTACCACAAGTTGGGTACAATTTAGTGGTTGGGGGTGATGGAGTTTGAAACCCATCTGGAGTACCACAAGTTGAGTGCAATAAATTGTGGCTGGGGATGATGGGAATTGTAGTGCCAACCACATCTGGAGTACCACAAGTTGGGTGCAATACATTGTGGCTGGGGATGATGGGAATTATAGTTCCACCCACATCTGGAGTACCACAAGTTGGGTACAATTTAGTGGTTGGGGGTGATGGAGTTTGAAACCCATCTGGAGTACCACCAGTTAGGTGCACTAAATTGTGCCTGGGGATGATGGGGGTTGTAGTCCAACAGCTAAATAATAGGCCTGCAGTGTAGCTTGGCTCACTGGATATGCTGGCGGCTGCCCAGCGCGTTTCCGCAACCCGGCACCTAACCTGTGCTCTCTCCACTCCCTCTGCAGGAGCGGGTCCAGGCCGACGACCTGGTGCGGATGCTATTCAGCACGGAGGAAGTGGTGCTGCCCCCGGAGCAGATGCCTGCCACGCAGCAGCCCGTGCCAGGCCCGACGAGAGCTCCCGACCAGGCTGTCACCACCACCGAGAAGGATGAGCTGTAGCATTTGGGATCCTGGACATCTGAGCAGGCAGCCCGAAGCGTGGCGAGCAGAAGAGAAGGACCACAACCGCATCCCGGTAGCCCTGGGCCAGCAGGACTAGTGGATGGAGGCGGGGGGCAAGCTTTCTGTTTCTCTTTGCCCCCAATCCATTTCCCCCCAGGGGACGGAGGCCATAACTTCATCAAGAAGCTACGCCACGGATGACTGTCTTCTAGCAAGCGCTGTCATTGCTGGGGCTCTCTGGCTTCCGGACTAAAGCGCCTCCAGTTCAGCTTTTGCCAAGCCAGTCCCCAATGGCTCCCAGAAGAGAGAGACCGCTGGGTAGCAGGCGTTTGGACCAGGGCGTCTTGAATTCAAATCCCGTGTCAACCCTCGTGCTCCCTTGGAGGACAGGCTGGTCACCGCCTCCAGATGATGCGCACCTCACAGGGTTGTTGTGAGGATATGACGGGGAAAGCTTGGCGTAAGCGCCTCTCAGCACCAGGGAGGGGAGGAGGGGATTCAAAATTGAATGCCACTGTCCTGCTCTTTCCCCTCCATGTTCCCTGTCAGGCAATTGTGGAATAAAACCTTCCCTCTTTTTTTTTTTTTAAACAAAGTGTATTGTTTTCCCCCATGCTTTTAAAAGAAGGAACAAAAAATGATGCCATACTTTTACCAGGCAAGAACGTCATGATAACTTTCTTTTTCATCCACAGCAAGGGAACATAGGAAGCGGCCATATCTTGAGTCAGACCCTTGGTCTATCTCGCTCAGTATTGTCTTCACAGACTGGCAGCGGCTTCTGCAAGGTTGCAGGCGGGAGTCTCTCTCAGCCTTGTCTTTGAGATGCTGCCAGGGAGGGAACTTGGGACCCCAGATGCTCTTCCCAGAGCGGTCCCATCCCCTTGTGGGGATATCCGACAGTGCTCACACATCTAGTCTCCCATTCAAGTGCAACCAGGGTGGACCCTGCTTAGCTAAGGGGACAAGTCATGCTTGCTTACCACAAGACCAGCTCACATTACAGGCAGACGCAGGGCTTCACCTCAGTGGGCGAGTGGCCGGCTGAGGTGGGGTGCACTGAGTCCTTGTGTCTAAGCTCCGATCCGAACCCCATGCAAGGGAACCAGATGGAACAGCGGACAGGGCGCCTGTACCTTTAAAAATATGCCCAAAGAGGGCGTTTCAGCAGAAGCAGCTCCCCAAGAACAGGACAAGACTGGTCGTTGCGATGAGCTTGAAAACAGAAAGATAATGCTTGATGAGATCCCCAGTGACTGGCGGGGGATACACCTGGGTTACTTCCTCCATCACCTGGCAGGCAAAGGCCCTGCATGATTACATAGTTGGATAGTTAGTCAGGTCTCCCCGTTCTTCCTTTGGCATGGGGCAAGGGCGTGAGTTCAATCATCTTTATTACAGTCCAAGACCATCATTAGATAGAACAGGAGAGCATTATTCAAAAAACCAAAAACAAATTATGAAACCATAAAACTACATTACTTTAAAATTACTACTCTAATAGTATAAAGGTAAAGTGTGCCGTTGAGTCAGTGTCGACTCCTGGTGACCACAGAGCCCGGTGGTTTTCTTTGGTAGAATGCAGGAGGGGTTTGCCATTGCCTCCTCCCGCGCAGCGTGAGATGATGATGCCTTTCAACATCTTCCTAGATTGCTGCTGCCCGATAGAGGTGTTTCCCATGGTCTGGGAAACATCCCAGCGGGGATTTGAACCGGCAGCCTCTGGCTTGCTAGTCAAGTCATTTCCCCGCTGTGCCATTGGGTGACTTTTAGCTTAAGTGTAAAGTTGTGCATGAAAACAACATTTGTGTAAAGGGTAAAGGAAAGACCTCAGCCTGGAGATGTGATTATTTACACTGAGGAGTCACCCTTTAGACACATTTTGTTTTCATGCAGACCTTTATACTTAAGCTAAAAGCCACCTAATGGCGCAGCAGGGAAATGACTTGACTAGCACATCAGAGGTTGCCGGTTCAAATCTCTATGAGAAACCCCTCTATCGGGCAGCAGCGATATAGGAAGGTGCTGAAAGGCAGAATCGTCTCACACTGTGTGGGAAGAGGCAATGGTCAACCCCTCCTGTATTCTACCAAAGACAACCACAGGGCTTTGTGGTCACCGGGATTCGACACCAACTTGACGGCACAACTTTACCTAATAGTATAAAGCTGCTTTTAGAGAAGAGAGTAGCTGTGAGATTATAAAACAGCTGTATTTTAAAAGATTATATAAAATGTGAAATATATAAAATGCAAAAAACGGTGGCTAAAATGGGGTATATAACAAGGCGTCTAAATAGGAATAGGAACACTAAAAAAGATAAAATCATCAGCGGTTTAAAGCTATGCAGAGCTGATGGAAGGGAATGGCCTAGTGGTCACGACCCGGCAGATCCTACACGTTGCCACACAGAGCTTGGCAGTGTGATTCATGAAGGCTGGGACTTCCTCCAGAAGCAACAACTGGGTAGAGACATGGCTTTGGGCAGCCAGGGTACTTGCAAAGTAGCGGAAATATAAGCTTGGCCCAAATGTCTCCGTAAAAGGGGGGAAAGAGGAGTACATGTTCTGTGGTTTCTACCTTTCCAGTGTCACGGGGACAAAGTCTCTGCAATTGGGATCTTTCTGTATTTGCCTTCCAATTTCCCAGACTATGGGAAATTCCTCTATCGGGCAGCAGCGATATAGGAAGATGCTGAAAGGCATCATCTCACACTGCGTGGGAGGAGGCAATGGTCAACCCCTCCTGGATTCTACCAAAGAAAGCCACATGGCTCTGTGGTTGCCAGAACTTGACACTGACTCAACGGCACAACTTTACCTTTACCTTACAGCGGAGGGGAGAGCCCTTCTGTGGCTTGGGATTTCTAGCAGCAACAGGTATGCAGTGGGGAGGCAGAGTAGCTGAACCTTTCCGAGGATAGGAAGGATGGAACCTTGCCTAGGTCAGCCTGGCACTCAGTGTCTGTTTGATGACTGTTTTCGCCTGGCCATGATCCATAGCAAGTGGGGGGGTGCCGTGTCCTCCAGAATTTAGGGCAGCCCCCGGATTTTGGCTCTTCCACCCGGCTGCTAAATTCCACCTGGATTTACATGGATGTCAAATGCCTTGCCTGGATTTTACTCTGGATCCGATCACATGGGAGGGCAGAGAAGGAGGGGAAAGTATACAAAATCTGTTAAATAAATATAGAAATAGAATGTAAATTAGTTGCCGCATAATTTGCATAATGTGCAAATTAAGCCACCCAGATGTGGGAAGCTTGAATATGGCAACCCTAGTTGGGGGCGGGGGTGGGTGGGTGGGGAGCCGAGGGGCATAAAATGGAAAATTGTCCTGTAGGGTCAGAGGGGCCAAGGCTTGGGGGGGTCTCAGCCGTGGGTCCCCTGGATGGTCGTGGACTACACCTCCCATCATCCCCTGCCACAACGTTCAGGGATGGTGGGAGCTTTAATCCAGCCAGTCTAGCTCTCGGAGACATGGTGGGACTAGAAATGGGAAGAGCTGGGTTCAAATCCCTGCACAGCGCGGGAACTCACTGAGAGCTAGCTGGGGTGGTGAGTTCTGCTTGGAGGGCACAGATGGTCGTGGGGAACAGGAAACGAGGACCTTCCCTTTCCCTCCTCCCCTCACACAGGCAACAGCTTCTTCTTCCTCCCAGCCAGGCTCACCTCTGCGCTTTAACCTGGGAATGCTGGGCCCTCCAGCCCAGGGGGAGAAGCCTCCGGCTGCATCTGCCCCCCACCCCAGGCAGGGCATCAGCAGTGACCCTAGCAGCACCTCTGAGCCAGGCCTTCCTTCCGCCAGCGAGGGCTTTCAGAGCGAGATGTTGCAGGCAGCTCTCCAACAGGTGCAGCTCCTGCTTCGGGGGGCTCTTTGGCTGAGCCCCCCAAATGAAACTCCTCCTCCCCCCTCCTCATTGTGCCCACCCCAGCTCCCTCCCACTATTGCAACAAAGGCAGCAAACCTCAGCTAGAGAGAGGGGGGAGCCTAGCAGTTAGCGCACTGGTACCCATCCATCCATCATCCATCCATCCATCCAAGCATTTGCTGCATGGGGGGACTTGTGGCAAGCCATCTGCCTTGTCTGCCTTCTCGTTTTGTCTTCAGCTCCCTTTGCCCTTTAAGGCGGCCATTCATGAGCCAAAGAGCCCAGGGAGACCTTGGAGTCGTCCCTCCCCCCGGGACCCCTGGGTTAGAGGCACTTCACTTTGGGTGCTCTCCTTGAGGCTGCCTTGGAGCACCAGCAAACACTTCTGGGAGATCACCATCTCTCTCTGCCAAAATGTAGGAACATAGGAAGCTGCCATAGACTGAGTCAGACCCTTGGTCTATCTAGCTCAGTATTGTCTTCACAGACTGGCAGCGGCTTCTCCAAGGTTGCAGGCAGGAATCTCTCTCAGTGCTATCTTGGAGATGCTGCCAGGGAGGGAACTTGAAACCTTCTGCTCTTCCCAGAGCGGCTTCATCCCCTGAGGGGAAGATCTTGCAGTGCTCACACTTCTAGATGCAACCAGGGCAGACCCTGCTTAGCTATGGGGACAAGTCATGCTTGCTACCACAAGACCAGCTCTCCTCTCCTATTGGTAGCCAAAGCAATTGCTTTATTTCAGTCAGCCCTCCTGCGACTGGGATTTCTCTCTCCTTGCTTTCTAATTTTGGGGTCTACACTCTGCCTAGGCTCTGGAGCTAGTTTCCTCCGGTTTGGAAAGAGATAACTCAGAGCCAAGTGGCCTCTTCTCTCTGCCAGGAGCACAGATGGAGAAATGACCCTGATGCAAATGTCTTGGCTCTTTCTAAGGGGCTCCCTCCCTGCCTGGCGGGGGCACGTGAGAGGAATGGAGAAATGCCTGGAGGGAATGGATTTCCCAGGAGATTTCAGGCTGAGTCCGCACAAAGGTCTCTAGGCGGGGATCAGTTCTCCTCTCTTCCCTCCTCTCCTCCCTCCCACCCACCTCCTGGTGGGGACTTTGAAGGGAACCAGCAGGAACGGAGGTTTCTGGCCAGACAATTACAGATCTTCTTGCCAGAGGCGTCTGAAGGAAACCCTGCTGCTGGAAGGTTAGTGACTCCTTCTTCCAACAGCTGGGAACAGGGCTGGATTAACATAGTAGCAAATGTAGCATTTGCTACGGGCCCCGCATTTTCTAGGGCCCCGCACGCCTGGCTTGAACATCTGCCCCTTCTTTTGCTCTCTATTTGGTGCTCTCTGCTGACTCTCCTCATTGCCTGCTGCTGCCCGGTCTCTCGCCTAGCTCGAGGGCATTTAAGCAAGGTCTTCCTGGCACCATGGTGTTGATTGGGTTTATCTATTATGTTAAGCAGCACGGGAGGGAGCAGTAAGAACAACAATAGGAACAGATAGCTTGCAAAGGGGTCTCAAAGATAACTTAAGGGAGTTGGTCTTTATTTGTTTAAACTGTAAAAGTTTTAAAAAACATACACACAGAGAGTAAAAGAAATAAAAGCAGTTCAGATTAAAAAACAACTAACTATTAATGGAAGAAAGGAAGCTAAAGAAGATGATAGTTGAATGTTGCCAGCGTTTTCCGACTGACTGGGAGAGGGTAAAGATAAACAATGAGAACATGGACCTTTAAGAGGAAAAGAAAGCCAGAAGTAACTCAGATGCAGGGCAAAAGGAGTCTCAAAGTTTAGTGGATCAATTGAGAGGAGCTTATATCACGGTCTTGTTGAGTAAGGTCACTTATATCCTCCTTTAGTATCTAGTGCTGTTGAGAGGGAATTTGTGATCATTGCTTTTCAAGGAACTGCCAAATTTAAGGTGAGCTCCTTTCCTTTCCTCTCCTCTACAACTGAAATAACTACTGCTGCGTTGCCAACTTCATTAGCTTTACATTGGGATGCCCGTTGAAATTGTCCAAAGATAAACGGAGGCTGCAAACCTAAACACACTTACTAGAGAGTAAGGCTCATTGAGTTCAGTGGGACTTTCTTCTGAGTAAACATGCTTAGGGTTGCACTGAATGATTTGTGCATTTCCTCCTTTTAATATTAAGCATGTTAGTGTAATTTAGATTGAAAGAGGCTGTGCCTCCTGCCAAAAGATTGTCTTTGGGATACTTCTGTTTTCATGGAAGTTGCTAATGCACCTCATCATAATCACATTCATTTGCAATGCATCAACTATTTTAAATATACATCTGCTTTCCTGTCAGGCTTGCACAAGAGGTTAAACATATATTCTTAATATTGTCAAATGGCCCTTTTAATGTGATGACTGCTGGGATCCAATATGTTCTGCACACATTGGAATCAAACATCCACTGTTGTGTGCCAAAATTGCTGATAGGTTCAGATTTCTCAAAGTACAGAATTCCTGAAAACCTTTTAATTTAAACATTCAGAGTTTTGTTCCCCACCCCCTTTCTCTTTGTGAAAATAACTCCAAAGGAGAACCCATGGTCAGGAGTCACAAAAGTGTGTGGGGTGTGTGTGTATGTGTGTTTTGCAAAGTCTGTTGACTGGCTGGCTCAGCTGAGTGGAGGCATGGGGTGGTTGGGGGGGGGCACTAGGCAAATGAAAAAATTGAAATACTTTACTATGCAAGTAAATAATTTATGTTTTAATATTTATGTGCATTTTTAAAAAATTTGGGGCCCCTTCATAACATATGCTACAGGCCCCACACTAGCTTAATCCGGCCCTGGCTGGGAAGCATTTATGTTATAGCTTAGCTGAAGTTGGAGTCCTACAAGTGGTGCTGGGACACTACCCCCGGCCCGCAATTTTGGTTCTTCTCTTACTCCCCCCCCTGCCCCTGCATCTGGGATCAGCAGCAGCTAGTGGGCTTGGGGTGGGAGTTAAAATATATATTTTAAAGGAAGTTAAATGGGCATTGCCACCTAATGGCGCAGTGGGGAAATGCTTGACTAAAAAGCAGAAGGTTGCTGGTTCGAATCCCCGCTGGGACTATAGCGGGCAGCAGCAATCTAGGAAGGTGCTGAAAGGCATCATCTCACACTGAACGGGAGGAGGCAATGGTCAACCCCTCCTGCCAAAGACAACCACAGGGCTCTGTGTGGTGTAGTCCTGAACCAGACCGAAGCCATGTTACCCTTCATATAACCTGGCCATGTAAAGTGGGGCTAGGAAACAGGCTCAGACCGGCCTGCTGGGCAGGGAGGCAAATTCCCGGTGCGTCCCAGTGTGACTGTCCCCGCCCTCAGCCTGTCACCCAGGGGCGTAACTATAATAGGGCAAGGGAAGACAATTGTCCAGAGGCCCATTGCCTTGTGGGGGGGGTAGAGGCAAGTCACATGACTGACTCCCCCAGCCGCACACCCGCCCGGGCTTCCTTCAGTTGTATTCATCCTCCGAAATTGACGTGAGTGTTGAGACCTGGAGCTACCAGAACAGCAGGTCTTTCTCTAGTACCATTAAATGACTTGCATCCTCCACAATTTACAAAATCTTAAAAAAAAATAATTTAGGATGATGTTCTATTGCGTGCTTTTTGTGACCACTATTCAGCCTCATTTAAGATTTCTTTATTGCATGAGCCGAGCTTCACTGGGGGGGGGGGGGCATTTTAAAATCTTGTCTCTGGGCCCCCTCCAACCTTGCTATGCTCCTGCTGTCACCTCCCCCTCCCACCTCTGTTGCTGCCGGCACTGGCCTGTCTCTTGCAGGGCAGCCAGGAATCTTGCCTGTGCTGTGCGCCCTGCTCCAAGAGTGTACCCCGCCCTCAGCCTGAGCCCTGACCCTCTCCTGCATCCCCGCAGTGCCTGCCTGTCTCTTTCAGGGCAGGGAATCTGCAGCCAGGCAGGCAGGCTGCCGATTCTGAAGTGGATTGAGAAGATAGACAGACTTCTTATTTATTTATTTATTTATTTGGTTGGTTGGTTGGTTGGTTGATTGATATACTGCCCTTCCAGAATGGAACATAGGAAACTGCCATATACTGAGTCAGACCATTGCTCCATCTAGCTCAGTACTGTCTTCACAGACTGGCAGCGGCTTCTCCAAGGTTGCAGGCGGGAATCTCTCTCAGCCCTATCTTGGAGAAGCCAGGGAGGAACCTTCTGCTCTTCCAAGAGCGGCTTCATCCCCTGAGGGGAATATCTTGCAGTGCTCACACATCAAGTCTCCCATTCATTTGCAACCAGGGCAGACCCAGCTTAGCTATGGGGAGAAGTCATGCTTGCTACCACAAGACCAGCTCTCCTCCCTTGGCTCAGGGTGGTTTACAATTAAAACAAACCACTAAAACAGTAATGAGTTGAAACAAATTAAAAACACTATAACGACAATTAACAATGTAAAAACATTTTAAAACAACAACAACTTGTGGGGCGGGGTGGGGTGTGTGTATGGGACTAGGGCTTCCCTTTGTTCTCCCTGATGCCCAAGTGCCCTCTGCTCAGTCAATCAACAAGTCAACCAGTCAAAACAAAGGGACTCTTGTCACTTGTTAACTATTGCTAGCTCGCTGGGCTATGTTAACCCCGAGCAGAGCCACGTAGAAAGAGGCTCTCCTCCTCCCACTAGCTGGACTCCTTGCTTGCTCTCTGGGCTAGACTCTGTAGAAAGGAGACACGGGGAGCAAGGACACAGGCACAGGCACATTTCAAAGAGGAAGCATCCTTTATCATTCATATTTCAAAATCAGTAAGCAAAAAATGGAGGGGGTGCATATGGGGGATGTTTTGTGAAATGGGGAGATATCTGGCATCAAATCACTCTGTGTCTGCGATTCTGGGGATGGCAGTGTATTGAATGCAAAACATGCAGTGCCTGTAGAATCCAGGGCAAAAATGCAGTATGTTTTAATTGCTTAATGCAGTATAATGTTCAATTTCATTTTCAGTATGATTGTTTTGAGTTAATTGAGTAGAATTTACAAGCATAGGTAGGGACTATTTTTTAAAGGCGGGAAATAAGGAGCAAGGACTACTTGAGTGTTTTGCCTGCTTAATCATGAATGGATGCACAAAATTGAGATTAATTGGCACAAATTAAAAAGCCATCTTGTGTAAGTTAAGTTTCAATGATGAGATGGAGGGGAGTAAGAAAAATTTTGTGAAGGTGGTTGTTCATGCTGGCCAGTGAATTGCTATGAAATGAATACCTTATTTATATGTTACACCTTAGTTTAAAGAATATACCTCTCTCTCTCTCTCTCTCTCTCTCTCACACACACACACACACACACACACTCCTCATTCAGTTCTGGACATGTAAAGGTAAAGTGTGCTATCAAGTTGGTGTCTACTTCTGGTGACCACAGAGCCATGAGGTTGTCTTAGGTAGAATACAGGAGGGATTGACCATTGCCATCTCCCAAGCAGTATGAGATCATGCCTTTCAGCATCTTCCATGTAGCATGTGTATAAATGTATCTGTAAGGGACTGAGAGGAGCCATGAGATTTCATAACCCCATGAGAAATGAGTCTGTTCTTCTATATGCCATAAATAATATAGCTTGAGAGGCAGATACTTAGCTCTTCTCAGCTATCCTGGAGACCTTACTTCTTGTAAAGTCAGAGCCAGAGGTGGGGGGCTGGAGGTGAGAGAAAATGTTTTTGTGCACCACACTGTGTGTGGCGCATTATTTACACGTGTGTGTGTGAGAGAGAGAGAGAGAGAGAGAGAGAGAGAGAGAGAGAGAGCAAGCACGCGAGTGATGTGCACACACTGCCTTGATAGTGCTGCCCAGAACAAAGTCCTTTCTGCTCACTGATGGTAAGAATTAGAGAGAACATTGGTGGGAGGGCAGACATCTCATGGAAACTGGTGGGGAGAGAGAGCTTAAAACAGTGCTATTGTAGGACTGAAGGGGAGAGTATCGAGTTACTCATAGAGTGAATTAAGATGCCATCCACTTCCGTTTCTAACTATCTTGCAGGAACTGGGCTACATAGGAACACATATATCCAAACTACTTTATTGGCATAGAATTGTGCTTTCTTAGGAGTTACAAATGATACTTCATTTGAAGCATTTATACTAACCTATAAGCAACAGAAAACAGAGGTCAGATATCAACAGTGAACAAAAATATATATATTATTAAATGAAACAAAAACAGTATGGTGAAACCCACCCATTCTGCTGAAAACCTGGCGCCCTCCCCACATACATTCCCCTGCCCTCTCAGTGCCCCCAGTCCGACCCTGCTAGGAAACACCAAATTAGGAGTTGTTTGGCCGTGTAAACGAGGGCCAGGAGAAACTAGATAAGATAAGAAGATGTTTATGCACTGACCCAGATACATGCGCAGAAGTTAGCTGGAAATTTACAGAAAGTACAGACAAAGAAGATGGGCAGTACCTATGTATGTGACTCCTAAACTATAAATATATCATGTTTGTGTATGTTTGGGGTCCTGGATTTGAGCAAGAGCTGGCCAAGACCTTTTGCTACTATAGAGCAAAATAAAGCCTTTGAAACCTTCACGGCTGGTGATATGTTTGGCTCGCTGACCCAGAAAAAGAACCTCTCTTTGTTGGGGTACAACATGTGAGTGCCAGGAGTCCAAATCGACTTGACGGCACACTTTACCTTGAATGGGTATCAGATCAGCCCTGCCCTCCCCTCTGTCTTGGGACAGGCAGCAGCTGGCTACAGAGCTAGCAGCTGGAGTTAGTGGAACAGGCTGCTTGTGGGGGACCCTCCTTGGCTGGGGAGCAGAGGGAAGGCTGGGTGGCCCCTGTCAGAAATGCTGCAGCCCTTTCTTCCACTGAGCAGGGGGGTGGACTAGATGCTCTCTAAGGTTTCCCCAATCCAAAAATTCTATGAAGTTTTCATTTGGGCAGCAGAGCCAATTAGTGAGGTGGCCCAACATTGCATTCGAAATTAAAGCTATATATGTAATTTGAATCAAAAGATTTCTAAAAATGGAAAGTTGCCAAGAACCATCCCCAAGAAGCCCAGCAAAGCCCTCTCAAGAACTCTGGTCTAAGCGGCTTCCCACGGCTGACATGTGGCCACCAGTCTGGGACGGCAAAATGCTGCTGTGTCTTTCTCCACCACCTCCAGCCAACCGCCCCCCACAGATTGTGAGAAAACAGGGGACTTTTCCAGGGCTGCTTGTAGACATGCTTATGCTTGTGCGTGTATCCAACAATGATGAGTCCCAAGGGCAGCACATCTGTAGGCGTGCCGTGCCTCTGGGTGGCTGAAGTAGTCTAGTGAGTTCCGGTTGCTGAAACTGCTCAGCCTGTTTTTTTCCTGCTTTGCAATCTTCCGCCTTAGCACAAGGAAGCAGACGGAGGCCTGAGTGTCGGTCCAGCAGCTATAGATCCATAAAACACCGCACTGCCTCGACCCCAAGGTACGTGCATCTTTTGCATTCCATGCCTTGCAACACAGCCACAATAAGCGCTTTGAAAATGGCTTTCCTTTTATTCACACTGCTCTCTTTAAAAGATCCCGTTTATGAGACCTTATGAGAGGCGAGCTGGGAATCTGTCTGTTTTTCTGTCTTTTTGGACAGCTGGTCATTTCAGGAGCAGGCATCTTCCAGCACTCCAGAGATGGCTGGCCTGCAGCTCCCAGGATCTCCAATCATAGTAAATTGTGCCTGGGGATGCTGGGAGTTGTAGTTCAGCATCGTCTGGATGCCAAAGGACGCCTACCCTTGCTCTCTGGGTACTTACTGAACCTTATGCTAGCATGCTGGCAGCACAGTGTGGAGTAGTGGTTAGAGACAAAGACCCGACTTCAAATCCCACCAAGTCAGGATGCTGGCTTGCTGCCTTTGGGCTCACCGATCTCTCTGAGCCAAGCCTGCCGTACAAGGCTGCTCGACATAAAACGGGCCGGGAAAACCAATTATTTTGACTCCACGCTGTATTCCAGACCTATTGAGTCAGCTTAAGAAAAAGGAAGCCTGTTAATTCAACCTTGCTAAGTTGCTGGGAGGTTTTCTTTCCTCTCCCACTTTCCCCACAAGTTACACTAACTGACATCATTCAGTTATCATATTGGTAGAAAATATAAGTTGTTATCACAAGTGCTTCCTAAGACTGGGATATTGGTCTCATCCGTGCCAAAGGGTCTGAGGGGTGGCAGCGGGGTGACCTGCCCAAAGTCAACCACCAGAACACCCACACCTGACTTTGTTTATTTATTTTTATTATTTATTCACTCCGTTTTTATACCGCCCTTCCAAAATGGCTCGGGCCAGTTTACAGATAAAACGAAACAGTTAAAATCAATGAACAATTAAAACAAAGATTTTAAAAATACCATAAAACAACAGTTAAACAATAAAACCAGTTTAAAACCCCTGAAAAACCAGGTACATTAAAAACCCTTTACAACCATTAAAAAAGCCCCTGGAAGGCCAGGGCAAACAGATAGGTTTTAAGGGCTCTCCTGAAGGACAGCAATGATCTCAAATTACGCATTTCTGCCGGGAGTGCATTCCACAGCCCAGGAGCAGCTACAGAGAAGGCCCGACTCTGAGTCGCCACCAGACGTACCGGTGGTAACTGGAGACAGACCTCCTCAAATGACCTTAACATGTGGTGGGGATCATGCAGAAGAAGGCGCTCTCTAAGGTAACCTGGACCTAAGCTGTTCAGGGCTTTAAAGGGAATAACCAGCACTTTGTATTTTGCCTGGAAACATATTGGCAGCCCCTGCAGCATTTTCAAAACAGGCATAATATGGTTTCTCCAAGTTGCCCTGGAGACCAGTCTGGCTGCCACATTTTGAACTAACTGAAGTTAGTACAAAGGCAGCCCCACGTAGAGTGCATTGCAGTAGTCAAGCCTGGAGGTTACCAGCTGGTGCACCACTGTTTTGAGGCCGTGCTCTTCAAGGAATGGACGCAGCAGTCGAATCAGTCGAAGCTGATAGAAAGCACTCCTGGCCGTGGCCTCCACCTGAGATACCAGGGTGAGGACTGGGTCCAGTAGTACTCCCAGGCTGTGTACCTGCTCCTTCCAGGGCAGTGTAACCCCATCCAGCACAGGGAGATCTAACTCATCCCTCAGATTCTGAGCCCCTACAATGAGCACCTCCGTCTTATTTGGATTCAGCGTCAATTTGTTATCCCTCATCCAGCCCATTACTGTCTGTAGACAGACATTTAGGGAATGAACACCATTTCCTGATGATACAGATGAAAAGGAGAAGTAGATTTGGGTGTCAGCATACTGATAACACCCAGCACCAAATCTCCTGATGACCTCACCCAGCAGTTTCATGTAGATATTAAAATGCATTGGTGACAGAATGGAGCCCTGGGGGACTCCATATGACAGCACCAGTTTTGAGGAGCAACTGTCGCCAAGCTCCACCATCTGGGATCTACCCGAGTGATAGGAGCGGAACCACTCCTATCCCCAGTTCCCACAGGCAACCCAGAAAGATACCATGGTCGATGGTATCGAATGCTGCTGAGAGATCCAAGAGAACCAACAGAGTCACACTCCCTCTGTCGATTCCCTGGTAAAGGTCATCCATCAGGCCGACCAAGGCTGTCTCAACCCCATAGCCTGTTCTAAAGCCAGTTTGAAATGGGTATAGATAATCAGTTCCTCCAAGGCCACCAGGAGCTGGTCAGCCACCACCTTTGAGGGCTTAATCAAGATGGGGAGGATGGAGTGCTTGGAACCTGCAAAGATGCTGCCTGGTGTGGGAAAGCGAAGGGCAGGGGAGTGACCAGGGACAGACCAAAGGGAAGAATGCTGCATTGAGGGCTTGGTTCTATGGCCCTCAAGAGAAGACCCCCATGCCCCCACCCCTGCCTGTCCCACACACTATCTTTCTAGTTTCTCTTAGACTCTTATCATTTGTATACTTCCTTACAGGGAGGAGATCTTTGAGGGGCTACGAGGCCAGCCAGGTTGGGAGCAACAGAGAATTCTGGGAAAGACGTGAGCATAAGATGCTGGGAGTCAAAGAGGACGCCACCAGCCCAGATGTGCAGCATCAAAGGTTCAGGCAGTTCTGCTACTGGGAAGCCGAGGGGCCCCGAGAGGTTTGCAGCCAACTCCACACACTTTGCTGCCGGTGGCTGAAGCCGGAAAGGCACACCAAGAAGCAGATCATAGACCTGGTGGTCCTGGAGTGGTTCCTGACCATCCTGCCTGCGGAGATGGAGAGCTGGGTCAGAGAATGCAGAGCGGAGACCACTTCCCAGGCGGTGGCTCTGGCAGAAGGTTTCCTCCTGAGCCGGGCAGAGGAGCAGAAGCCGGAAGAGCAGCAGGTGAGAGAGTGGCTTCTCTTAGCCCTTGTGAGTTGCAAAAAGCCGAAAAGATGAGCCAAGAGACCCTAAAACAAGTTTCCCAAAATCTTGGAAATCTCTCATGGTGATGATCCACTCACCTCAATGCCTTTGTGAGTCAGTGGACATCTTGGGGATGAGGCCAAAGCTCAGTGGTAGAGCATCTGATCTGCATGCAGAAGGTCCCAAGTTCCACCCCTGGCAGCAGAATCTCTCCCAGCCCTACCTAGAGATCCTGCCAGGGATGGAACTTGGGACCTTCTGCAAGCAGATCAGAGGCCTGAACCCTTGTTGGGGCGCTGCTGCCAGTCAGAGTAGACAACCTTAAACAAGATGGACCTGAGGTCTGACTCTGTATAAGGCAGCTTCCTGTGGGTCTTTCCTGCACCGTCCCCTCTCGAATCCCTCTCTGACCCTTCGCTGCTGCTTGAAACCTCCTCTCCTCTCTACTTCAGATGCAAGGCCTGCTGTCAGAAGCGGCCCCTGGTTTCTCCAAGGCCAAGAAGCCGCCATCAGACATGAGGCAGAGGCTGCCGTCCAGCAGGATCTCACAGGAGGGTGATGGAGGTGCTGGCTTGCTAGGTATGGTGAGAAGGAGCAGACACCCCCTGGCTCTCCCTTCCTCCCTCCCTCTCTCCCTCTCCAATATCCCTGATGCCTGTGATCTGCTTTGAGATTCCCTTTAGCCCATTTGGGGAAGATCATCCTTTCCAGGCTCTCGTGAGGGTTTGGAAATATTGAGGCGGTTCACACGATTGGTGTGAAGCGCCGGAGGGGGGTTCTGCATGGAAAGCGGGCTTAACTCGCTCTCCCCGTAGACGATCATGGGTGGCCGGAGCCAGCGTCCGGAGCCGCCACAGAGCCGGTGGGAGCTGTGGGGATCGGGGGCCATATGGCCCCCTCGGAAGTTCCAGGATGCCTTGCGTGAGTGTGTGGGGCATCCTGGTAAGACCCCTGAGCCCGGGAGGCTGTTTGCAGCCTTCCGGTCGGTGGTCTACTCATGTGTCGCTGCACACCGCGGCAACACGCAAGCAAAAAAATGAGGTTAACGGAGCGCTTGCTCTGTTAACCTCGTCTAAGGGGAGGGGTAATTAGGTGGGCTAGCTGCCCGCAATTAGGCGGGGGTTGCGAGCCTGGTCATTCCCATGATCCCTGGAAAGCAAGCTAAGCTCCCTTCGCCCGCTTTCCGGTGATTGTGAGAATAGCTTCATTATGTTTCAGCAGTCTCGGGAGTTTTCTACTCAAGCCTGTACAATCAAAGACTTATTTTCTTTCACGGAGCTCTAAGTACAAAATAGTGCATAAATACAAAATTTGTGTAAAGGATAAATCATCGGTGGAAGCCATCAAACGCCCTTCCTGTTAAATGTTCCTTCTGCATCGCTGACCCCCGAGGGTGGGCATGTGTGCCCACCTGCCCTCCCACTGCGGGGCCCCTGGAAATGGGAAGGGGCCGTGCACATCCTCCCCGCAAGAAGCACTTGTGGGCCCATCAATATTTTCTCTGATGTCTGTCCCCGTTTTCTGCGGTGCTGCGCACAAAGGATCCCAAGGGAAGGCAGAGAGCGGGAAATGTTCGCGGAGGGGAGGATTTAACTGGGCCGGCGGGGGGGCAAGGCTGCTCCGTTGTGTGACATCCCCCCCCCCGCTCAGACGGAAGGGTTGAAGTCTGTGGCTCTCAGGGAAAGGAACCTGCCACCCTGTCACAGCGCAGTTGTGAGTTGCAGAAAGCTGAGAAGGTGAGCCTGGAGGCCCCCAAACACGGAAGAATCTGCCCCTTGGACCTTCTGCGTGCAAAGCAGGGGCTCCACCACTGAGCTACGGCCCGATTCCCTATGGGGAGGATCTTAAAGCACTTGCTCACCTATAATCACCCATCTAAAAGCAAACCAGGGCAGACGCTATTTGGCAGCAGGGACCATTCATGCTCAGTCATAGGAACACAGGAAGCTGCCATATACTGAGTCAGACCATTGGTCTATCCAGCTCAGTATTGTCTTCACAGACTGGCAGCGGCTTCTCCAAGGTTGCAGGCAGGAATTTCTCTCAGCCCTCTCTTGGAGATGCTGCCAGGGAGGGAACTTGGAACCTTCTGCTCTTCCCAGAGCGGCTCCATCCCCTGAGGGGAAGATCTTGCAGTGCTCACACTTCTCGTCTCCCATTCAGATGCAAGCAGAGCAGACCCTGCTTAGCTAAGGGGACAAGTCATGCTTGCTACCACAAGACCAGCTCTCCTCTCCTTGAGTCTTGCAAGGCTCTGCTTCCCTCCCATCTTTACTTTTGAAAAGCCATCCAGGCAGGGAGGATTAGAAACTCCTCCCCCGGAAGGCCTTTGCCTGCCCCATTCCTCTCTTAATCTCTTGCCCCCTTTGCTTTTCTGACAGGCTTGATGGAGGGGGAGCCTCTGAAATCCTTGCCCAGCTTTTATGCACCCCTGAGTCGTTTGGGGCAGATGGGGAGACCCTCTTCTCCAGCCTCTCCTGCCGTTCAAAAGTATAATGCATTAAGACAATTGTCTGCATTATGAATTCTGCAGAAAGCCAATGTGAAGAGATGTTTTTAGGACAGGAGGATTTGTTTCTCTCTCTCTTTCATTCTGCTCCATCTTCCCATCACTGTTGGGTCCTTTGCAGGTGCTGGAACGGAGATGCCCATGCTTGATTGGCCATCTTTTCTTTCTGGTGGAGCAGAAGAAGTTTCAAGAGGACGGGATCAGGTAGGGGAGGAGTCGTTGGGGGAGGAGGATGCAGGACAGACAGAGGACCTCTATTCCTCAGTCATCTCTCTGGGCCCGGAAGAAGCTCTCTTTCTTTGGGCTCCTGCCAAAGCTGTGGCTAGTAGGCCTTGAAGTAGCCACTGGCTAGGAAGCCTGGAGTCTGGCTAGCTAGGCAAGGGGGCACCTTTGAAACAGTTAGCTCTCAAGTCTTCAGCAGGGGGAGAGCAACTGTGCCTCTTCATCTCAAGAGACCCTCTTTCCCCGTGGTTTTGGCTGGGGTCTCCCCTGTGTGTTTTTGGTAAGAATCGGAGCCCCTTGGAGACAGGGCACCATTTCCCTCCCATTACTTTTTTGGCTACGTAAAACAATTTTGAACCTCCTTGTTGAAAAGCAGCACAGGGAGCCCTGAACAGACAAATGGGTTGTGTTCCCAAAGTTGGATGTTCATCATTCGCAACGCATTTAATTCCCAAGAGGGACGGCTGGTTTGGAGGCGCCGGTTTCTGTTTGTATGTTGGGGGCTTCATTAATTTAATATGTTATGGAGCTTTGATTGTAACTATGGGTCATATGCAAGTCGTGTGTTTGTAAGTTGTGGAGTTTCCGTATATAAATATAACTGATGAGCCTGCAGGGGAACCTCCTCGCCCTTCTCACACCACCTTCCCTGAAGGACCCTTTTGGACTGTGCTTCGAAGGGAAAGAAGCACTCTGCAATCTGTGCGGTATCCAAGGTTTCCTTCCTCTTTCCTGGCTAGGTGACCTTTGAGGAAGTGGCCGTGCATTTCACGGAGGAGGAATGGGCGCTGCTGGATCCGGCCCAAAGAGCCCTGCACAGAGAAGTCATGGAGGAGAACGCTGGGAATCTGGCCTCTCTGGGTAAGAATCCACCCCCACCCTCCAGCTCCTTTCCTGGAAGGGGAGAGTCAAAGTGAGAGAGAGAGATTGGCCTGGTTTGCTCAGTTGGCAAGAATGTTGTAGAAATATTGCCCAGTCTTGAGTTTGATCTGCTTACGGGCCACAGACCAGTGCGATAGAGGAGGCTTTTTCACACAGCCAGGCTTGGAGTGGGAGAAGCCTCCTTCCTTAAATCAAAAGGTGAGTGCTCTTCTCTTTACCGGTCATCTGCAGCTTGACCAAGGCCCAAGGGAGAAGAAATTATTCTGTCAGTGGCGGCAGCTGGGCAGGAGAAACTTCAGCCTGACTTCAGTCAGCAGCTGGGTACAGCTGCGAGGAAGGACGGACCTGCCCTAATTCTGGTTGTGCAAACAAGCCTAGTTGTTAGCATCCAACGTGGAAGATCTGGGTTCACAGGCCTCCCCAGTCAGCAGTAAAGCTCATTGGGTGGCTTTGGGCCAAGCATCTCAGAACTCCTTCTTCAGATGGCTTTGGGGGTATAAGGGGGAGAAGGGTGGGATATTAAGGCATTAAACCAAACTCAGCCCTGAGGAGTCTCTCTCTGACTGACCCTGAAGATATGACGCGGCCTCAGATGGGATCCGACTCTAGGTCCATCTAATTCAGGATTGTCTAGACCAGGGCAGCAGAACTTCAGCCCTCTGGCTGTCTTTGGCTGTAACCTGCATCATTCATTCATTCATTCATTCATTCGATTTCTATACCGCCCTTCCAAAAATCACTCCCAACCACAGTGGCCAGTAGCCAAGCATGGGGGAAGTGATCTTTTCACCACAACCCCAAGATCCGTGCAAAGCTTTGCAGTGTGTTATATGAAGACTTTCTTCTGAGGAAGAGGATTTTCATCTTGAAACACGCCGGGACTCGGTGTTTTTGCATTAAAAGAACCTTGGTAGACATTGTAAGTAGAACTGCCCCAGAGTGTTGGTTGGATGGATGCTCTAACTATGCTTTTGGCTTAACCTTGGGGGGGGGGGTAGCTTGGCTAGATGGAGAAATTCTGTTGCAGTATCAATTTGAGCAAAGTTTTGGTCTGGAAAAGATGAGGAGGCATAAATGCAGTTTAAAAGCTTATTAAGGAGAAATGGGGGGACAGGGTCAGGCAAGGCAATAAAATCTTAACAAAAAAGCTTAACAAGAATCTCACTATGAACAATTTAGCTTAAGGTCCAAATCAGCTGAAAGCTTGCCCTAGAATGGGCTTGAAGGCAGGACGAGAAAAGAGGACAAGGAGATTCAGAGGGGCTGAAGGTTAGTGTTACCTGTCCTTTCCTCCGGTGGTGCATTCGGTGCACTTGCAGGTTTCCCCTCAGGAAGAAGGTGGAAAAGCAGGAAAAAGAGAGGGCGAGGAGCAAAGGGCTGCCCCTCGCATGCTTGTGAAGGGCCGGGAAAGACTCCCATGCAGATTCTCAGGCCATGTGGCTTGGCCAGAGGGGCATGTGGTCGAAACTGTGCCCTGAGGCAATTCCCAAACCTTGCCTGCTCTCTGGAGGGGCAGAAACTTGTGCTGAACAATAAAGTTCATAGTTGCATGAACTGATCAATCCTGGGTGTGATCTTAACGAGCAAAAGGCTAGAATGGCTTGGAGGGGTATACCTGTAGGTCTGAATAGTAGGACTTAAGGCTTATCTTGAAACGGGGGTGTTACTCCAGGTGTAGAGATTTTTCCCTAGGTTTTAACAAGCTTTCTCTGTCTGACCATTAGTGGTGGTGGCGGCGATGGTGGTGGGAAATGCCGTTCTTATATGGGTCACTGCCGAGAGGATTGGCCATGCTATCTCTCTTGCAAAAGGGAATATTTTGCTTCCCTTGAAGCGTGCCTTTCAATTAAGGTCTGCCTTGCAAAAAGCCTTCTCTCTGGCAGAGACAAAGCAAGGTTTGGGGATGACTCTTTGCGGCCTCCGTTATTGTGACCTCAGGGTGCATGGCCCCATTCTAAGCAGCCAGTGGTGAGTCTTGCCCAAAGATAGGCACAAGAAAGGTTCATGATCCCATGAACTGAAGTATTCAAAATGGAAGCTGGGTGCCCACAGTTCCAATTACATGGAGGAGTGCTTTTTGCTACCCCCAAATAGATCTGTTTGGCAACAACATCTCAATGCAGCCCCAGGGCAGCCTTAAGCCATATGGGGAGTAAACTATCTTCTCTCAGGAATGGGTAGTTAAGGAAACATCATCCCTTAACATCACTGTCACACACTCACTAGAAGAGGAGTATCCTATATTTAGAATGCTGACATCAGTACCCCCCACCAAGAATAATAATGTGTATCGAGAAGTGATTCCCCACCTGCGGGCCTCCAGATGTTGCCGAACTACAACTCCCATCAGCCCCAGCTACAATTTAGAATGATGGGAGTTGTAGTTCAACAACATCTGGAGGCCCCCAGGTGGGGAAGCACAGGTATAGCACTTTCAAGTGTGCAAAGCCCTCATGTACAATGAGTTCATTGTAATTCGCACAACATTCTTGTAAGGTCAGGCGGCATGCGTCTCCCCATCTTTCAGGTGTGCGTGTGGGGACAGAGTCTGAAAAGAAGCAGCTTCCCTGAGGCCTCTATTCCTCCTTTTTCTTTCTCTTGTGCTTGGTGTGGTGTCTCCCTTCTGGTTTGGTTTCAGTTGTCCTAATGCATCTAGCCTACCTAGAAATCCGGCCTCTTTGTCAGGAATTTGCCCAGTCCAAGTGAGAGTGATTAAAGCCACACATTATGACAATTCTCTCTCTCGTTGATGCCTCCCCAATTCCTTCTTCAGCTGCTGTTCACTGTCTACGAAGGTCTAAAGCCAGTTCAGTGTGCAAGATACTTTCAATTCTTTCCTTAATTTCAGTCCAGTAGCTTTTAGTGTAATCACGTAGCCATCAAATATGGCAAAGGATGCCAGCCTCTTGTTTGCGTTTCCACCATTTCTTCTCATATGACCTCCTTAAAGCTCTCTTTCTATCCGGGTTGATTGATTTAAATCACGATTCAAATCACTTCACAGGACTCAGTTTTAATGATTTAAATGAAGATTCTATTTAATCATGATTTTCTAGGGAAAGTACGTCCTTGTTGTCTAATATAACCATAATAGATATTCAGAGATAAAGATTTCATTTGTCTACTATAATGAGTACACTCTTCTCACGGTACACTTTCATTTGGGCAACCAGACCTTTCATTTCTTTGTGGCACTGTTTGCATTTTGCATGCATGCCCGCCTTACCCACAGGTACAGGAACTTCATTAAAATATTCCCAAGTGGGGTCTCTTTTATGGCCTGCTGCCATGATAGGTGTTTTCCACTTAAAATGGAGGATACACTTGGAAAATATTTTTGCAAGATTGCATGAATACATTCTGTTCACTTTTGGTTTCACTTTCTGTTCTCCTCTCTGTTCATTCCTTGGCTTTCTTTAGGCTGATTCAGACATTATGCTGTACAAATGTGCACATTTGTGTGAATTACTAAGTTCATTTTAAAACAGAACTGGATACAGCAGGTCCTTCAAATGCATGGTACAGATAGGAAGTGTACTGCTGTACCTGTGTTCAGCATAACATGTGAATGACTGTACCTATGCACAGATTTGTACCTTTGTAGAGTGTACACTCATTGTACGAGTGTTGAACATAATGTGTGAATGGGCCTAATGTCTGCATTTTTAGAGGAGGAGGGAAGGGCTTGACTGTGTATGGGTGTGTGTGCTGCATGTGCACCACCTGCAGAATAGATTAGGTCTGTTATCTATCAGCCCCATATACTGCTGTTATCAAGTTCACAGAATATAATTAGGAGTTATGATTAACATTCATGATGCTATCTTTGATGTAGGTTCTTTTTAAAAATAAATTTTGTTGTTTTTTAAATTAAAACACCAATTTAAATTTTAAAAATCCAATTTAAATTTTAAAAAACTGGTGCTTTTTTATTTTTTTTAAAAAACCTTAATTTTTATCAGCCCTACATTCTAACCAAGGCTCTGACCAGGTTTCTCACTTGGATCCAGCAGGTGAGAGTTGGAAGGATGAGGGAAAACCCAGCAGAGGAATTTGGGGAGGTACAAGATGGGAAAAGAGGGAACAACAGAAACAAAAAACAAGAGCAAAACAGAAAAACAGGAATGGACCATCCCCTTCTCATCAAGCAATCCAACAAAGAATGCAGAAAAAGAGAGAGAGGAGACTGTGCCCTCCTCAAAGGAAAAGCTCCAGTTCAGAACGAGGCTCTCAACCTCAGTGGGAAATGAATTCAGGGGATAAACCATATAAATGCTTGGAGTGTGGAAAGAGCTTCAGCCAGAGTGGACATCTTAATCTACACCAGAGAAACCACGCTGGGGAAAAACCACATAAATGCCTGGAGTGTGGAAAGAGCTTCAGCACAAATAGAATGCTTACTGTACACCGTAGAACCCACACTGGGGAGAAACCACATACATGCTTGGAGTGTGGAAAGAGCTTCAACCAGAGAGGACATCTTATTATACACCATAGAACCCACACTGGGGAGAAACCACATAAATGCTTCGAGTGTGGAAGGAGCTTCAGCCGGAGTGAAGAACTTACAATACATCATAGAAAACACACTGGGGAGAAACCATATGAATGTTTGGAGTGTGGAAGGAGCTTCAGCAGGAGTGGAGCTCTTACTAGGCATAATAGAATCCACACTGGGGAGAAACCACATAAATGCTTCGAGTGTGGAAAGAGCTTCAGCCGGAGAGAAGAACTTGCAAAACATCATAGAAAGCACACCGGGGAGAAACCTTAAAAATGCTTGGAGAGCTTCAGTGTAGAAATCATACACATGAAACTGTAGAGCAGCCTGAGAATCTTCCTCATTTTGTGAACCCTTGTGTGATTTCTGCTTTTTATTTGACTTGGTTCCCATTGAGGGGATTGGTGTTCATACAGGTGCTTTTGTATCTGTGTTATTGGTTAGAGTGCTGGACTAGGACCGGGGAGACCCGAGTTCAAATCCTAACCTCACATTAACAAATATAAGTGTCTGAAGCAAACTTCCATTATGTTTCTACATACTAAAAGTTCATCGTATTGATTTTATAAGCCTTTTTAGCTTTGTGTAAAGAATATATATATACACACAAGTGTATGATGTACAGGTGAAACTCGAAAAATTAGAATATCGTGCAAAAGTTCATTAATTTCAGTAATGCAAATTAAAAGGTGAAACTGATATATGAGATAGACGCATTACATGCAAAGCGAGATAAGTCAAGCCTTAATTTGTTATAATTGTGATGATCATGGCGTACAGCTCATGAGAACCACAAATCCACAATCCCAGAAAATTAGAATATTGTGAAAAGGTTCAACAGTAGGCTCCAGGTGTCCCACTCCAATCAGCTAATCAGTCCATAACACCTGCAAAGGGTTCCTGAGCCTTTAAATGGTCTCTCAGTCTGGTTCATTCGGAATCACAATCATGGGAAAGACTGCTGACTTGGCAGTTGTGCAGAAAACCATCATTGACACCCTCCATAAGGAGGGAAAGCCTCAAAAGGTAATTGCAAAAGAAGTTGGATGTTCCCAAAGTGCTGTATCAAAGCACATTAATAGAAAGTTATGTGGAAGGGGAAAGTGTGGAAGAAAAAGGTGCACAAGCAGCAGGGATGACCACAGCCTGGAGAGGATTGTCAGGAAAAGGCCATTCAAAAGTGTTGGGGACTTTCACAAGGAGTGGACTGAGGCTGGAGTTAGTGCATCAAGAGCCACCACACACAGACGGATCCTGGACATGGGCTTCAAATGTCGTATTCCTCTTGTCAAGCCGCTCCTGAACAACAAACAACGTCAGAAGCGTCTTACCTGGGCTCAAGAAAAAAAGAACTGGTCTGTTGCTCAGTGGTCCAAAGTCCTCTTTTCTGATGAGAGCAACTTTTGCATCTCATTTGGAAACCAAGGACCCAGAGTCTGGAGGAAGAATGGAGAGGCACACAATGCAAGATGCTTGAAGTCCAGTGTGAAGTTTCCACAGTCTGTGTTGATTTGGGGAGCCATGTCATCTGCTGGTGTTGGTCCACTGTGCTTCATTAAGTCCAGGGTCAACACAGCTGTCTATCAGGAGATTTTGGAGCACTTCATGCTTCCTTCCGCAGACGAGCTGTATGGGGATGCTGACTTCATTTTCCAGCAGGACTTGGCACCTGCCCACACTGCCAAAAGTACCAAAACCTGGTTCAATGATCATGGGATTACTGTGCTTGATTGGCCAGCAAACTCGCCTGACCTGAACCCCATAGAAAATCTATGGGGCATTGCCAAGAGAAGGATGAGAGACATGAGACCAAACAATGCAGAAGAGCTGAAGGCCGCTATTGAAGCATCCTGGTCTTCCATAACACCTCAGCAGTGCCACAGGTTGATAGCATCCATGCCACGCCGCATTGAGGCAGTAATTGCTGCAAAAGGGGCCCAAACCAAGTACTGAATACATATACATGCTTATACTTTTCAGAGGTCCAATATTGTTCTATTTACAACAACATCCTTGTTTTATTGGTTTCATGTAATATTCTAATTTTCTGGGATTGTGGATTTGGGGTTTTCATGAGCTGTACGCCATGATCATCACAATTATAACAAATTAAGGCTTGACTTATCTCGCTTTGCATGTAATGCATCTATCTCATATATCAGTTTCACCTTTTAATTTGCATTACTGAAATTAATGGACTTTTCCACGATATTCTAATTTTTCGAGTTTCACCTGTACATTTTAGTTCTTACCTTCTTTTTTATTGTTTCTAATAAGAAGCTCCTGCTTTCAAAATGTACCATGTAAATATAAATCTATCATCACAATGAGTCGGTTTTACATGCTTTGGAGTTCTTGAATTGCAAGATTTGTATAACTAAAATATTAGATCTGAGTTAAAAGGTCTATGAGGAAGCCATACTGCAAGAACCAGGCAAGAACCCACTTGTTAAAAATACTGTGTGTGTGATGATGATGATGCTTCTCTTATAGTGGCCGGGGGTGGGACAACAAGGCCTTTAGGTCCCGGCTCCAGAATTACCTAGGTGCACCTCTGCATAAGAGACACCAGCAACAGCCACTGCAGAGATGCTGTGCTGGGGCTGGATGATAAAGAGAATGACCACTTTTAAAAGGTGCCTCTTTGCTCAGTTAGCAGGGAATGGGATTACGTATCCAACTCCCAGAGTCCAAAAGTTGAGGGTTCTCCAGGGAATCCATGAACAGGCCTGCTGTCCATCTTAGGTGTGGGTCTGACTCTCCCTGATACAGGTTTGAGCAGAGCCTAATATGCACACAACACTTCTCCCCATCTGTGGCGCTGAGACTCGAATTGGGGATTCAGAGAATTGAAGCCAGGGCATGGATCTCGATCTTAGTTTATTGGCTTAAGATCAACTTTTCCCCTCAAGGCTGTATCTCTCTGGTCCTGGCTGATGGATTTCAGTCATGTTGGATGCAAGCTGTCCAGAATAAAATCTCAGCCTTGGGCCTTTCTCAAGATTACCTTTTCTGTTAAGTTATAACCAGGCTGTACAGGGGTTGAAACAAAGCATTTTGGACATAGAATATCAGAATGGCCTTAGTCTTATTTCTGACTATATCAGGAGGAGACTTGATTCCCTGTTTGGAGCTTCGTCTTCTTATTTACAAACTTTAATTTACCCTCAACATCAAAGGGCTTTTTTCAGGGCAAGACACAATGTACTGCCCTCTGCAGTGCTTTCTGGGAGATTTTTGAAGGTCCCAAAGAGTGACCGATTTTGTCCTTGTGGTCTAGGGGGATCAGTTCTCCCCTCCTCCCCCTCCCACCCACTCACCTCCTGGGGACTTTGAAGGGAACCAGCAGGAATGGAGGTTTCTGGCCAATTACAGAATATATATTTTAAAGGAAGTTAAATGGGCATTGCCATCTAATGGTGCAGTGGGGAAATGCTTGACTAACAAGCAGAAGGTTGCTTGTTTAAATCCCCGATGGTATTATTATCAGGTAGCACTGATATAGGAAGATGCTGAAATGCATCATCTCAGACTGTGCGGGAGGAGGCAATGGCAAACCCTTCCTGCATTCTACCAAAGACAAGCCCAGGGCTCTGTGGGTGCCAGGAGTCCAAATTGCCTTGACGGCACACTTTACCTTGAATGGATATCGGATCAGCCCTGCCCTCTGCTTGGTCTCAGGATAGGCAGCAGCTGGCTACAGAGCTAGCAGCTTGAGTTAGTGGAACAGGCTGCTTGTGGGGGACCCTCCTTGGCTGGGGACCGGAGGGGAGGCTGGGTGGCCCCTGTCAGAAATGCTGCAGCCGTTTCTTCCACTGAGCAGGGGGTTGGACTAGATGCTCTCTAAGGTTTCCCGAATCCAAAAATTCTATGAAGTTTCCATTTTGGCAGCAAAGCAAATTAGTGAGGTGGCCGAACATTGCATTAGAAATTAAAACTATATTTATTTATTTATTTATTACATTTATAAACCACCCCATCCAGAGACTCTGGGTGGTGCACAACAACTTTTAAAAGGGGGGGGGCACAATTCAAAACACAGTGCTAAAAACAATATAAAAGGAATTCAAAAACAATTAAAACCATTTAAAACCAATTAAAATATTCTTAAAAAACAACAGCACTTTACAAGCCTTGGAAGGCCAGGCCAAACAAATAGGATTTTAGGGCTCTCTAAAAGGCCGACAGCGAGCCTGTATTTGAATCAAGAGATTTCTCAAAATGGAAAGTTAAAACATTCAATGCAGCTTCAAAAACCATTGTAGTTGTGGCATATAGGGAAACATAGCCGGGGAGGATATATAACCATGCTAAGATGAAATCAGTTGCTTGACATAAGCTATGCCATATTGCTGGAACATGCTATAGGACCTTTTACCCTCTGGGTAGTTGTTTTTCACTTATTTAGCAAAAATCATATTTAGCATGGGAACCCACAAGTGCTGAGGGAGCAAGGTAAGACTGGCCCAGACCGGCCAACTGCTTGCACGCATATTTTGTAACCTCTTCCCAAAAAACAGGAACTTTGGCTGACCACGAGTTATGGCATATAGCTGCTTTTCTTGTGTAACTGTTTTCTTAAGAATAACTCAAGAATGTAGAAATGTGTTGCCTTGTTGTTGAGTCCCTGTCCTGCTTTGAGCACAAGCCAAATAGCACCTTTGCTACTGAAGGGCAAATAAAAACTTGATCTTAAGTCCTCTCGTCCGGGCTGATTATGGGGCTCCATCCGCCCAGGAACGAACCTTCCCTCTTGGAATCAGGGGTACCCCGATACTTCAGTGGGGGGGGGGGACCTGGAGAAGAGGAGCCAGCAGTGAAGCCGGTGAGCACTCAGAGGCGTAACTAGGGAAAACGGTGCCCGGGGCAAGCACTGAAATTGCCCCCCCCGCCGCCCCCCCACCCACATACATCTGACTGACACACGTGTTTTTTCCTCACAACTCTGTGAAGTTGGCCTGTATCTCAAACATCAGAATTATGATGCAATGATGATACATACTACATTATACTTAGGTTTTTCCTCACAACAACCCTGTGAAGTTGGCCTGTATTTCAAACATCAGAATTATGATGCAATGATGATGATTATGATTATGATGCCCCTCCCTCACGCCCTGGTTCTGTTCCTGACTTTCCCTTGTGAGTGACTGTATTTTAACAAACCAAAAACCAAGGACTCCAGAGTAATTCGAGGGACTGGGGTGATAGTGCTAAAGACTCCTTATTCATGCCATCCTTTTTAATCCACTTTTTGAGCCACTTTTGGGCGACCCCCCACGTGACCCACCGGGGTGGCGCCCGGGGCACGTGCCCCCCCATAGTTACGCCCCTGTGAGCACTGCAAAAGGTCCAAACAGGAAAGCAGTCTCAAAAGAGAGAAAAATTAAAAAATAAATAAAAAGGAAGGGATCAAGGAAAGCAGAGTCTTGAAAGAGCCTCACTAAAAACAAAAACACACACAAAAAAAGGAAGAGATGTTGGAGACTTCTCTCGTCCCCGCGGAGATTCGGGGCGGGCATGAATCTCAGCGCAAAACATGCCACACGAGGCGACTCCTTCTCAAAGGAGTTGCAGAGATCCCTCTCCCACAAGCCCAGCAAAGACGAGAGGCAGTTCAACATCTTAGGGCTAAGCCACTTTCCAAGGCTGAAGTGTGTCACCCACACCCCGCCGCCCGCCGCCCTGGAGATTGTGAGAAATCAGCAGGACACATTTCCCGGGGTTAAAGTACTAGACATGTCAGGTGCATGCAGTAGACTCCCAAGTGCAGCATCCCTGCAGACGTTTTGCCTCTAGGTTGCTGAAGTAGTCTAGTGACTTCTAGTTGCTGGGCATGCGCAGCTGGCGAGGAAAGGGGCAGGGCAGTCTTGCGTCTCGGTCCGTCCGACTATTAATCAGTAAATCGACCCTGTTTAAACCCAAAGGTGCGTGCATTTTTGACATCCTACTCTTTGCAACCAAGTCAACATCTTAAAAAAAAGGGGGGGGGTTCATTTATTAACTTTTCCCTGCTTGAAAGGTCCGATTTGTAAAGTTCTACGAGAGGTCTTGGGTTAGCAAGCCAGAATCCTCCCCGTGGCTAAGCGGGGTCTGCTCTGGTTTGCATCGCAATCAGGGGTGGTTAAGCCTTTTCCACCCCCACCCACCGCAGCGAGGAGGGTCGGGGTGGAGAGGTTGAAGCCCTCCCTCCCTCCCTCCTTCCCTCCATTCATCATTCAGAGAGGAGAGCTGGTCTTGTGGTAGCAGGCATGGCTTGTCCCCATAGCTAAGCAGGGTCTGCCCTGGTTGCATCTGAATGGGAGACTAGAAGCATGAGCACTGCAAGTTCTTCCCCTCGGGGGATGGAGCCACTCTGGGAAGAGCAGAAGGTTCCAAGTTCCCTCCCTGGCAGCATCTCCAAGATAGGGCGGAGAGAGATTCCTGCCTGCAACCTTAGAGAAGCCGCTGCCAGTCTGGGTAGACAATACTGAGCTAGACAGACCAAGGGTCTGACTCAGCTTCCTATGTTCCTATTCATTCATTCATTCGGTTTCTATACCGCCCTTCCAACAATGGCTCAGGGCGGCTTACACAGAGAAATAATAAGCTTTAAATAATACACTTTTAAACTTCTAAATGCCACTGGGCGAGGGAGAGCTCCTTCCAGCTCGCCCCCCCCCTCCTCAAATGATTTCAAGCCCCATCCCCGAATCTGCCCATCCAAAATTGGGCTGCTTCCAAAGTGCTGGACTAGGATTGGGGAGACCCGAGTTCAAATCCCCATCCAGCCATGAGACTAGCTGGGTGACTCTGGGCCAGTCACTTCTCTCTCAGCCTAACCTACTTCACAGGGTTGTTGTGAGGAGAAACCTAAGTATGTAGTGATATAAAAGGTTGTTTTATATATATTCTCTTTCTTGAGCAGGGGGAGAGCAGCTGGCCCTCTCCATCCCCAGCACAGCATCCCTCCAGTGGCTGTTGCAGGCATCTGCCTTATGTTTCTTTTTTAGAATGTGGCCCTTTGGGGGCAGGGAGCCATCTTTATTTTTGTATTTAGATCTATGTAAACTGCTTTGGAAACTTATTGTTGAAAGCGGTTTATAAATATTCGTCGTATCTGTAGTCATATTTGTATATTTAGCATTTATCTCCTGGTCCTACAGGGAAGAGATCTGTGAGGTGGAATTTGGGTGCCGACAATCTCCGTCCCTCAAAATGGAGAACTTTTTTGGAGCTGCCTTTCAGCAGGGATTATTTATTTATTTTATTTATTAAAGATAGAAAAGGAAGACTCGGCTGGCTGAGAAGCAGGAGGAAAAGACCCCGAGGCTAGCCAGGGTGGGAGCAGCAGGGAATTCTGGGAAAGAGCTGAGCAGAAGATGCTGGGAGTCGAAGAAGACGCCACCAGCCCAGGTGTGCAGCATCAAAGGTTCAGGCAGCTCTGCAACCGGGAGGCCGAGGGGCCCCGAGAGGTTTGCAGCCAACTCCACAGGCTTTGCTGCCGGTGGCTGAAGCCGGAAAGGCACACCAAGAAGCAGATCATAGACCTGGTGGTGCTGGAGCAGTTCCTGACCATCCTGCCCGCAGAGATGGAGAGCTGGGTCAGAGAATGCGGAGCGGAGACCACTTCCCAGGCGGTGGCTCTGGCCGAAGGTTTCCTCCTGAGCTGGGCAGAGGACCAGAAGCCGGAAGAGCAGCAGGTGAGAGAGTGGCTTCTCTTAGCCCTTGTGAGTTGCAGAAAGCCGAGAAGGTGAGCCAGGAGGAGACCCTAAAACTGGGCAGAAGTTGCCCAAGAACCTGGAAATGGCTCATGGAGATGATCCACCCACCTCAGCACCCTCATGGGTCAGGGACCTTCTTGGGGATCTAGTTGTAGCCCAGCTTAGTGGGAGAGCATCTGCTCTGCCTGCAGAAATTCCCAAGTCCTACCCCTGGCCTGGCAGCATCTCCAGGTATGGCCGGGCACGACTCCTGCCTGCACCCTTGGCCAGCTGCTGCCCGTCAGTGTAAACAACCCTGAGCGAGATGGACCTAGTGTCTAATTTGGTATAAGGACCTTTCCTCTGGGTCTTTCCTGCACCATTCCCTCTCTCATCCCTCTCCCGCTGTTCCCTGCTCCTGAGAATCTCTTCTTCGGTCTCTTTCAGATGCAAAACCTGCTGTCAGAAGCGGCCCCTGATTCCCCTGAGGCAGAGGAGGCTCCATCGGACACCAGGCAGGGGCTGCCGTCCAGCAGGATCTCACAGGAGGGTGATGGAGGTACGGCCTTGCCAGGTCAAGAGAGATAGGGCGGAAACCCCCCCCTTCTCCCTCTCTCTCATCCCCTTTTGGTGAGTCAGTCAAGGATCAGCCCGCCCGTCACCCCTACCCCTTTCATTCTTCTTATCTCTGCCTTCCTTTTTCATTTGATCAGCACTGTGGCTTACTTTGGTTTGTTTTCTTATCTTTTGCTTGCCTGCCTGCCTGTCTTCCTCTGTTCCTCCTCTGCAGTAGTAGTAAGTTCAGAACAGAGTTTATGCATGCAGCACCCCAGCCAAGCCAAGCACTCCGTGTGTGTGTGTGTCTGTCTGTGTGTGTCTGTGTGTGTGTGTGTGTGTGTGTGTGTGTGTGTGTGTGTGTGTGTGTTTTGCCGGCTGCATACCAATGACCTCACTTGCTCTCTCAGTATCTCCTCTCATCAAGTGAGAGACTGGAGAGCTTACCTGGTACTGGGAGTGAGAAAAGGCTGCTTGGGATTCCGGAGGAAGGCCGAGCCCTGCAGCGAAAGCTCCCTGGTTAAAGATTAGCTCCAGAGAGCTCCCGGCAGCCGCCCCCACCACCGGCTGGAAAGGGTGTGTGTTCAAGGAGTGGCTCGCAACCCCCTGTGGACCGGCAGCGGTCTGGGGACCAGCGGTTGAGAAACTGTTTTGGAGCTCCTCACAGTCCATTTTGAATTTCGCTACCCGAAAGAGTTTGGTATCATCTGCAAATTTGGCCACCTCGCTGCTTACCCCTGCTTCTAGATCATTTATGAATAAATTTAAAAGCACCGGTCCCAGTCCAGATCCCTGGGGACCCCACTTCTTACTTTCCTCCATTGTGAAAACTCTCCATTTATCCCTACCCTCTGTTTCCTGTCCTTGAACCAGTTACCAATCCACACATATAATTGTCTCCTTATCCCATGACTGCTAAGTTTTCTCAGGAGTCTTTGATGAGAAACTCTGTCGAAAGCTTTTTGGATGTCTGGGTATACAATGTCAACTGGAACACACTCATTGACCCTCTCAAAGGACTCCAAAAGGTTGGTGAGGCAAGATTTCCCTTTGCAGAAGCCATGCTTCTTACCCCCTTTGGGGAAGATACTCCTGTCCAGCTTCTTGCAAGGTTTTAGAAATCTCCTGTTTCAGCTACTTCAGTCACTCTATCCAGAAACACATTTTCTTTCATGGAGCTTAAGTATAAAAGTATGCATAAATCCTCCACCTTCCCATCCCTTTTGTGTCTTTGGCAGATGTTAGCATGAAACTGCCCAGGCGTCCTCATTCATCTCTTCTTTCTGATGGAGCAGAAGAAGCTTCAGGACGACGGGATCAGGTAGGGAATGGGTTGTTGGGGAAGAAGGATGCAGGACGGACAGAGGAGCTCCATCCCTTGGTCATCCCTCTGGGCCTGGAAGAAGTTCTCTTTCCTTGGGCATCTGTCAAAGCTGTTGGCTAGTAGGCCTTGAAGTAGCCACTGAATGAATGAATGACTACTTGATTATGGCCTTTGACCCAATAACACAAACACAACTATAACAAATATGGTATGAGTAGCAGACTCCCAAATGTCAACCTGTTTCGTGGCTCTCTGTTACCTTTAGAATTTACGAAGTCATTTGAATGGGTATGTGGTACCGGGTGTTGATCCACTCCTTTCAGGTCCTCCCTTAATAAATCAATTGCTCTACAGAGGATTTCCGCCTTCTCCTCTCTCGTACCATGTTTTTTCAAAAACGTTTAGTGAAATGTCTGCCATAGCATGTTGGGTAAAAGGTAAGGTGTACTGTCAAGTCGATCCCCACTGGTATGTTTCCCAGACTATGGGAAAGACCTATATTGGGCAGCAGCGATAGAGGAAGATGCTGAAAGGCATCATCTCATACTGCGTGGGAGGAGGCAGTGGTCAACCCCTCCTGGATTCTACCAAAGACAACCACAGGGCTCTGTGGGCACCAGGAGTCGACACCAACTCGATGGCACACTTCACCTTTAGTAAAAAAATAAGGCAATAAGTCCCGCTGCTACCTGAACAAAGAGGCACGTTTTAAAGTGGTGATTCGCTTCTGTTTAGCAGAGGGAGAGCAACTGGCCCTATCCGTCTCCAGCACAGCATCCCTCCAGTGGCTGCTGCTGGTATCTACCTAGGTTTCTTTTTAGACTGTGAGCCCTTTGGGGATAGGGAGCCATCATCATTATTTTTTCTTTTTAAATAATATTTTTATTTCATAAGAAAATAAAAAGAAATAACATGATTACATTATCATCTCTTGAACTTCCAGCAGTTATATGACAATCCAAAATTCCTCTCCCACCCTTTGCCAGCCTTTCCCCTCACATCAGATATTACAGAAAGATATAAATAATGCGTTAATCAGCCCTCAATATTAAATTTTAAAAAAACCCAAAATCTTGGGTGTGGATGTTGCTAAATTGTAAATTATGCAAGGTTCCCAGGTTAATGCAAATCTTTCCTCTGAGGTATTCCGCAAATAAACAGTGATCTTAGCCATCGAGGCATATTCCCATCGCTTAAGTAGCCATTCATCCAAGGTCGGGGTTGCCTGTGTCCTCCAGTTGGCAGCTTAGCGAATCCTGGCGGCAGTGATCATATATAAGGACAACTCCGTGTATTTAGAAGGTATACAAGGTTTAGTCATATTTAACAGCAACAACAAAAAAGCTCCGGTGAATAGGGAAAGCTTATGTTTAAAATTTGTTGCATCTTCGAGTGAATTCTTTTCCCAAATTGTTGTGCTTCATCATTCATTTCTGAATGTTTTCGGTATCTTGCGTGCCGCTGGCTAAGAAGGCTGGAGTCTGGCTAACTAGGCAAAGGGGAACCTTTGAAAGGGTTAGCTCTCAAGGCTTCAGCAGGGGAGAGCATCTGTGCCTCTTCGACTTCAGAGAGGGCCGTTCCCAGGGGCTTTGGCTGGGGTCTCCCCACTCTGTGTTTCTGGTAAGAAGCAGAGCCCCTGAGACTGGGCACCATTCCCAGCATTCCCTTTTTTGCCATATAAACCAATTGAAAATACAACTGAGGAGCCTGCAGGAGAAGACCTCTGCCCTCCACACACACCCTTTCCGGAACAACCCTTTTGGATTGTGCTTCGAAGGGAAAGAATCACTCTGCGCTCTGTTTCCTTCCTCTTTCCTGGCTAGGTGACCTTTGAGGAAGTGGCTGTGCGTTTCACGGAGGAGGAGTGGGCGCTGCTGGATCCGGCCCAAAGAGCCCTGCACAGAGAAATCATGGAGGAGAACGCTGGGAATCTGGCCTCTCTGGGTAAGAATCCACCCCCACCCTCCAGCTCCTTTCCTGGAAGGGGAGAGTCAAAGTGAGAGAGAGAGATTGGCCTGGTTTGCTCAGTTGGCAAGAATGTTGTAGAAATATTGCCCAGTCTTGAGTTCGATCTGCTTACGGGCCACAGACCAGTGCGATAGAGGAGGCTTTTTCACACAGCCAGGCTTGGAGTGGGAGAAGCCTCCTTCCTTAAATCAAAAGGTGAGTGCTCTTCTCTTTACCGGTCATCTGCAGCTTGACCAAGGCCCAAGGGAGAAGAAATTATTCTGTCAGTGGCGGCAGCTGGGCAGGAGAAACTTCAGCCTGACTTCAGTCAGCAGCTGGGTACAGCTGCGAGGAAGGACGGACCTGCCCTAATTCTGGTTGTGCAAACAAGCCTAGTTGTTAGCATCCAACGTGGAAGATCTGGGTTCACAGGCCTCCCCAGTCAGCAGTAAAGCTCATTGGGTGGCTTTGGGCTAAGCATCTCAGAACTCCTTCTTCAGATGGCTTTGGGGGGGTATAAGGGGGAGAAGGGTGGGATATTAAGGCATTAAACCAAACTCAGCCCTGAGGAGTCTCTCTCTGACTGACCCTGAAGATATGACGCGGCCTCAGATGGGATCAGACTCTAGGTCCATCTAATTCAGGATTGTCTAGACCAGGGCAGCAGAACTTCAGCCCTCTGGCTGTCTTTGGCTGTAACCTGCATCATTCATCCATTCATTCATTCATTCGATTTCTATACCGCCCTTCCAAAAATCACTCCCAACCACAGTGGCCAGTAGCCAAGCATGGGGGAAGTGATCTTTTCACCAAAACCCCAAGATCCGTGCAAAGCTTTGCAGTGTGTTATATGAAGACTTTCTTCTGAGGAAGAGGATTTTCATCTTGAAACACGCCGGGACTCGGTGTTTTTGCATTAAAAGAACCTTGGTAGACATTGTAAGTAGAACTGCCCCAGAGTGTTGGTTGGATGGATGCTCTAACTATGCTTTTGGCTTAGCCTGGGTCGGGTTAGCTTGGCTAGATGGAGAAATTCTGTTGCAGTATCAATTTGAGCAAAGTTTTGGTCTGGAAAAGATGAGGAGGCATAAATGCAGTTTAAAAGCTTATTAAGGAGAAATGGGGGGACAGGGTCGGGCAAGGCAATAAAATCTTAACAAAAAAGCTTAACAAGAATCTCACTATGAACAATTTAGCTTAAGGTCCAAATCAGCTGAAAGCTTGCCCTAGAAAGGGCTTGAAGGCGGGACGAGAAAAGAGGACAAGGAAACTCAGAGGGGCTGAAGGTTAGTGTTACCTGTCCTTTCCTCCGGTGGTGCATTCGGTGCACTTGCAGGTTTCCCCTCAGGAAGAAGGTGGAAAAGCAGGAAAAAGAGAGGGCGAGGAGCAAAGGGCTGCCCCTCGCATGCTTGTGAAGGGCCGGGAAAGACTCCCATGCAGATTCTCAGGCCATGTGGCTTGGCCAGAGGGGCATGTGGTCGAAACTGTGCCCTGAGGCAATTCCCAAACCATGCCTGCTCCCTGGAGGGGCAGGAACTTGTGCTGAACAATAAAGTTCATAGTTGCATGAACTGATCAATCCTGGGTGTGATCTTAACGAGCAAAAGGCTAGAATGGCTTGGAGGGGTATACCTGTAGGTCTGAATAGTAGGACTTAAGGCTTATCTTGAAACGGGGGTGTTACTCCAGGTGTAGAGATTTTTCCCTAGGTTTTAACAAGCTTCCTCTGTCTGACCATTAGTGGTGGTGGCGGCGATGGTGGTGGGAAATGCCGTTCTTATCTGGGTCACTGCCGAGAGGATTGGCCATGCTATCTCTCTTGCAAAAGGGAATATTTTGCTTCCCTTGAAGCGTGCCTTTCAATTAAGGTCTGCCTTGCAAAAAGCCTTCTCTCTGGCAGAGACAAAGCAAGGTTTGGGGATGACTCTTTGCGGTCTCCGTTATTGTGACCTTAGGGTGCATGGCCCCATTCTAAGCAGCCAGTGGTGAGTCTTGCCCAAAGATAGGCACAAGAAAGGTTCATGATCCCATGAACTGAAGTATTCAAAATGGAAGCTAGGTGCCCACAGTTCCAATTACATGGAGGAGTGCTTTTTGCTACCCCCAAATAGATCTGTTTGGCAACAACATCTCAATGCAGCCCCAGGGCAGCCTTAAGCCATATGGGGAGTTAACTATCTTCTCTCAGGAATGGGTAGTTAAGGAAACATCATCCCTTAACATCACTGTCACACACTCACTAGAAGAGGAGTATCCTATATTTAGAATGCTGACATCAGTACCCCCCACCAAGAATAATAATTTGTATTGAGCAGTGATTCCCCACCTGCGGGCCTCCAGATGTTGCCGAACTACAACTCCCATCAGCCCCAGCTACAATTTAGAATGATGGGAGTTGTAGTTCAACAACATCTGGAGGCCCCCAGGTGGGGAAGCACAGGTATAGCGCTTTCAAGTGTGCAAAGCCCTCATGTACAATGAGTTCATTGTAATTCGCACAACATTCCTGTAAGGTCAGGCGGCATGCGTCTCCCCATCTTTCAGGTGTGGGTGTGGGGACAGAGTCTGAAAAGAAGCAGCTTCCCTGAGGCCTCTATTCCTCCTTTTTCTTTCTCTTGTGCTTGGTGTGGTGTCTCCCTTCTGGTTTGGTTTCTGTTGTCCTAATGCATCTAGCCTACCTAGAAATCCGGCCTCTTTGTCAGGACCTGAATGGGAATTTGCCCAGTCCAAGTGAGAGTGATTAAAGCCACACATTATGACAATTCTATCTCTCTTTGATGCCTCCCTGATTTCCTTCTTCCGCTGCTGCTCACTGTCTACGAAGGTCTAATGCCAGTTCAGTGTGCAAGATACTTTCAATTCTTTCCTTAATTTCAGTCCAGTAGCTTTTAGTGTAATCACGTAGCCATCAAATATGGCAAAGGATGCCAGCCTCTTGTTTGCGTTTCCACCATTTCTTCTCATATGACCTCCTTAAAGCTCTCTTTCTATCCGGGTTTGATGTGCCTAAATACACTTTTCTGGGTTCTTGTCTGGGTCCTTATATTAAGAATAACCAGACAGGAGAAACTTTCCCAAGGCTTTTAATATTTGCACTACTGCAGACTGTTCTCTCACCAAAATTGAGGACCCTGAATTACAATTTCAATAGGTCTTTATACCTTAGCATAGTGCTTACACAGCTCGAATAAACATCTGTCACACAACAATGAGAAAACAGGATATGTCTTGTCAACATGAGCCACAGACTTCTGTTTCCTAACTAAGACATCACTTTATCTTTACAAAGCTCTAACCTTCCGCTACCGTAAACACATTAGCTAAGCACTTACACAATTTTCACCTTTTGTGGATTCAAATACATCAGGTTGATTGATTTAAATCACGATTCAAATCACTTCACAGGACTCAGTTTTAATGATTTAAATGAAGATTCTATTTAATCATGATTTTCTAGGAAAAGTACGTCCTTGTTGTCTAATATAACCATAATAGATATTCAGAGATAAAGATTTCATTTGTCTACTATAATTAGTACACTCTTCTCACGGTACTCTTTCATTTGGGCAACCAGGCCTTTCATTTCTTTGTGGCACTGTTTGCATTTTGCATGCATGCCCGCCTTACCCACAGGTACAGGAACTTCATTAAAATATTCCCAAGTGGGGTCTCTTTTATGGCCTGCTACCATGATAGGTGTTTTCCACTTAAAATGGAGGATACACTTGGAAAATATTTCCGCAGGATTGCATGAATACATTCTGTTCACTTTTGGTTTCACTTTCTGTTCTCCTCTCTGTTCATTCCTTGGCTTTCTTTAGGCTGATTCAGACATTATGCTGTACAAATGTGCACATTTGTGTGAATTACTAAGTTCATTTTAAAACAGAACTGGATACAGCAGGTCCTTCAAATGCATGGTACAGATAGGAAGTGTACTGCTGTACCTGTGTTCAGCATAACATGTGAATGACTGTACCTATGCACAGATTTGTACCTTTGTAGAGTGTACACTCATTGTACGAGTGTTGAACATAATGTGTGAATGGGCCTAATGTCTGCATTTTTAGAGGAGGAGGGAAGGGCTTGACTGTGTATGGGTGTGTGTGCTGCATGTGCACCACCTGCAGAATAGATTAGGTCTGTTATCTCTCAGCCCCATATACTGCTGTTATCAAGTTCACAGAATATAATTAGGAGTTATGATTAACATTCATGATGCTATCTTTGATGTAGGTTCTTTTTTAAAATAAATTTTGTTGTTTTTTAAATTAAAACACCAATTTAAATTTAAAAAATCCAATTTAAATTTTAAAAAACTGGTGTTTTTTATTTTTTAAAAAACATTAATTTTTATCAGCCCTACATTCTATCCAAGGCTCTGACCAGGTTTCTCACTTGGTTCCAGCAGGTGAGAGTTGGAAGGATGAGGGGAAACCCAGCAGAGGAATTTGGGGAGGTACAAGATGGGAAAAGAGGGAACAACAGAAACAAAAAACAAGAGCAAAACAGAAAAACAGGAAAGGATCAACCCCTTCTCATCATGCAATCCAACAAAGAATGCAGAAAAAGAGAGAGAGGAGACTGTGCCCTCCTCAAAGGAAAAGCTCCAGTTCAGAACGAGGCTCTCAACCTCAGTGGGAAATGAATTCAGGGGATAAACCATATAAATGCTTGGAGTGTGGAAAGAGCTTCAGCCAGAGTGGACATCTTAATCTACACCAGAGAAACCACGCTGGGGAAAAACCACATAAATGCCTGGAGTGTGGAAAGAGCTTCAGCACAAATAGAATGCTTACTGTACACCATAGAACCCACACTGGGGAGAAACCACATACATGCTTGGAGTGTGGAAAGAGCTTCAACCAGAGAGGACATCTTATTATACACCACAGAATCCACACTGGGGAGAAACCACATAAATGCTTCGAGTGTGGAAAGAGCTTCACCCGGAGAGAACAACTTGCAAAACATCATAGAAAACACACCGGGGAGAAACCATATAAATGCTTGGAGTGTGGGAAGAGCTTCGGCCAGAGTGGACATTTTAATCTACACCAGAGAAACCACACTGGGGAAAAACCACATAAATGCCTGGAGTGTGGAAAAAGCTTCAGCACAAATAGAATGCTTACTGTACACCATAGAACCCACACTGGGGAGAAACCACATAAATGCTTGGAGTGTGGAAAGAGCTTCAAGCAGAGAGGAAATCTTATTATTCACCATAGAACCCACACTGGGGAGAAACCACATAGATGCTTTGAGTGTGGAAGGAGCTTCAGCCGGAGTGGAGAACTTACAATACATCATAGAAAGCACACTGGGGAGAAACCACATGAATGTTTGGAGTGTGGAAAGAGCTTCAGCCGGAGTGGAGAACTTACAATACATCATAGAAAGCACACTGGGGAGAAACCATATGAATGTTTGGAGTGTGGAAGGAGCTTCAGCCGGAGTGGAGCTCTTACTAGGCATAATAGAATCCACACTGGGGAGAAACCACATAAATGCTTTGAGTGTGGAAAGAGCTTCAGCCGGAGAGAAGAACTTGCAAAACATCATAGAAAGCACACCGGGGAGAAACCTTAAAAATGCTTGGAGAGCTTCAGTGTAGAAATCATACACATGAAACTGTAGAGCAGCCTGAGAATCTTCCTCATTTTGTGAACCCTTGTGTGATTTCTGCTTTTTATTTGACTTGCTTCCCACTGAGGCGATTGGTGTTCATACAGGCGCTTTTGTATCTGTGTTATTGGTTAGAGTGCTGGACTAGGACCGGGGAGACCCGAGTTCAAATCCCCATTCAGCCACGATACTTGCTGGGTGACTCTGGGCCAGTCACACCTACTTCACAGGGTTGTTGTGAGGAGGTTAGTAGCCTAACCTCACATTAACAAACATAAGTGCCTGAAGCAAACTTCCATTACGTTTCTACATACTAAAAGTTCATCGTATTGATTTTATAAGCCTTTTTAGCTTTGTGTAAAGAATATATATATACACACAAGTGTATGATGTACAGTACATTTTAGTTCTTATCTTCCTTTTTATTGTTTCTAATATGAAACTCCTGCTTTCAAAATGTACCATGTAAATATAAATCTATCATCACAATGAGGCAGTTTTACATGCTTTGGAGTTCTTGAATTGCAAGATTTGTATAACTAAAATATTAGATCTGAGTAAAAGTCTATGAGGAAGAAGCCGTATTGCAAGAACCAGGCAAGAACCCACTTGTTAAAAATACTGTGTGTGATGATGATGATGATGATGATGATGATGATGATGATGCTTCTCTTGTGGTGGCCGGGGGTGGGACAACAAGGCCTTTAGGTCCCGGCTCCAGAATTACCTAGGTGCACCTCTGCATAAGAGACACCAGCAACAGCCACTGCAGAGATGCTGTGCTGGGGCTGGGTGATAAAGAGAATGACCACTTTTAAAAGGTGCCTCTTTGCTCAGTTAGCAGGGGATGGGATTACGTATCCAACACCCAGAGTCCAAAAGTTGAGGGTTCTCCAGGGAATCCATGAACAGGCCTGCTGTCCATCTTAGGTGTGGGTCTGACTCTCCCTGATACAGGTTTGAGCAGAGCCTAATACGCACACAACACTTCTCCCCATCTGTGGTGCTGAGACTCGAATTGGGGATTCAGAGAATTGAAGCCAGGGCATGGATCTCGATCTTAGTTTATTGGCTTAAGATCAACTTTCCCCCTCAAGGCTGTATCTCTCTGGTCCTGGCTGATGGATTTCAGTCATCTTGGATGCAAGCTGTCCAGAATAAAATCTCAGCCTTGGGCCTTTCTCAAGATTACCTTTTTTGTTAAGTTATAACCAGGCTGTACAGGGGTTGAAACAAAGAATTTTGGACATAGAATATCAGAATGGCCTTAATCTTATTTCTGACTATATCAGGAAGAGACTTGATTCCCTGTTTGGAGGTTCGTGAACAACAACTTTTAAAAAGGGGGGGGAAACACAATTCATAACACAGTGCTAAAAACAATATAAAAGCAATTCAAAAACAATTAAAACCAATTAAAATATTTTTAAAAAACAACAGCACTTTACAAGCCTTCTAAGGCCAGGCCAAACAAATAGGTTTTTAGGGCTCTCTTAAAGACCGACAGCGAGCCTGTATTTGTATCAAGAGATTTCTCAAAATGGAAAGTTAAAACATTCAATGCAGCTTCAAAAACCATTGTAGTTGTGGCATATAGGGAAACATAGCCGGGGAGGATATATAACCATGCTAAGATGAAATCAGTTGCTTGACATAAGCTATGCCATATTGCTGGAACATGCTATAGGACCTTTTACCCTCTGGGTAGTTGTTTTTCACTTATTTAGCAAAAATCATATTTAGCATGGGAACCCACAAGTGCTGAGGGAGCAAGGTAAGACTGGCCCAGACCGGCCAACTGCTTGCACGCATATTTTGTAGCCTCTTCCCAAAAAAACAGGAACTTTGGCTGACCACGAGTTATGGCATATAGCTGCTTTTCTTGTGTAACTGTTTTCTTAAGAATAACTCAAGAATGTAGAAATGTGTTGCCTTGTTGTTGAGTCCCTGTCCTGCTTTGAGCACAAGCCAAATAGCACCTTTGCTACTGAAGGGCAAATAAAAACTTGATCTTAAGTCCTCTCGTCCGGGCTGATTATGGGGCTCCATCCGCCCAGGAACGAACCTTCCCTCTTGGAATCAGGGGTACCCCGATACTTCAGTGGGGGGGGGGGACCTGGAGAAGAGGAGCCAGCAGTGAAGCCGGTGAGCACTCAGAGGCGTAACGAGGGAAAACGGTGCCCGGGGCAAGCACTGAAATTGCCCCCCCCGCCGCCCCCCCACCCACATACATCTGACTGACACACGTGTTTTTTCCTCACAACTCTGTGAAGTTGGCCTGTATCTCAAACATCAGAATTATGATGCAATGATGATACATACTACATTATACTTAGGTTTTTCCTCACAACAACTCTGTGAAGTTGGCCTGTATCTCAAACATCAGAATTATGATGCAATGATGATACATACTACATTATACTTAGGTTTTTCCTCACAACAACCCTGTGATGTTGGCCTGTATTTCAAACATCAGAATTATGATGCAATGATGATGATTATGATTATGATGCCCCTCCCTCACGCCCTGGTTCTGTTCCTGACTTTCCCTTGTGAGTGACTGTATTTTAACAAACCAAAAACCAAGGACTCCAGAGTAATTCGAGGGACTGGGGTGATAGTGCTAAAGACTCCTTATTCATGCCATCCTTTTTAATCCACTTTTTGAGCCACTTTTGGGCGACCCCCCACGTGACCCACCGGAGTGGCGCCCGGGGGACGTGCCCCCCCATAGTTACGCCCCTGTGAGCACTGCAAAAGGTCCAAACAGGAAAGCAGTCTCAAAAGAGAGAAAAATTAAAAAATAAATAAAAAGGAAGGGATCAAGGAAAGCAGAGTCTTGAAAGAGCCTCACTAAAAACAAAAATACACACAAAAAGGAAGAGATGTTGGAGACTTCTCTCGTCCCTGCGGAGATTCGGGGCGGGCATGAATCTCAGCGCAAAACATGCCACACGAGGCGACTCCTTCTCAAAGGAGTTGCAAAGATCCCTCTCCCACAAGCCCAGCAAAGACGAGAGGCAGTTCAACATCTTAGGGCTAAGCCACTTTCCAAGGCTGAAGTGTGTCACCCACACCCCGCCGCCCGCCGCCCTGGAGATTGTGAGAAATCAGCAGGACACATTTCCCGGGGTTAAAGTAGACATGTCAGGTGCATGCAGTAGACTCCCAAGTGCAGCATCCCTGCAGACGTTTTGCCTCTAGGTTGCTGAAGTAGTCTAGTGACTTCTAGTTGCTGGGCATGCGCAGCTGGCGAGGAAAGGGGCAGGGCAGTCTTGCGTCTCGGTCCGTCCGACTGTTCATCAGTAAATCGACCCTGTTTAAACCCAAAGGTGCGTGCATTTTTGACATCCTACTCTTTGCTACCAAGTCAACATCTTAAAAAAAAAAAAGGGGGGGGGGTCCATTTATTAACTTTTCCCTGCTTGAAAGGTCCGATTTGTAAAGTTCTACGAGAGGTCTTGGGTTAGCAAGCCAGAATCCTCCCCGTGGCTAAGCGGGGTCTGCTCTGGTTTGCATCGCAATCAGGGGTGGTTAAGCCTTTCCCGCCCCCACCCACCGCAGCGAGGAAGGTTGGGGTGGAGAGGTTGAAGCCCTCCCTCCCTCCCTCCCTCCTTCCCTCCATTCATCATTCAGAGAGGAGAGCTGGTCTTGTGGTAGCAGGCATGGCTTGTCCCCATAGCTAAGCAGGGTCTGCCCTGGTTGCATCTGAATCGGAGACTAGAAGTGTGAACACTGCAAGAGATTCCCCTGAGGGGCTGGAGCCGCTCTGGGAAGAGCATCTAGGCTCCAAGTTCCCTCCCTGGCAGCATCTCCAAGATAGGGCGGAGAGAGACTCCTGCCTGCAACCTTGCAGAAGCCGCTGCCAGTCTATGTAGACAATACTGAGCTAGACAGACCAAGGGTCTGATTCAGCTTCCTATGTTCCTATTCATTCATTCATTCGGTTTCTATACCGCCCTTCCAACAATGGCTCAGGGCGGCTTACACAGAGAAATAATAAGCTTTAAATAATACACTTTTAAACTTCTAAATGCCACTGGGTGAGGGAGAGCTCCTTCCAGCTCGCCCCCCCCCTCCTCAAATGATTTCAAGCCCCATCCCCGAATCTGCCCATCCAAAATTGGGCTGCTTCCAAATTGCTGGACTAGGATTGGGGAGACCCGAGTTGAATCCCCATCCAGCCATGAGACTTGCTGGGTGACTCTGGGCCAGTCACTTCTCTCTCAGCCTCATCTACTTCACAGGGTTGTTGTGAGGAGAAGCCTAAGTATGTAGTGCACCGCTCTGGGCTCCTTGGAGGAAGAGCGGGATATAAAATGTTGTTTTATATATATTCTCTTTCTTGAGCAGGGGGAGAGCAGCTGGCCCTCTCCATCCCCAGCACAGCATCCCTCCAGTGGCTGTTGCAGGCATCTGCCTTATGTTTCTTTTTTAGAATGTGGCCCTTTGGGGGCAGGGAGCCATCTTTATTTTTGTATTTAGATCTATGTAAACCACTTTGGAAACTTATTGTTGAAAGCAGTTTATAAATATTTGTCGTATCTGTAGTCATATTTGTATATTTAGCATTTATCTCCTGGTCCTACAGGGAAGAGATCTGTGAGGTGGAATTTGGGTGCCGACAATCTCCGTCCCTCAAAATGGAGAACTTTTTTGGAGCTGCCTTTCAGCAGGGATTATTTATTTATTTTATTTATTAAAGATAGAAAAGGAAGACTCGGCTGGCCGAGAAGCAGGAGGAAAAGACCCCGAGGCCAGCCAGGGTGGGAGCAGCAGGGAATTCTGGGAAAGAGCTGAGCAGAAGATGCTGGGAGTGGAAGAGGACGCCACCAGCCCAGGTGTGCAGCATCAAAGGTTCAGGCAGCTCTGCAACCGGGAGGCCGAGGGGCCCCGAGAGGTTTGCAGCCAACTCCACAGGCTTTGCTGCCGGTGGCTGAAGCCAGAAAGGCACACCAAGAAGCAGATCATAGACCTGGTGGTGCTGGAGCAGTTCCTGACCATCCTGCCCGCAGAGATGGAGAGCTGGGTCAGAGAATGCGGAGCGGAGACCACTTCCCAGGCGGTGGCTCTGGCCGAAGGTTTCCTCCTGAGCTGGGCAGAGGACCAGAAGCCGGAAGAGCAGCAGGTGAGAGAGCGGCTTCTCTTAGCCCTTGTGAGTTGCAGAAAGCCGAGAAGGTGAGCCAGGAGGAGACCCTAAAACTGGGCAGAAGTTGCCCAAGAACCTGGAAATGGCTCATGGAGATGATCCACCCACCTCAGCACCCTCATGGGTCAGGGACCTTCTTGGGGATCTAGTTGTAGCCCAGCTTAGTGGGAGAGCATCTGCTCTGCCTGCAGAAATTCCCAAGTCCTACCCCTGGCCTGGCAGCATCTCCAGGTATGGCCGGGCACGACTCCTGCCTGCACCCTTGGCCAGCTGCTGCCCGTCAGTGTAAACAACCCTGAGCGAGATGGACCTAGTGTCTAATTTGGTATAAGGACCTTTCCTCTGGGTCTTTCCTGCACCATTCCCTCTCTCATCCCTCTCCCGCTGTTCCCTGCTCCTGAGAATCTCTTCTTCGGTCTCTTTCAGATGCAAAACCTGCTGTCAGAAGCGGCCCCTGATTCCCCTGAGGCAGAGGAGGCTCCATCGGACACCAGGCAGGGGCTGCCGTCCAGCAGGATCTCACAGGAGGGTGATGGAGGTACGGCCTTGCCAGGTCAAGAGAGATGGGGCGGAAACCCCCCCCTTCTCCCTCTCTCTCATCCCCTTTTGGTGAGTCAGTCAAGGATCAGCCCGCCCCTCACCCCTACCCCTTTCATTCTTCTTATCTCTGCCTTCCTTTTTCATTTGATCAGCACTGTGGCTTACTTTGGTTTGTTTTCTTATCTTTTGCTTGCCTGCCTGCCTGTCTTCCTCTGTTCCTCCTCTGCAGTAGTAGTAAGTTCAGAACAGAGTTTATGCATGCAGCACCCCAGCCAAGCCAAGCACTCCGTATGTGTGTGTGTCTGTGTGTCTGTGTGTGTGTGTGTGTGTGTGTGTGTGTGTGTGTGTGTGTTTTGCCGGCTGCATACCAATGACCTCACTTGCTCTCTCAGTATCTCCTCTCATCAAGTGAGAGACTGGAGAGCTTACCTGGTACTGGGAGTGAGAAAAGGCTGCTTGGGATTCCGGAGGAAGGCCGAGCCCTGCAGCGAAAGCTCCCTGGTTAAAGATTAGCTCCAGAGAGCTCCCGGCAGCCGCCCCCACCACCGGCTGGAAAGGGTGTGTGTTCAAGGAGTGGCTCGCAACCCCCTGTGGACCGGCAGCGGTCTGGGGACCAGCGGTTGAGAAACTGTTTTGGAGCTCCTCACAATCCATTTTGAATTTCGCTACCCGAAAGAGTTTGGTATCATCTGCAAATTTGGCCACCTCGCTGCTTACCCCTGCTTCTAGATCATTTATGAATAAATTTAAAAGCACCGGTCCCAGTCCAGATCCCTGGGGACCCCACTTCTTACTTTCCTCCATTGTGAAAACTCTCCATTTATCCCTACCCTCTGTTTCCTGTCCTTGAACCAGTTACCAATCCACACATATAATTGTCTCCTTATCCCATGACTGCTAAGTTTTCTCAGGAGTCTTTGATGAGAAACTCTGTCGAAAGCTTTTTGGATGTCTGGGTATACAATGTCAACTGGAACACACTCATTGACCCTCTCAAAGGACTCCAAAAGGTTGGTGAGGCAAGATTTCCCTTTGCAGAAGCCATGCTTCTTACCCCCTTTGGGGAAGATACTCCTGTCCAGCTTCTTGCAAGGTTTTAGAAATCTCCTGTTTCAGCTACTTCAGTCACTCTATCCAGAAACACATTTTCTTTCATGGAGCTTAAGTATAAAAGTATGCATAAATCCTCCACCTTCCCATCCCTTTTGTGTCTTTGGCAGATGTTAGCATGAAACTGCCCAGGCGTCCTCATTCATCTCTTCTTTCTGATGGAGCAGAAGAAGCTTCAGGACGACGGGATCAGGTAGGGAATGGGTTGTTGGGGAAGAAGGATGCAGGACGGACAGAGGAGCTCCATCCCTTGGTCATCCCTCTGGGCCTGGAAGAAGTTCTCTTTCCTTGGGCATCTGTCAAAGCTGTTGGCTAGTAGGCCTTGAAGTAGCCACTGAATGAATGAATGACTACTTGATTATGGCCTTTGACCCAATAACACAAACACAACTATAACAAATATGGTATGAGTAGCAGACTCCCAAATGTCAACCTGTTTCGTGGCTCTCTGTTACCTTTAGAATTTACGAAGTCATTTGAATGGGTATGTGGTACCGGGTGTTGATCCACTCCTTTCAGGTCCTCCCTTAATAAATCAATTGCTCTACAGAGGATTTCCGCCTTCTCCTCTCTCGTACCATGTTTTTTCAAAAACGTTTAGTGAAATGTCTGCCATAGCATGTTGGGTAAAAGGTAAGGTGTACTGTCAAGTCGATCCCCACTGGTATGTTTCCCAGACTATGGGAAAGACCTATATTGGGCAGCAGCGATAGAGGAAGATGCTGAAAGGCATCATCTCATACTGCGTGGGAGGAGGCAGTGGTCAACCCCTCCTGGATTCTACCAAAGACAACCACAGGGCTCTGTGGGCACCAGGAGTCGACACCAACTCGATGGCACACTTCACCTTTAGTAAAAAAATAAGGCAATAAGTCCCGCTGCTACCTGAACAAAGAGGCACGTTTTAAAGTGGTGATTCGCTTCTGTTTAGCAGAGGGAGAGCAACTGGCCCTATCCGTCTCCAGCACAGCATCCCTCCAGTGGCTGCTGCTGGTATCTACCTAGGTTTCTTTTTAGACTGTGAGCCCTTTGGGGATAGGGAGCCATCATCATTATTTTTTCTTTTTAAATAATATTTTTATTTCATAAGAAAATAAAAAGAAATAACATGATTACATTATCATCTCTTGAACTTCCAGCAGTTATATGACAATCCAAAATTCCTCTCCCACCCTTTGCCAGCCTTTCCCCTCACATCAGATATTACAGAAAGATATAAATAATGCGTTAATCAGCCCTCAATATTAAATTTTAAAAAAACCCAAAATCTTGGGTGTGGATGTTGCTAAATTGTAAATTATGCAAGGTTCCCAGGTTAATGCAAATCTTTCCTCTGAGGTATTCCGCAAATAAACAGTGATCTTAGCCATCGAGGCATATTCCCATCGCTTAAGTAGCCATTCATCCAAGGTCGGGGTTGCCTGTGTCCTCCAGTTGGCAGCTTAGCGAATCCTGGCGGCAGTGATCATATATAAGGACAACTCCGTGTATTTAGAAGGTATACAAGGTTTAGTCATATTTAACAGCAACAACAAAAAAGCTCCGGTGAATAGGGAAAGCTTATGTTTAAAATTTGTTGCATCTTCGAGTGAATTCTTTTCCCAAATTGTTGTGCTTCATCATTCATTTCTGAATGTTTTCGGTATCTTGCGTGCCGCTGGCTAAGAAGGCTGGAGTCTGGCTAACTAGGCAAAGGGGAACCTTTGAAAGGGTTAGCTCTCAAGGCTTCAGCAGGGGAGAGCATCTGTGCCTCTTCGACTTCAGAGAGGGCCGTTCCCAGGGGCTTTGGCTGGGGTCTCCCCACTCTGTGTTTCTGGTAAGAAGCAGAGCCCCTGAGACTGGGCACCATTCCCAGCATTCCCTTTTTTGCCATATAAACCAATTGAAAATACAACTGAGGAGCCTGCAGGAGAAGACCTCTGCCCTCCACACACACCCTTTCCGGAACAACCCTTTTGGATTGTGCTTCGAAGGGAAAGAATCACTCTGCGCTCTGTTTCCTTCCTCTTTCCTGGCTAGGTGACCTTTGAGGAAGTGGCTGTGCGTTTCACGGAGGAGGAGTGGGCGCTGCTGGATCCGGCCCAAAGAGCCCTGCACAGAGAAATCATGGAGGAGAACGCTGGGAATCTGGCCTCTCTGGGTAAGAATCCACCCCCACCCTCCAGCTCCTTTCCTGGAAGGGGAGAGTCAAAGTGAGAGAGAGAGATTGGCCTGGTTTGCTCAGTTGGCAAGAATGTTGTAGAAATATTGCCCAGTCTTGAGTTCGATCTGCTTACGGGCCACAGACCAGTGCGATAGAGGAGGCTTTTTCACACAGCCAGGCTTGGAGTGGGAGAAGCCTCCTTCCTTAAATCAAAAGGTGAGTGCTCTTCTCTTTACCGGTCATCTGCAGCTTGACCAAGGCCCAAGGGAGAAGAAATTATTCTGTCAGTGGCGGCAGCTGGGCAGGAGAAACTTCAGCCTGACTTCAGTCAGCAGCTGGGTACAGCTGCGAGGAAGGACGGACCTGCCCTAATTCTGGTTGTGCAAACAAGCCTAGTTGTTAGCATCCAACGTGGAAGATCTGGGTTCACAGGCCTCCCCAGTCAGCAGTAAAGCTCATTGGGTGGCTTTGGGCCAAGCATCTCAGAACTCCTTCTTCAGATGGCTTTGGGGGGGTATAAGGGGGAGAAGGGTGGGATATTAAGGCATTAAACCAAACTCAGCCCTGAGGAGTCTCTCTCTGACTGACCCTGAAGATATGACGCGGCCTCAGATGGGATCAGACTCTAGGTCCATCTAATTCAGGATTGTCTAGACCAGGGCAGCAGAACTTCAGCCCTCTGGCTGTCTTTGGCTGTAACCTGCATCATTCATCCATTCATTCATTCATTCAATTTCTATACCGCCCTTCCAAAAATCACTCCCAACCACAGTGGCCAGTAGCCAAGCATGGGGGAAGTGATCTTTTCACCAAAACCCCAAGATCCGTGCAAAGCTTTGCAGTGTGTTATATGAAGACTTTCTTCTGAGGAAGAGGATTTTCATCTTGAAACACGCCGGGACTCGGTGTTTTTGCATTAAAAGAACCTTGGTAGACATTGTAAGTAGAACTGCCCCAGAGTGTTGGTTGGATGGATGCTCTAACTATGCTTTTGGCTTAGCCTGGGTCGGGTTAGCTTGGCTAGATGGAGAAATTCTGTTGCAGTATCAATTTGAGCAAAGTTTTGGTCTGGAAAAGATGAGGAGGCATAAATGCAGTTTAAAAGCTTATTAAGGAGAAATGGGGGGACAGGGTCGGGCAAGGCAATAAAATCTTAACAAAAAAGCTTAACAAGAATCTCACTATGAACAATTTAGCTTAAGGTCCAAATCAGCTGAAAGCTTGCCCTAGAAAGGGCTTGAAGGCGGGACGAGAAAAGAGGACAAGGAAACTCAGAGGGGCTGAAGGTTTGTGTTACCTGTCCTTTCCTCCGGTGGTGCATTCGGTGCACTTGCAGGTTTCCCCTCAGGAAGAAGGTGGAAAAGCAGGAAAAAGAGAGGGCGAGGAGCAAAGGGCTGCCCCTCGCATGCTTGTGAAGGGCCGGGAAAGACTCCCATGCAGATTCTCAGGCCATGTGGCTTGGCCAGAGGGGCATGTGGTCGAAACTGTGCCCTGAGGCAATTCCCAAACCATGCCTGCTCCCTGGAGGGGCAGGAACTTGTGCTGAACAATAAAGTTCATAGTTGCATGAACTGATCAATCCTGGGTGTGATCTTAACGAGCAAAAGGCTAGAATGGCTTGGAGGGGTATACCTGTAGGTCTGAATAGTAGGACTTAAGGCTTATCTTGAAACGGGGGTGTTACTCCAGGTGTAGAGATTTTTCCCTAGGTTTTAACAAGCTTCCTCTGTCTGACCATTAGTGGTGGTGGCGGCGATGGTGGTGGGAAATGCCGTTCTTATCTGGGTCACTGCCGAGAGGATTGGCCATGCTATCTCTCTTGCAAAAGGGAATATTTTGCTTCCCTTGAAGCGTGCCTTTCAATTAAGGTCTGCCTTGCAAAAAGCCTTCTCTCTGGCAGAGACAAAGCAAGGTTTGGGGATGACTCTTTGCGGCCTCCGTTATTGTGACCTCAGGGTGCATGGCCCCATTCTAAGCAGCCAGTGGTGAGTCTTGCCCAAAGATAGGCACAAGAAAGGTTCATGATCCCATGAACTGAAGTATTCAAAATGGAAGCTGGGTGCCCACAGTTCCAATTACATGGAGGAGTGCTTTTTGCTACCCCCAAATAGATATGTTTTGGCAACAACATCTCAATGCAGCCCCAGGGCAGCCTTAAGCCATATGGGGAGTAAACTATCTTCTCTCAGGAATGGGTAGTTAAGGAAACATCATCCCTTAACATCACTGTCACACACTCACTAGAAGAGGAGTATCCTATATTTAGAATGCTGACATCAGTACCCCCCACCAAGAATAATAATTTGTATCAAGCAGTGATTCCCCACCTGCGGGCCTCCAGATGTTGCCGAACTACAACTCCCATCAGCCCCAGCTACAATTTAGAATGATGGGAGTTGTAGTTCAACAACATCTGGAGGCCCCCAGGTGGGGAAGCACAGGTATAGCACTTTCAAGTGTGCAAAGCCCTCATGTACAATGAGTTCATTGTAATTCGCACAACATTCCTGTAAGGTCAGGCGGCATGCGTCTCCCCATCTTTCAGGTGTGGGTGTGGGGACAGAGTCTGAAAAGAAGCAGTTTCCCTGAGGCCTCTATTACTCCTTTTTCTTTCTCTTGTGCTTGGTGTGGTGTCTCCCTTCTGGTTTGGTTTCTGTTGTCCTAATGCATCTAGCCTACCTAGAAATCCGGCCTCTTTGTCAGGACCTGAATGGGAATTTGCCCAGTCCAAGTGAGAGTGATTAAAGCCACACATTATGACAATTCTATCTCTCTTTGATGCCTCCCTGATTTCCTTCTTCCGCTGCTGCTCACTGTCTACGAAGGTCTAATGCCAGTTCAGTGTGCAAGATACTTTCAATTCTTTCCTTAATTTCAGTCCAGTAGCTTTTAGTGTAATCACGTAGCCATCAAATATGGCAAAGGATGCCAGCCTCTTGTTTGTGTTTCCACCATTTCTTCTCATATGACCTCCTTAAAGCTCTCTTTCTATCCAGGTTTGATGTGCCTAAATACACTTTTCTGGGTTCTTGTCTGGGTCCTTATATTAAGAATAACCAGACAGGAGAAACTTTCCCAAGGCTTTTAATATTTGCACTACTGCAGACTGTTCTCTCACCAAAATTGAGGACCCTGAATTACAATTTCAATAGGTCTTTATACCTTAGCATAGTGCTTACACAGCTCGAATAAACATCTGTCACACAACAATGAGAAATCAGGATATGTCTTGTCAACATGAGCCACAGACTTCTGTTTCCTAACTAAGACATCACTTTATCTTTACAAAGCTCTAACCTTCCGCTACCGTAAACACATTAGCTAAGCACTTACACAATTTTCACCTTTTGTGGATTCAAATACATCAGGTTGATTGATTTAAATCACGATTCAAATCACTTCACAGGACTCAGTTTTAATGATTTAAATGAAGATTCTATTTAATCATGATTTTCTAGGAAAAGTACGTCCTTGTTGTCTAATATAACCATAATAGATATTCAGAGATAAAGATTTCATTTGTCTACTATAATTAGTACACTCTTCTCACGGTACTCTTTCATTTGGGCAACCAGGCCTTTCATTTCTTTGTGGCACTGTTTGCATTTTGCATGCATGCCCGCCTTACCCACAGGTACAGGAACTTCATTAAAATATTCCCAAGTGGGGTCTCTTTTATGGCCTGCTACCATGATAGGTGTTTTCCACTTAAAATGGAGAATACACTTGGAAAATATTTCCGCACGATTGCATGAATACATTCTGTTCACTTTTGGTTTCACTTTCTGTTCTCCTCTCTGTTCATTCCTTGGCTTTCTTTAGGCTGATTCAGACATTATGCTGTACAAATGTGCACATTTGTGTGAATTACTAAGTTCATTTTAAAACAAAACTGGATACAGCAGGTCCTTCAAATGCATGGTACAGATAGGAAGTGTACTGCTGTACCTGTGTTCAGCATAACATGTGAATGACTGTACCTATGCACAGATTTGTACCTTTGTAGAGTGTACACTCATTGTACGAGTGTTGAACATAATGTGTGAATGGGCCTAATGTCTGCATTTTTAGAGGAGGAGGGAAGGGCTTGACTGTGTATGGGTGTGTGTGCTGCATGTGCACCACCTGCAGAATAGATTAGGTCTGTTATCTCTCAGCCCCATATACTGCTGTTATCAAGTTCACAGAATATAATTAGGAGTTATGATTAACATTCATGATGCTATCTTTGATGTAGGTTCTTTTTTTAAATAAATTTTGTTGTTTTTTAAATTAAAACACCAATTTAAATTTAAAAAATCCAATTTAAATTTTAAAAAACTGGTGTTTTTTATTTTTTAAAAAACATTAATTTTTATCATCCCTACATTCTATCCAAGGCTCTGACCAGGTTTCTCACTTGGTTCCAGCAGGTGAGAGTTGGAAGGATGAGGGGAAACCCAGCAGAGGAATTTGGGGAGGTACAAGATGGGAAAAGAGGGAACAACAGAAACAAAAAACAAGAGCAAAACAGAAAAACAGGAAAGGATCAACCCCTTCTCATCATGCAATCCAACAAAGAATGCAGAAAAAGAGAGAGAGGAGACTGTGCCCTCCTCAAAGGAAAAGCTCCAGTTCAGAACCAGGCTCTCAACCTCAGTGGGAAATGAATTCAGGGGATAAACCATATAAATGCATGGAGTGTGGGAAGAGCTTCAGCCAGAGTGGACATTTTAATCTACACCAGAGAAACCACACTGGGGAAAAACCACATAAATGCCTGGAGTGTGGAAAGAGCTTCAGCACAAATAGAATGCTTACTGTACACCATAGAACCCACACTGGGGAGAAACCACATACATGCTTGGAGTGTGGAAAGAGCTTCAACCAGAGAGGACATCTTATTATACACCACAGAATCCACACTGGGGAGAAACCACATAAATGCTTCGAGTGTGGAAGGAGCTTCAGCCGGAGAGAAGAACTTGTAAAACATCATAGAAAGCACACCGGGGAGAAACCATATAAATGCTTGGAGTGTGGGAAGAGCTTCGGCCAGAGTGGACATTTTAATCTACACCAGAGAAACCACACTGGGGAAAAACCACATAAATGCCTGGAGTGTGGAAAAAGCTTCAGCACAAATAGAATGCTTACTGTACACCATAGAACCCACACTGGGGAGAAACCACATAAATGCTTGGAGTGTGGAAAGAGCTTCAAGCAGAGAGGAAATCTTATTATACACCATAGAACCCACACTGGGGAGAAACCACATAAATGCTTTGAGTGTGGAAGGAGCTTCAGCCGGAGTGGAGAACTTACAATACATCATAGAAAGCACACTGGGGAGAAACCACATGAATGTTTGGACTGTGGAAAGAGCTTCAGCCGGAGTGGAGAACTTACAATACATCATAGAAAGCACACTGGGGAGAAACCATATGAATGTTTGGAGTGTGGAAGGAGCTTCAGCAGGAGTGGAGCTCTTACTAGGCATAATAGAATCCACACTGGGGAGAAACCACATAAATGCTTCGAGTGTGGAAAGAGCTTCAGCCGGAGAGAAGAACTTGTAAAACATCATAGAAAGCACACCGGGGAGAAACCTTAAAAATGCTTGGAGAGCTTCAGTGTAGAAATCATACACATGAAACTGTAGAGCAGCCTGAGAATCTTCCTCATTTTGTGAACCCTTGTGTGATTTCTGCTTTTTATTTGACTTGCTTCCCACTGAGGCGATTGGTGTTCATACAGGCGCTTTTGTATCTGTGTTATTGGTTAGAGTGCTGGACTAGGACCGGGGAGACCCGAGTTCAAATCCCCATTCAGCCACGATACTTGCTGGGTGACTCTGGGCCAGTCACACCTACTTCACAGGGTTGTTGTGAGGAGGTTAGTAGCCTAACCTCACATTAACAAACATAAGTGCCTGAAGCAAACTTCCATTACGTTTCTACATACTAAAAGTTCATCGTATTGATTTTATAAGCCTTATTAGCTTTGTGTAAAGAATATATATATACACACACAAGTGTATGATGTACAGTACATTTTAGTTCTTATCTTCCTTTTTATTGTTTCTAATATGAAACTCCTGCTTTCAAAATGTACCATGTAAATATAAATCTGTCATCACAATGAGGCAGTTTTACATGCTTTGGAGTTCTTGAATTGCAAGATTTGTATAACTAAAATATTAGATCTAAGTAAAAGTCTATGAGGAAGAAGCCGTACTGCAAGAACCAGGCAAGAACCCACTTGTTAAAAATACTGTGTGTGATGATGATGATGATGATGATGATGATGATGATGATGATGCTTCTCTTGTGGTGGCCGGGGGTGGGACAACAAGGCCTTTAGGTCCCGGCTCCAGAATTACCTAGGTGCACCTCTGCATAAGAGACACCAGCAACAGCCACTGCAGAGATGCTGTGCTGGGGCTGGGTGATAAAGAGAATGACCACTTTTAAAAGGTGCCTCTTTGCTCAGTTAGCAGGGGATGGGATTACGTATCCAACACCCAGAGTCCAAAAGTTGAGGGTTCTCCAGGGAATCCATGAACAGGCCTGCTGTCCATCTTAGGTGTGGGTCTGACTCTCCCTGATACAGGTTTGAGCAGAGCCTAATACGCACACAACACTTCTCCCCATCTGTGGTGCTGAGACTCGAATTGGGGATTCAGAGAATTGAAGCCAGGGCATGGATCTCGATCTTAGTTTATTGGCTTAAGATCAACTTTCCCCCTCAAGGCTGTATCTCTCTGGTCCTGGCTGATGGATTTCAGTCATCTTGGATGCAAGCTGTCGAGAATAAAATCTCAGCCTTGGGCCTTTCTCAAGATTACCTTTTTTGTTAAGTTATAACCAGGCTGTACAGGGGTTGAAACAAAGCATTTTGGACATAGAATATCAGAATGGCCTTAATCTTATTTCTGACTATATCAGGAGGAGACTTGATTCCCTGTTTGGAGGTTCGTGAACAACAACTTTTAAAAAGGGGGGGGAAACACCATTCATAACACAGTGCTAAAAACAATATAAAAGCAATTCAAAAACAATTAAAACCATTTAAAACCAATTAAAATATTTTTTAAAAACAACAGCACTTTACAAGCCTTCTAAGGCCAGGCCAAACAAATAGGTTTTTAGGGCTCTCTTAAAGACCGACAGCGAGCCTGTATTTGTATCAAGAGATTTCTCAAAATGGAAAGTTAAAACATTCAATGCAGCTTCAAAAACCATTGTAGTTGTGGCATATAGGGAAACATAGCCGGTGAGGATATATAACCATGCTAAGATGAAATCAGTTGCTTGACATAAGCTATGCCATATTGCTGGAACATGCTATAGGACCTTTTACCCTCTGGGTAGTTGTTTTTCACTTATTTAGCAAAAATCATATTTAGCATGGGAACCCACAAGTGCTGAGGAAGCAAGGTAAGACTGGCCCAGACCGGCCAACTGCTTGCACGCATATTTTGTAGCCTCTTCCCAAAAAAACAGGAACTTTGGCTGACCACGAGTTATGGCATATAGCTGCTTTTCTTGTGTAACTGTTTTCTTAAGAATAACTCAAGAATGTAGAAATGTGTTGCCTTGTTGTTGAGTCCCTGTCCTGCTTTGAGCACAAGCCAAATAGCACCTTTGCTACTGAAGGGCAAATAAAAACTTGATCTTAAGTCCTCTCGTCCGGGCTGATTATGGGGCTCCATCCGCCCAGGAACGAACCTTCCCTATTGGAATCAGGGGTACCCCGATACTTCAGTGGGGGGGGGGGACCTGGAGAAGAGGAGCCAGCAGTGAAGCCGGTGAGCACTCAGAGGCGTAACGAGGGAAAACGGTGCCCGGGGCAAGCACTGAAATTGCCCCCCCCCGCCGCCCCCCCACCCACATACATCTGACTGACACACGTGTTTTTTCCTCACAACTCTGTGAAGTTGGCCTGTATCTCAAACATCAGAATTATGATGCAATGATGATACATACTACATTATACTTAGGTTTTTCCTCACAACAACTCTGTGAAGTTGGCCTGTATCTCAAACATCAGAATTATGATGCAATGATGATACATACTACATTATACTTAGGTTTTTCCTCACAACAACCCTGTGAAGTTGGCCTGTATTTCAAACATCAGAATTATGATGCAATGATGATGATTATGATTATGATGCCCCTCCCTCACGCCCTGGTTCTGTTCCTGACTTTCCCTTGTGAGTGACTGTATTTTAACAAACCAAAAACCAAGGACTCCAGAGTAATTCGAGGGACTGGGGTGATAGTGCTAAAGACTCCTTATTCATGCCATCCTTTTTAATCCACTTTTTGAGCCACTTTTGGGCGACCCCCCACGTGACCCACCGGGGTGGCGCCCGGGGCACGTGCCCCCCCCCCATAGTTACGCCCCTGTGAGCACTGCAAAAGGTCCAAACAGGAAAGCAGTCTCGAAAGAGAGAAAAATTAAAAAATAAATAAAAAGGAAGGGATCAAGGAAAGCAGAGTCTTGAAAGAGCCTCACTAAAAACAAAAATACACACAAAAAGGAAGAGATGTTGGAGACTTCTCTCGTCCCCGCGGAGATTCGGGGCGGGCATGAATCTCAGCGCAAAACATGCCACACGAGGCGACTCCTTCTCAAAGGAGTTGCAAAGATCCCTCTCCCACAAGCCCAGCAAAGACGAGAGGCAGTTCAACATCTTAGGGCTAAGCCACTTTCCAAGGCTGAAGTGTGTCACCCACACCCCGCCGCCCGCCGCCCTGGAGATTGTGAGAAATCAGCAGGACACATTTCCCGGGGTTAAAGTAGACATGTCAGGTGCATGCAGTAGACTCCCAAGTGCAGCATCCCTGCAGACGTTTTGCCTCTAGGTTGCTGAAGTAGTCTAGTGACTTCTAGTTGCTGGGCATGCGCAGCTGGCGAGGAAAGGGGCAGGGCAGTCTTGCGTCTCGGTCCGTCCGACTGTTCATCAGTAAATCGACCCTGTTTAAACCCAAAGGTGCGTGCATTTTTGACATCCTACTCTTTGCTACCAAGTCAACATCTTAAAAAAAAAAAAAGGGGGGGGGGTCCATTTATTAACTTTTCCCTGCTTGAAAGGTCCGATTTGTAAAGTTCTACGAGAGGTCTTGGGTTAGCAAGCCAGAATCCTCCCCGTGGCTAAGCGGGGTCTGCTCTGGTTTGCATCGCAATCAGGGGTGGTTAAGCCTTTCCCGCCCCCACCCACCGCAGCGAGGAAGGTTGGGGTGGAGAGGTTGAAGCCCTCCCTCCCTCCCTCCCTCCTTCCCTCCATTCATCATTCAGAGAGGAGAGCTGGTCTTGTGGTAGCAGGCATGGCTTGTCCCCATAGCTAAGCAGGGTCTGCCCTGGTTGCATCTGAATCGGAGACTAGAAGTGTGAACACTGCAAGAGATTCCCCTGAGGGGCTGGAGCCGCTCTGGGAAGAGCATCTAGGCTCCAAGTTCCCTCCCTGGCAGCATCTCCAAGATAGGGCGGAGAGAGACTCCTGCCTGCAACCTTGCAGAAGCCGCTGCCAGTCTATGTAGACAATACTGAGCTAGACAGACCAAGGGTCTGATTCAGCTTCCTATGTTCCTATTCATTCATTCATTCGGTTTCTATACCGCCCTTCCAACAATGGCTCAGGGCGGCTTACACAGAGAAATAATAAGCTTTAAATAATACACTTTTAAACTTCTAAATGCCACTGGGTGAGGGAGAGCTCCTTCCAGCTCGCCCCCCCCCCTCCTCAAATGATTTCAAGCCCCATCCCCGAATCTGCCCATCCAAAATTGGGCTGCTTCCAAATTGCTGGACTAGGATTGGGGAGACCCGAGTTGAATCCCCATCCAGCCATGAGACTTGCTGGGTGACTCTGGGCCAGTCACTTCTCTCTCAGCCTCATCTACTTCACAGGGTTGTTGTGAGGAGAAGCCTAAGTATGTAGTGCACCGCTCTGGGCTCCTTGGAGGAAGAGCGGGATATAAAATGTTGTTTTATATATATTCTCTTTCTTGAGCAGGGGGAGAGCAGCTGGCCCTCTCCATCCCCAGCACAGCATCCCTCCAGTGGCTGTTGCAGGCATCTGCCTTATGTTTCTTTTTTAGAATGTGGCCCTTTGGGGGCAGGGAGCCATCTTTATTTTTGTATTTAGATCTATGTAAACCACTTTGGAAACTTATTGTTGAAAGCAGTTTATAAATATTTGTCGTATCTGTAGTCATATTTGTATATTTAGCATTTATCTCCTGGTCCTACAGGGAAGAGATCTGTGAGGTGGAATTTGGGTGCCGACAATCTCCGTCCCTCAAAATGGAGAACTTTTTTGGAGCTGCCTTTCAGCAGGGATTATTTATTTATTTTATTTATTAAAGATAGAAAAGGAAGACTCGGCTGGCCGAGAAGCAGGAGGAAAAGACCCCGAGGCCAGCCAGGGTGGGAGCAGCAGGGAATTCTGGGAAAGAGCTGAGCAGAAGATGCTGGGAGTGGAAGAGGACGCCACCAGCCCAGGTGTGCAGCATCAAAGGTTCAGGCAGCTCTGCAACCGGGAGGCCGAGGGGCCCCGAGAGGTTTGCAGCCAACTCCACAGGCTTTGCTGCCGGTGGCTGAAGCCAGAAAGGCACACCAAGAAGCAGATCGTAGACCTGGTGGTGCTGGAGCAGTTCCTGACCATCCTGCCCGCAGAGATGGAGAGCTGGGTCAGAGAATGCGGAGCGGAGACCACTTCCCAGGCGGTGGCTCTGGCCGAAGGTTTCCTCCTGAGCTGGGCAGAGGACCAGAAGCCGGAAGAGCAGCAGGTGAGAGAGCGGCTTCTCTTAGCCCTTGTGAGTTGCAGAAAGCCGAGAAGGTGAGCCAGGAGGAGACCCTAAAACTGGGCAGAAGTTGCCCAAGAACCTGGAAATGGCTCATGGAGATGATCCACCCACCTCAGCACCCTCATGGGTCAGGGACCTTCTTGGGGATCTAGTTGTAGCCCAGCTTAGTGGGAGAGCATCTGCTCTGCCTGCAGAAATTCCCAAGTCCTACCCCTGGCCTGGCAGCATCTCCAGGTATGGCCGGGCACGACTCCTGCCTGCACCCTTGGCCAGCTGCTGCCCGTCAGTGTAAACAACCCTGAGCGAGATGGACCTAGTGTCTAATTTGGTATAAGGACCTTTCCTCTGGGTCTTTCCTGCACCATTCCCTCTCTCATCCCTCTCCCGCTGTTCCCTGCTCCTGAGAATCTCTTCTTCGGTCTCTTTCAGATGCAAAACCTGCTGTCAGAAGCGGCCCCTGATTCCCCTGAGGCAGAGGAGGCTCCATCGGACACCAGGCAGGGGCTGCCGTCCAGCAGGATCTCACAGGAGGGTGATGGAGGTACGGCCTTGCTAGGTCAAGAGAGATGGGGCGGACCCCCCCCCCCTTCTCCCTCTCTCTCATCCCCTTTTGGTGAGTCAGTCAAGGATCAGCCCGCCCCTCACCCCTACCCCTTTCATTCTTCTTATCTCTGCCTTCCTTTTTCATTTGATCAGCACTGTGGCTTACTTTGGTTTGTTTTCTTATCTTTTGCTTGCCTGCCTGCCTGTCTTCCTCCTCTGTAGTAGTAGTAAGTTCAGAACAGAGTTTATGCATGCAGCACCCCAGCCAAGCCAAGCACTCCGTGTGTGTGTGTGTCTGTCTGTGTGTGTCTGTGTGTGTGTGTGTGTGTGTGTGTGTATGTGTGTGTGTGTGTGTTTTGCCGGCTGCATACCAATGACCTCACTTGCTCTCTCAGTATCTCCTCTCATCAAGTGAGAGACTGGAGAGCTTAGCTGGTACTGGGAGTGAGAAAAGGCTGCTTGGGATTCCGGAGGAAGGCAGAGCCCTGCAGCGAAAGCTCCCTGGTTAAAGATTAGCTCCAGAGAACTCCCCGGCTGGAAAGGGTGAGTGTTCAAGGACTGGCACTGACTGGCTCAAAACCCCCTGCGGACCGACAGCGGTCCGGGGACCAGCGGTTGAGAAACTGTTTTGGAGCTCCTCACAATCCGTTTTGAATTTCGCTACCCGAAAGAGTTTGGTATCATCTGCAAATTTGGCCACCTCGCTGCTTACCCCTGCTTCTAGATCATTTATGAATAAATTAATAAGCACCAGTCCCAGTACAGATCCCTGGGGGACCCCATTTCTTACTTCCCTCCATTGTGAAAACTCTCCATTTATCCCTACCCTCTGTTTCCTGTCCTTGAACCAGTTACCAATCCACACATATAATTGTCTTCTTATCCCATGACTGCTAAGTTTTCTCAGGAGTCGTTGATGAGGAACTCTGTCGAAAGCTTTTTGGATGTCCAGGTATACTATGTCAACTGGATCACCTTGATCCACACACTCATTGACCCTCTCAAAGGACTCCAAAAGGTTGGTGAGGCAAGATTTCCCTTTGCAGAAGCCATGCTTCTCACCCCCTTTGGGGAAGATACTCCTGTCCAGCTTCTTGCAAGGTTTTAGAAATCTCCTGTTTCAGCTACTTCAGTCACTCTATCCAGAAACACATTTTCTTTCATGGAGCTTAAGTATAAAAGTATGCATAAATCCTCCACCTTCCCATCACTTTTGTGTCTTTGGCAGATGCTGGAATGAAACTGCCCAGGCGTCCTCATCCATCTCTTCTTTCTGGGGGAGGAGGAGATAAGAAGGACAGGGGAGCTCTATTCCTGGGTCATCTCTCTAGCCCTGGAAGAATCTCTTTTTCCTTGGGCATCTGTCAAAGCTGTTGGCTAGTAGGCCTTGAAGTAGCCACTGAATGAATGAATGACTACTTGATTATGGCCTTTGACCCAATAACACAAACACAACTATAACAAATATGGTATGAGTAGCAGACTCCCAAAATGTCAACCCGTTTCGGGGCTCTCTGTTACCTTTAGAATTTACGAAGTCATTTGAACGGGTATGTGGTACCGGGTGTTGATCCACTCCTTTCAGGTCCTCCCTTAATAAATCAATTGCTCTACAGAGGATTTCCGTCTTCTCCTCTCTCTTACCATGTTTTTTCAAAGACGTTTAGTGAAATGTCTGCCATAGCATGTTGGGTAAAAGGTGAGGTGTACCGTCAAGTCGATCCCCACTGGTATGTTTCCCAGACTATGGGAAAGACCTATATTGGGCAGCAGCGATAGAGGAAGATGCTGAAAGGCATCATCTCATACTGCGTGGGAGGAGGCAGTGGTCAACCCCTCCTGGATTCTACCAAAGACAACCACAGGGCTCTGTGGGCACCAGGAGTTGACACCAACTCGATGGCACACTTCACCTTTAGTAAAAAAATAAGGCAATAAGTCCCGCTGCTACCTGAACAAAGAGGCACGTTTTAAAGTGGCGATTTGCTTCTATTTAGCAGAGGGAGAGCAACTGGCCCTATCCAGCCCCAGTACAGCATCCCTCTAGTGGCTGCTGCTGGTGTCTACCTAGGTTTCTTATTTTTAGACTGTGAGCCCTTTGGGGATAGGGAGCCATCATCATTATTTTTTCTTTTTAAATAATATTTTTATTTCATAAGAAAATAAAAAGAAATAACATGATTATATTATCATCTCTTGAACTTCCAGCAGTTACAGATGACAATCCAAAATTCCTCTTCCACCCTTTGCCAACCTTTCCCCTCACACCAGATATTACAGAAAGATATAAATAATGCATTAATCAGACCTCAATATTTTTAAAAAAAACCCAAAATCTTGGGTGTGGATGTTGCCCCTGTGCTAAATTGTAAATTATGCAAGGTTCCCAGGTTAATGCAAATCTTTCCTCTGAGGTATTCCGCAAATAAACAGTGATCTTAGCCATCGAGGCATATTCCCATCGCTTAAGTAGCCATTCATCCAAGGTCGGGGTTGCCTGTGTCCTCCAGTTGGCAGCTTAGCAAATCCTGGCGGCAGTGATCATATATAAGGACAACTCTGTGTATTTAGAAGGTATACAAGGTTTAGTCATATTTAACAACAACAACAAAAAGTTCCGGTGAATAGGGAAAGCTTGTATTTAAAAATTGTTGCATCTTCGAGTGAATTCTTTCCCCAAATTGTTGTGCTTCATCATTCATTTCTGAATGTTTTCGGTATCTTGCGTGCCGCTGGCGAAGAAGGCTGGAGTCTGGCTAACTAGGCAAAGGGGCACCTTTAGGAACATAGGAAACTGCCATATACTGAATCAGACCATTGGTCTATCTAGCTCAGTATTGCCTTCACAGACTTGCAGCGGCTTCTCCAAGGTGGCAGGCGGGAGTCTTTCTCAGCCCTATCTTGGAGATACTGCCAGGGAGGGAACTTGGAACCTTCTGCTCTTCCCAGAGCGGCTCCATCCCCTGAGGGGAATATCTTGCAGTGCTCACACATCAAGTCTCCCATTCATATGCAACCCGGGCAGACCCTGCTTAGCTATGGGGACAAGTCATGCTTGCTACCACAAGACCAGCTCTCCTCTTCTTTGAAAGGGTTAGCTCTCAAGGCTTCAGCAGGGGAGAGCATCTGTGCCTCTTCGACTTCAGAGAGGGCCGTTCCCAGGGGCTTTGGCTGGGGTCTCCCCACTCTGTGTTTCTGGTAAGAAGCAGAGCCCCTGAGACTGGGCACCATTCCCAGCATTCCCTTTTTTGCCATATAAACCAATTGAAAATACAACTGAGGAGCCTGCAGGAGAAGACCTCTGCCCTCCACACACACCCTTTCCGGAACAACCCTTTTGGATTGTGCTTCGAAGGGAAAGAATCACTCTGCTCTCTGTTTCCTTCCTCTTTCCTGGCTAGGTGACCTTTGAGGAAGTGGCCGTGCTCTTCACGGAGGAGGAGTGGGTGCTGCTGGATCCGGCCCAAAGCGCCCTGCACAGAGAAGTCATGGAGGAGAATGCTGGGAATCTGGCCTCTCTGGGTAAGACTCCTTTTCTCCCCCTTCCCTGGAAGGGGAGAGTAAAATTGAGAAAGAGATCGGCTCTGGTTTGCTCAGTTGGTGAGAACGTGTTGGAAATATTGCCCCGCTCATGAGTTGGATCCAGTTTGGGGCCAGAGAACCAGTGCAATAGAGAAAGCTTGTTGTCACAGCTGGGTTCGGCTTTGAAGGAGCTGTCTTCCCTCGATCAAAAGGTGAGTGCTCTTATCTGCAGCTGAAGACCGAGGAGGAAGGAAGTGGGAAGAGGAGCAAGTGATCCCTTGGGCAGCATCAGCTGGACAGGAGAGGTTTTTGCCCGACCTCAGTCAGCAGCTGGGTGCAGCCTTGAGACAGGATGAACCTGCCCTGAGACTGGTTGTGCAAACAAGCCTATTAGTTAGCGTCAAACTAGAACCTGGAAGATCTGGGTTCAGGTACCCCGTCAGATAGCCATGAAGCTCATTGGTGGCTTTGAGCCAAGCCTCTCTGACTACCATCAGATTGTTGTAAGGGTCGAAGGGGAAGATGGGTGGGATCTTCATGCACTCAACAAAGCAAAACCCTAAGGAGGCTCTCTCTGACTGACCCTGAAGATACAAGGAAGCCTCAGATAGGAGGCTCTAGGTCCATCTACTCCAGGGCTGCAGAATTTCGGCCCCCGGCTGAATTTGGCTATACCCCACATCACCCCTAACCACAGTGGCCACTGGCCAGCAATCGTGAAAATGAACTGTCCACCACAACCCCAAGATCTGTGTGAAGCTTTGCCATGTATTATATGAAGGCTTTCCCCAGAGGAAGAGGATTTTCACATTCTTAATGCATCGGGACAGCTTTAAGCCAAACGGGCAGTATGTTATCTTCTCCCAGGAACATGTAATTAAGGAAGCATCCTTTAACTGTTACACTCTCTTTTAATGACACATTACTAGGAGAAGAGGAGGTATAACTTCTATTTAAGATCAGTATTCCCACCAAGAGGCATCAGTATTCCCACCAAGAGGCATCAGTATTCCCACCAAGAGTAATATTTGGCACTTGTATTGCGCAATGGCTCCCATCCTGGGCGCCTCCCGAAGTTGCCAAACTGCAACTCCCATCAGCCCCAGCTACAATGTATTGTGTCGGAGGGTGATGGGAATTGTAGTTCAGCAACATCTGGGGGCCCCCAGGATGGGAAACCCGGATATAGAGCTTCCAAGTGTGCAAAGCCCTCATGTGGTGTGGTTAGAGTGCTGGACTAGGACTGGGGAGACTCGAGTTCAAATCCGCATTCAGCCATAATACTAGCTGGGTGACTCTGGGCCAGTCACTTCTCTCTCAGCCTAGCCTACTTCACAGGGTTGTTGTGAGGAGAAACTTAAGTATGTAGTACACCGCTCTGGGCTCCTTGGAGGAAGAGCGGGATATAAATGTAATTAATAAAATAAATAATAATAATAATAATAATAATAATAAATAATCCCAGTGGTAATTGGTGCCCTGGGTGCAGTTCCAAAAGCCCTTGAAGAGCACCTCAACACCAGAGGGGCCACAGAAATCACCATCAGCCAATTACAAAAAGCAGCTTTACTGGGAACAGCCTATATTCTGCGACGATATCTATAACAACAGCAACAACACTGACAATAAAATTCTGGCATCCCAGGTCCTTGGGAAGGACTCGATGTCTGGATAAAACAAACCAGTCAATAACACCTGTCTGACTGTGTAAACAAGAAATAATAATGTGCATAGGTTTATGTAATTCAAACAGTCCTGTAAGGTCTAGGAGAGGAGAGCTGGCCTTGTGGTAGCAAGCATGACTTGTTCCCTTTGCTAAGCAGGGTCTACCCTGGTTGCATGTGAATGGGAGACTAGAAGTGTGAGCACTGCAAGAGATTTCCCTCAGGGAATATCTTGAATGGATATTCAGGGTATGGAGCCAATCTGGGAAGAGAAGAAGGTTCCAAGTTCCCTCCCTGGCAGCATCTCCAAGATAGGGCTGAGAGAGATTCCTGCCTGCAACCTTGGAGAAGCCGCTGCCAGTCTGTGAAGACAATTCTGAGCTAGATGGACCAATGGTCTGACTCAGTATATGGCAGCTTCCTATGTAAGGGGACATAATTCTCCCCATCTTTCAGATGTGGCGGCTGAGGCTATAAAGAAGCAGCTTCCCTGAGGCCTCCATTTCTTCTTTTCCTCTCCATTGTGTTTGGTGTGCTGCCTTGAGTTCTTGTTTGGTTTCAGTGGTCCCAAGGCACAATCATCTCTAGCCTATTTGGAAATCTGGCCTCTTTGTCATGACCTGAATGTGAAATTGTTACAACTCTGTCTCACTTGGATGACTCCCCGATCTCCTTCTCTGGCTTCAGGTCACTCCCTAAGAGGGTCTGAAGCCAGTTCAGTTTGCAAGATCTTTCCCATTCTGTCCTTAATTCCAGTCCAGTAGCTCTGAGCATAACCACATAGCCATCAACTATGGGAAAAGATGCCAGCGTCATCTTTGTGTTCCTGTCATTTCCTCTCATAAGTTCTCCTTAAGGTTCTTTTTCTATCCCCAGCTCAGACCAGTTTTCTCTCTTGGTTCCCGCAGGTGAGAGTCGGAAGATTGATGGAAAACCCAGCAGAGGAATTTGGGGGAGTACAAGAGGGGGAAAGAGGGGAAAACAGAAACGGAAAAGGGGAGCAAAATGGAAGGACAGGAATGGATCATCCACTTCTCATCAAGAAAGAATGCAGAAAGAGAGAGGAAGAAGCCTGTGCCCTCCACATAGGAAAAGCTCCAGTTCAGAAGCAAGTTCTCAACCTCAGTCGGAAATGCATGTTGGGGAGAAACCAGGTGAATGCTTGGAGTGTGGAAAGAGCTTCAACCAGAGTGGAGATCTTACTATACACCATAGAACCCACACTGGGGTGAAACCCCATAAATGCTTGGAGTGTGGAAAGAGCTTCAGCCAGAGAGGAAATCTTATTATGCACCGTAGGACCCACACTGGGGAAAAACCACATGAATGCTTGGAGTGTGGAAAGAGCTTCAGCACACGTGGATACCTTAATATACACCATAGAATCCACACTGGGGAGAAACCCCATAAATGCTTGGAGTGCGGAAAGAGCTTCAACCAGAGTGGAGATCTTACTTTACACCATAGAACCCACACTGGAGAGAAACCCCATAAATGCTTGGAATGTGGAAAGAGCTTCAGCCGGAGAGGAAACTTATTAAGCACCATAGGACCCACACTGGGGAAAAACCACATGAATGCTTGGAGTGTGGAAAGAGCTTCAGCCGGAGAGGAAATCTTATTAAGCACCATAGGACCCACACTGGGGGAAAACCATATAAATGCTTGGAGTGCGGAAAGAGCTTCAAACAGAGTGGAACGCTTACTTTACACCATAGCACCCACACTGGGAAGAAACCACATGAATGCTTGGAGTGCAGAAAGAGCTTCAGCCAGAGAGGAAATCTTATTAAACACCATAGAACACATACGTGAGAAACCACATAAATGCTTGGAGTGTGAAAAGAGCTTCAGCATGAGTGGACATCTGAAAAAACACCATAGAACCCAAACCCGGGAGAAATCACATAATACTGGGAGTGTGGAATAAGCTTCCATTTGAGGGGAGATCTATGTGTTGCCCTCTCTCCTGCGGTTGCTCCCCTGCATCTGGCATTGAGAGGCATCGTGCCTCTGAGGCTGGAGGTGGCCCAGAGCCACCAGACTAGTAGTCACTGATAGACCTGTACTCCATGAATTCCCAAACTTCAGTTTCATGGGGTGACCTCTGGGTCTAGTGTTGTGAGAGAGGGAGAAAAAATTCTCTCTGTCCACCCTCTCCACTCCATGCATAATTTTATACACCTCGATCATGCCTCCCCTTAGTTGCCTCTTTTCCAAGGTAAAGAGCCCCAGATGCTGTAGCCTAGCCTCATAAGGAAGGTGTTCCAGGTCCCCGATCATCTTGGTTGCCCTCTTCTGCACCTTTTTCAGTTCTACAATGTCCTTCTTAAGATACAGTGACCAAAGCTGTACACAGTACTCCAGATGTGGCCGCACCATAGATTCGTATAAGAGCTTTATAATATATTAGCATTTTTAATATTCATTCCCCTTCCTAATGATCCCTAGCATGGAATTGGCCTTTTTCACAGCTACCACGCACTGAGACAACACTTTCAACGAGCAGTCCACCATAACCCCAAGATCCCTCTTCTGGTCAGTCACACCTCAGATCCCATTGGTATATATGTGAAGTTTGGGGTTTTTGTCCCAATATGCATCACTTTACACTTGCTTACACTGAACCACATTTGCCATTTTGTCACCCACTACCCTAGTTTGAAGAGATCTTTGGGCAGCTCCTCACTACCTCTTGTGGATTTCACTACCCTAAATAGTTGAGTGTCATCTGCAAATCTGGCCACTTCGCTACTTACCTGAACATCTAGATCATTTATGAACAAGTTAAAGAGCATTGGGTCTCAGTACAGTTCCCTGGGGGACCCCAGTCCCTACTTCCCTCCATTTGAAAACTGTCCATTTATTCCTACCCTCTGTTTCCTGTCCTTCAACTAGTTATCAATCCAGACATGAACCTGTCCCCTTATCCCATGACTACTAAGTTTATTCAAGAGTTTTTGATGAGGAACTTTGTCGAAAGCTTTTTGAAAGTCCAGGTATACTATGTCAACCAGGTCACCTTTATCCACATGCCTATTGACACTCTCAAAGAACTCCAAAAGTTTAGTGAGGCAAGACTCCCTTGCAGAACCCATGCTGGTTCTCCAGCAAGGCCTGTTCTTCTATATGCTTAACAGTTTTGTCCTGTTTAAGTATGCTCTCCATCAATTTACCCGGCACCAAAGTTCAGCTGACCGGCCTGAAGTCTCCCAGATCCCCCCTGGATCCCTTTTTGAAAATTGGAGTCACATTGGCTACTTCCCAGTCCTCTTGTACAGAGCCTGATTGTAGGGACAAGTTACATATTTTTGCTAGGAGATTGGCAATTTCACATTTGAGTTCCTTCAGAACTTCTTAGGTGGATGCCATCTGGCCCTGGCAATTTTTTTTTATTTTATTTTTTAGTTTTTCAAGACAGTTTAGACCATCTTCCCTTGTCACCTCAAATTGGCCCAGTTCTTGAGCTGCTAAACCTGAAATGCTCCATTCCAGGGAGGGTATAAGGTCAGTATCCTCCAGCGTGAAGACAGATGCAAGGAACTCATTCAGCTTCTCTGCAATCTCCCTATCCTTAATAATCCCTTTCACACCCTCATCATCTAAGGGGCCAACTGCCTCCCTGGCAGGTTTTCTACTTCTGATCTATTTACAGAAGTTTTTATAGCTTCCCTGACTCTACTTGTTAGCCATGCTGGCATCCTCCTGAACTTGGTGGTACCTTTCCTCCTTCTTGCTATACATTCCAACTGAGCTTCTAGTATTGTGGTTTTAAATATGTTCCATGTTTTCTGGAGTGACTTGACCCTCCTGACTTTCCCTTTCAACTTCCTTCTTACCAGTCCACTCATTTTTGAGAAGTTCCATTTCTGAAGTCCAACGCATCTGTGTTGGACTTCCTTGACAATTCTCCACTCGCATATATGCTGAATTGGATCACACAGTGGAGGATCACCCTCAGCGCCATAGTTCTGCAGGAAGCATATATTGGCTTATCCCACTGTATCTTCACAACAACCCTGTAAGATCGGTGAGGTGGGGACTGGTCATGTGGTCATCCAAGGGAGCTTGAGGGCTGGATTTGAATCCAAGACTCCCTGGTCCAAATGCCTTTAACCCTGGTCCTAACGTCCCTTCAAGCGGGATCGGCTCTACAAAAGGTGAATTGGAAACCCTTTAATACAGAAGTGAGGCAGTCCCAGCAGGAAACAATACCGTTGTGAGTGATGTACTTGCTAAGAAAGTAAAGGCCTCCATCCCCAGAAAAAGAGGATTTGGGGCTGAAGGGGGCAAAGAGAGAGGGTGAGGAACAGGAAGCTTGCCCCACACTTCATTCCACAAGTCCTGCTAGCCCTGGGCTATGATGCCACTGGGAAGGCGGAAGAGGAAAAACACAGCCCAGGAAAGGTAGGAGCTCTGTTTTACAAACCCTGGCACAGCAGAGACGCCTGAGAAAGAGGTTTTCCTCAGAGCCCCACCTCCCCTTGAATTATATTGAGGAGCTGCAGAATCGGTCGCGGTGGATGGAATTTGCTTCGCCCTGCATGCAGTCAGAATTCACTGAGTCAAATATCTCTGCTCACCGATGTTCATTTTTTAAAATCCCACAAGCTTCTAGTCCTTGTGGTGAGCTTGAAACCGTGAGGATGCTATTTGATGAGATCTTCTGAGCCAGGCAAGCAGCAGGGAGTTCCAGGGATTGGTGGGGGTGACACATCTCTTCTTGGTTCCTTCTGCCATCAGCTGGCCAAAAAGGCACTGCACACTTTGATAAGTGGATGGAGCCTGTCCGTTTCCCCTCTAACTCAGCGGTTCCTTTTAGACATTTACCTATAAAAACCACCCCGGAAGGCAGCAGGGGAAGGCATCAGAGGCAGCCGCGGTGGGGGTTTCTTCTATCCCACCCCCACCCCACCCTGAGCTCCCAAATGAGTGAGAGAGAACAAGACAAACCTGACTTAAGTTCAGGGTGTAGGTTAATTAGCTAGCTGGACCAAAGTTTTAGGCTTTGGGCCTGTTATTCCTGAGATGGACTCGGCCTTAAACGTCCAACAGATGAGAGAGAGAGCGCTACCTTGTAGAGTGTTAGTTTGCCCCCCTTTCCTTGCTAGCTGCCTCTCTCTCCCCCTCCACCCCCTTCTAAAATGTTTGGAAAAGTAAACTGTGGCATTCGACACTTGGACTATTCAATTGTTTTCTTATTTTGGAATTGGTATATCTCATGCAGCCTTGTAGACATAAACGTGTGTGTGTGTGTGTGTGTGTGTGTGTGTGTGTGTGTGTAAATCAGTGTTTAAACGTAACACTGGCCTCCCTAAATGAGAAAGCAGGCTCTCTTTCTCTGTGTGTGTTTTTACCGAAATGACCAAGTGCCAGGAAGGTGTCTACTGCAGCACAGGTGTGGTCCCCAGGTACCCATAGAACCCAGCAAACATGCTTGCTCGCCACAAAGCCTCCGTGTTCTTGAGACCAAAGGAAGAAGACAGGCAAATGTTCTGAAAACAAGGGGCAGATTAAAACCCGCAGTTTGTACTGATAAAACCGCAATTTACCCCGCTTTGACTCGGGGACTTGTTGGTGCCAGACATCTAGTTGATCCTGTGTGGTTACGAACTGTCACGGTTTATCCGCTCCTGTCAAGTCAGATGAGAATAAAACTTCTTTTGTACTCTCATTCCTCGTGGACTGCCTCCTTTGCTTCCTGGGGTCAGTGGGCAACTGAATGAACACTCTAGCCTTCTGATTTCCCTTGACACCCAGTGAGTTTTCCCAGCCAGCAGACTTTACTGCCGGTTTAATGCAAGGCTTTACTGCAAACTTGAAGTTTAAAAAACAAACAAACAAACAAAAAACCCAATACAAGAAATGGATTTTTAAAAATCCCGGCTATAAATCAGGCTACACTCCTAACATGCAATGAAAAACCCGAATTGTGTGTGAAACCCACCCCCCGCAATAGTTTGCAGGGACTTTGGGGTAAATCTGCCTGATATGTGAATGTGTACTCCCTCCGTTCTGGAAGACAAGTGAGCTAAAGGGATTTAAAAGCCCTTTGTGAAAAAACGCCAGGATTCCCTTAAAATCCTCCTATGCAGCTGGGAAATGATTTGACTAGGAAGCCAGAGGTTACCTGTTCGTATCACCGCTGGTATGTTTCCATATAGGAAACGCCTATATGGGGCAACAGCGATATAGGAAGATGCTGAAAGGCATCATCTCACACTGTACGGGAGGAGGCAATGGTCAACCCCTCCTGTATTCCACCAAAGAAAATCACAGTGCTCTGTGGACACCAGGAGTCGACACCGACACGATGGCACACTCAGGGACGGCACACCAGGGAAAGGAGACAGCATAGGTTGGTTAAAAGAATCAGCAAGAGAACAAGGGAAAGAGCAAAAGGTACCCAGGAGAGTTTGGGTGATGCGAGAGGGAAGGACCAGTCCAGGGGATGAGGCAAGAAGTGGGAGAGGTGAGAATGGAGGTCTCAGGCAAGGAGGACATTGGTCTGAGTAAGAGGGAAATGCTCCTTCAGAAGGGACCCCTTCCGTGGATGATGAGCCCATATCCTCTCGCACGGGGGATACTCCTCCGGGGGGGGTGGCCTCCTTGTAGTGGGTGATTCGATCATTAGAGGTATACAGAGATGGGTTTTGTAAGAGATTTTTCTCTTACATATTTGGGACACGAGGTCCCCTATTTCGCCCTCCTTTTTGACTTTCCCCATCCTTGCTTTCTTTGCTTTCTTCCTCCCCCCCACCACCCTCCTTCAGCTCTCACCTGCCTCAAATCCCTTTCTGTCTGTTTGCCTCCTGGTTCCTTCTCTCCTTCTATCAGGAGAAATCTCTCCCCTCTCCTTTCCTCCCCTCCCGTGCTTAAGGCAAAGGTCCGTCTTTTCAACTCTTCCACCCACCGCATCCCTCTCTTGCATCTGTTCTGAACTCTTCCTTAGCTGACCTCATTCTACCCACCACATCCTTCTGGGCTCGCCCACCTCTCTTCTCCTCTCTTTCCTTCCTTTAACCCCTTCCCCAGAAGATATCCTTTCTCTCCTTTCTTCCCCCCTGGGCACTCCTGTGTGCGTTCTGTTCCTCCTTCCATCCAATCTTTCCCTCCCTCCTTTTCACCACTTTCCCTCTTTATTTTCTTACCAAAATTTGGATGAATCACAGCATACAGTATACATACTTCTCTCACATAAAGCAATCATCAAACCCACAGCCTTGAGACACTGACAGGATAGCCGGACCCTTGTGGTCACAATATACTATACCCCAAGGAAGCCTCGACTTGTTCCTCTTTCTGCTAGATGCTGGGTGTTGTCGAATTGATTGATCGGATCAACTTCCTCCTTTCCTCCTCCTGTGTGCTGTGTCTGAGCCACCCTCCCTGAGAAAAAGCCTCTCTTTGGATCCCAAGAGGGGATTTTTGTACCATTCTACGATTCACCCACGCATTGATTTTCCATAATTCCTTGATGGTAATTGGTCAAAAGGGTTTTTGACCAGTTGGCCTATAAATCAATTTGCTGATACTCTTGGCATTTAATATCATTGGCCAAAGGTGGCCTGTGCGTAAAGGAACCAAAAGGTACAGAGTCTGGGCAGCACCAATTTTTCTCAAGCGTGACTTTGTGGTTAGCATACTCTTACTTTTAGACTATGCTTTTCAGTGAAAAAAGAGGAAGTTTGCCTGAGTTGACAGGCTGGGTCTCTAAGATTAGACGAGAGAGAAGGTGGGGGCTGTCCTTGAACAGTGAGCGGAAAATTACTCACTTTGCACTCTGTACAAGCTCTGGAGGTGTGTGCTCAACCATACAGGATATCTAATTTGAACGTAATGTGGGAGAACAGGACTCCACCAAGGTGGGAGTATGTGTATGGAACCGGGAGCCTGTGCCAGCTGGTCAAAGAGTCAAAAGAAAGAAAGCATACATCAGGTTAGAGATTCAACATATAGGTGCTTATATGCCAATGCCAGAAGCCTCCGAGCCAAGATGGGTGAGCTGGAGTGCTTGGTTGCTAATGCAGAAATAGATATAGTGGGCATAACAGAAATATGGTGGAACAGCGAGAACCAGTAGGACACTGTTATCCCTGGATATATACTCTATAGAAAGGACAGGGAGGGGCGCCTTGGAGGTGGAGTAGCACTGTATGTTAAAGAAGGTGTAGAATCTAACAAGCTAGAAAACCTAGGTGGACTGGAGTCCTCCACAGAAACCCTGTGGCTGACAATACAAGGCCTGAAAGGGAACGTGCTACTGGGGACGTGCTATCGCCCTCCGGATCACCAGTGACTGGGAGTGACTGGGAGTTGACTCCAGTGACTGGGAGTCGCAGGAGGAAATGAGGGAGGCATCAAAGAGAGGCAGGGCTGTTAATAATGGGTGACTTCAATTACCCATACATAGACTGGGGAAATTCACAGTCAGGTTGTGACAAAGACGTCAGATTTCTAGATACACTGAATGACTGTGCCCTAGAACAGTAGGTCTTGGAACCAACCAGAGAGAAGGCGACCTTGGACTTAATCCTGAGTGGCACCCAGGACCTGGTGCGTGATGTCAGTGTCATCGACCCTTTAGGGAACCATGACCATAGTGCGATCAAATTCAGCATACATGCGGGGAGAGAATCACCAAGGAAGTCTAACACAGACCTTTTGAATTTCAGAAGAGAAACTTCTCCAAAATGAGGAGTATGGTGAAAAGAAAACTGAAAGGGGAAATCAGGAGAGTCACTTCGCTCCAGAGTGCATGGAGTTTACTCAAAACCACAATACTAGAAGCCCAGTTAGACTGTGTACCCAAGAGGAGGAAAGGTGCCAGTAAGTCCAGGAGGATGCCAGCATGGCTTACAGGTACCGTCAAGGAAGCCATAAAAGGGAAGAAAACTTCCTTCCAAAACTGGAAGGCCCGTCCAAATGAATAGAACAGAAAGGAACACAAAACTAACAAATCACCAGGGCCAGATAGCATCCATCCAAGAGTCCTCAAATAACTCAAATGTAAAATTGCCGACCTCCTTGCTAAAATATATAACTTACCCCTGCAATCGGGCTCTGTACCAGAGGACTGGAAAGTAGCAAATGTAACACCAATTTTCAAAAAGGGATCCAGGGGAGATCTGGGAAATTACAGGCTAGTCAGCTTAACGTCCATTCCAGGCAAATTGATGGAAAGCATCCTCAAGGATAAAATTGTAAAGCACCTAGAAGCACAGGCCCTGCTGGGAGTGAACCAGCTTGGGTTTCACAAAGGTTAATCTTGCCTCACAAATCTTTTGGAGTTCTTTGACAGTGTCAACAAGTGTGTGGATTAAGGTGATCCAGTTGACATCGTATACCAGGACTTCCAAAAAGCTTTTGACAAAGTTCCTCATCAAAGACTCCTGAGGAAAGTTAGCGGTCATGGGATAAAGGGACAAGTCCATGTGTGGATTGCTAACTGGTTGAAAGACAGGAAATAGAGAGTAGGGATAAATGGAGCATTTTCACAATGGAGGGAAGTAAGAAGTGGGGTCCCCCAGGGATCTGTACTGGGACCAGTGCTTTTTAATCTATATATTTAATTCTCCTAGACGTGCCTCAGCCTCTGTAGGGATGCGTCCCGGCAACCCAGCTGATTGGCTGCGCAGCGGAGCGGAGGGACGCACCTGATTGGCTGAGGCGGTGGTGGAGGACAGAAGCGGCGGGCCTTGCAGGGCCATGGAGGCCGGTGGCGGCGGCGGGACTGGCCCGGCCGAGGAGGCAGCAGAAGCGGCGGCCCCGGAGGAAGTAGTGGGCCAGGCGGCGGATCCGGCCCGGCCAGAGATTGCAAAATGCACAGATGCTCTGAGCGGGGGTCGGTTTGTTTATTCATAAATGATCTAGAAGCAGGAGTAAGCAGCGAGGGAGCCAAATTTGCAGATGATACCAAACACTTTTGGGTAGTGCAATCCAAAACGATCTCTCCAAAGTGGATGAGTGGGCGACAAAGTGGCAAATGCAGTTCAGTGTTGGCAAGTGTAAAGTGATGCACATATAATTTCAAGTATATGCTGATGGGATCCGAGCTGTAGGTGACGGACCAGGAGAGGGATCTTGGGGTTGTGGGGGACAGCTTGTTGAAAGTGTCAGCTCAATGTGCGGCAGCTGTGAAAAAGGCCAGTCCCATGCTAGGGATCATTAGGAAGGGGATTGAAAATAAAACGGCTAAAGTTATAATGCCCTTATACAAAACTATGGGGCAGCCACAGCTGGAGTACTGTGTACATTTCTGGTCACCACATCTGAAAAAGGATATTGTGGAACTGGAAAAGGTGCAGAAGAGGGCAACCCAGATGATCAGGGGCCTAGAGCACCTTCCGTATGAGGCAATTCCCCCACCCCTGCTCCCCAGGAGGAAAAGATCGCTCACCAGTGAGGAGGAAGTGGGTGGTTTCATGGAAGGAGCCAGGCTGTTGAGTATCTGTCCTATCCAAGACAGTCCCTGAAAACCACCCCAGGTGGCTCAAAGCTTTTTCAGTAAGTGACCAGGCTGAGCTGGGATTTTGAACCTGGGTCTTCCAACTCCTAATCTAAAAACGTGTTGGAGCAGGAGTTGTTGGACTACCACTGCCATCATCCACTGTGGCAGGGGAAGATAGGAGTTGCAGTCCAAGATTACCTAGGAACCGAAGTTTGAGAACCCCTTTGTTAGAGGGAAAATGGACGGCCTTGACCGAATTATCTAAGAATGCAGGGCCTTTGCTTGCCAGGTGATGGTGGAAGGAATGGAAGAGGAGAGCTGGTCTTGTGGTAGCAAGCATGACTTGTCCCCTTAGCTAAGCAGGGTCCATCCTGGTTGCATATGAATGGGAGACTTGATGTGTGAGCACTGCAAGAGATTCCCCTCAGGGGATGGAGCCGCTCTGGGAAGAGCAGAAGGTTTCAAGTTCCCTCTCTGGCTTCTCCAAGATAGGGCTGAGAGAGATTCCTGCCTGCAACCTTGGAGAAGCCACTGCGTCTCCATTCATAGGAATATAAGAAGCTGCCATATACTGAGTCAGGCCATTGGTCTATCTAGCGCAGTATTGTCTTCACAGACTGGCAGCGGCTTCTCCAAGGTGGCAGGCAGGAATCTCTCTCAGCCCTCTCTTGGAGATGCTGCCAGGGAGGGAACTTGGAAACTCAGATGCTCCTCCCAGAGTGGCTCTACCTCCTAAGAAGGGAATCTCTTCCAGTGCTCACACTTCTAGTCTCCCATTCAAATGAAACCATGGCAGTCCCTGCATAGCGAAGGGGACAAGTCATGCTTGCTACCATGAGACCAGCTCTCCTCCCTGATTTAGTTTTCATTTGGAAATGGAACTGAGATTATTAGAACTATCCATTTCTATCCTAATGAACTCCTAAGCACCGTGTGTGTGTGTGTGTGTGTGTGTGCGCGCGCGCGCGTGTGCGCATGCTACATGGAACTCTGGAAGAAACTGTATAGACTAAGCCACCCTCCATCTAGTTCAGTACTATCTGACCTTGGGCAGCACAGCTTGAACCCTTTTGCTTAGACCTCCCTGTATGCACAGCAACAGTCATCAGTATTCAGGGGTGGTGCGAGATGTAGCCAACAACGGCAGGAGGGACAAAGCTGTTCAGCTCTGGTCTACACTGACTGGCAGTGATCCTCCAAGGTTTCAGACAACCTCTGTCCCAGCCCTATCTGTGGATGCTGCCAGGGATTGAACCTGCGACCTCTGGCATGGACAGCAAGGGCTCTACCCCGGAGTTAGGGCTGCTCCAGATGAACATGTGAAGCTCCTGAACTCAGTCACACCATGGGTCCATCCAGCTCAGTACTGCCTACACGAACCAACACAGAAAGGTATTCCTAGGCAAGCAAAAGAAAGTGAATGCTGTGAAACACCAATAGTCATGAATCAGTTGGACTGAATTATGCAGACTGTTTCTTAACACAGAACCAAACACACCAGTATGAACACGGGGTCCCAAATGCCTCAGAAGGTAACAAGGGTAAAAGCAAGTCAGAAGAGAAAGGAAATGTGACAAGGTTTTATATTTCACACAGTGAGGCACAGTTTTACACATTTTCTCTGCAGTTTCATGGGTATGGTTTTTATGCCCTGTGAGTTTGCTCATGTGCAGTAAGGCTTGCCTTCCTCCTGAACTTCTTTTTAACACTCCAGGCATTTATGTGGATTTCTCTATATGAGTACTATGGTGTCTATAAAGGTCTCAACTGGTGCTGAAGATCTTTCCACACTCCAGACATTAATGCGGTTTCTCCCCAGTGTGGTTCTCTGTATTCTAAGTGCAACTCTCTAGGTGAAGCTCTTCCCACACTCCAAGCATTTGTGTGGTTTCACCCCAGCGTGCATTCTATAGTGTGCAGTAAAATGTGGACTCTGACGGAAGCTCTTTCCACACTCCAGGCAATCATGTGGTTTCTCACCAGTATGGGTTCTATGTTGTACAGCAAGAAGTGCACTGCAGCTGAAGATCTTTCCACATTTGAGGCATTTATAAGATTTCTCCCCAGTTGGGGTCTATGGTGTCTATTAAGATTTCAACTTGTGCTGAAGCTCTGCCAACACTCCCAGCATTTATGTGGTTTCTCCCCAGTGTGGGTTCTATGTTGTCTATAAAAATTTCCACTCATGCTGAAGCACTTTCCACACTCCAGACATTAATGCGGTTTCTCCCCAGTGTGGTTCTGTGGTGTATTATAAGTGCAACTCTCTAGGTGAAGCTCTTCCCACACTCCAAGCATTTGTGTGGTTTCACCCCAGAATGGGTTCTATGGTGTACAGCAAGAAGTGGACTCATGCTGAAGCTCTTTCCACATTCGAATGAGTGAAACCGTGCAAAAATAATGATAATAGTAGCAATTGGAATTGATAACACTTCCAGAACTTACATTACTTTCAAAGCTCTTGTTCATAAGAAGAACCCAACATATACATTGTTGTGACAAAATCAAAACACTTCCAATGTTGTGAAAATATCCATTATTATTTTTTTGAATATATGCGGAAAAAAAGACCACGAAGGGTTTTTGATATACAGATCACTTGAACTTTAACTGCATAAATGCAATAAGTGTAAATAGTACATGGTAAACGTAGGTCCTGAACATCCAAATGATCAATTGGTACAGGAAAGTCTTGTTATTCATGAAAAAAAACTGCAAAAGTTCCAATTGCAGAAGTACAAGTGCAATAACTAGTCAGCAAGTCTGTATACAATTGTCTGTCTGAAGCAGAGCTGTCTTGTTATTCATGAAAATAAACTGCAAAAGTTCCAGTTGCAGAAATAACAATTACAATAGCTAGTCAGCAAATCTGTACACAATTGTCTGTCTGAGGCAGAGCTAGCAGAGCTGATGGGCGAACCCAGGAAATTCTCCAGCCCATTTCAAACATTCTTCATCAGAGCTGCAAAGCTTCTGGAAGTGTGAGCACAAGAACAGTTCTGCAGCTGATTACATCATCCAACAAACATCATAATGTCATCCAAAACCTCCTCTCTATACGCCCATTAGCACATACCCATTTCCTCCAAAAGTATTTTTTTTGAGAGCTCTATCCTCCTACATCTCACTTTGGGAAGACAAATCATTCAATGGCTAATCAGCTCATGGGGCTCTGTATTATATAGCCCACTAATTAAAGGCATGGTGATTAGCATTATATAGCCCGCTACTTGAAGGTGTGGTGATTAGCAGGGAGTATCACTTTAATCACACTGAGTGGTTAATTCCATAAACAAAACAGCTGTGGTCTGTTATTCATAGAGTAAATCATTCACATTGTCGGCACACTTATGCTGATACTATAGTCAACACAATACATCAATCTGTTGTTAACTCTTACTTTAGGAGAACAAATGCCTATAACAATCATTATTGACCTGCTAGTAACTCTTATTTTAAAAGACCAAGTACATGTAACAGTAGTTGTTAACATTCTCAATGGAATGTAATATCGAAACATCATTGCTGTTGGTTCTTACTTTAAAAAAAGCAGCTATAATTACTGCTTGTTGACATTCCTGACATGATACATTCACCAATAACATACTGTAGTCAATCTGCAATAATCTACTGTTAGTTCTCACTTTAAAAACAACCATCTGTGAACGCATTTGTTAACATTCCCAGAAAAATTCAATAATCAACAGCTTATACTGGCATAAGGACTATAGTTCCCAAATTCATATATCAGAATAAAGTGTGCCCACTTTTATAAAACAAAATGGTGTGTAACACTCTCATTTTACGTATGTTACAGTATGTCTACTTTATCAGTCATCAACAATGACCTTGAACATAATGCTTGGCTCACAAAAACCATGAAACTTGCCAGTTAATAGAAACATAATTCTAAAATGTTACAGACTGTAATAATCAGTCTGATATATGTCACAAAAAATATTGTCACAAAATTATTGCCACAAAGGCTCTAGAAAATGTATGATATTGTCATCCTGTAAATTGTTAGTAACTCTGCTCAAAATACCAATTTCATTGGGGAAGTGTTATCATATCCTTTGCAGGAATTATTTTCAAAAACATAACTTAAGTATCAAAAACAGGGAAAATGCCACAGTATATCCTACATGTATACTCATCAACCAGACATATCTTAAAGAAATACTGCCAAATTGCATGATGAGTTCAAACCATGGGGAACAACTGTATTGAGTTTGTATATAAAAAAGGATTCCATTTTAAGAAGAAAAGAATCAATGTCCTCATACTCAAATCTTCGAGGCGGATGTCTAAAGATGACACTGAACCTAATATCTTCAGGAGAATGTGAACAAGATCGAAAATGTTCCATCAGGGGAGCCTCCAAAACATTGTATTTGATTCTAGACCGATGTTCTAGAATCCTGGTCCTAACCGCATATATAGTGCTTTTGCCTATATATTTAAGACCACAGGGGCATGTAATCATGTAGATAATGTTCTTGCTGCTGCAATTGGCGAAGAAAGACAATTTAACATTACGTTTCTCCCGAGTGATATACAATTCCTTTATCTCCACAGCTAGTTTGCAAGCAGCGCAATGACCACACCGATAGAACCCCATTACGGGTTCATTTGTAGTTGGATTCACATACATGTCTGCTTTTGTCAGATATTTCTAATACTTTTGGTTTTTTTGAAGGCAAAAATCGGTGGTAATGTGCACCCTGGAATGTCTTTTACAATACACCATTCCTGTCGGATGATGTTCTTGATTGTAAAGCTCAAGGGCGTAAAATGTGAGGACCATATGAGTCGGTTAGACATTTTATTTTTGTGCGGTCTCTCCTCCAAAAGCCAGCTTCTACTTATTCGATCTGCCTTTATCTTGGCTGCATTGATGATCTGTTTCGGGTAACCCCTGTCTTGCAATTGATTCGTGAGAGTGTGTACCTCTTTTTCAAAATCCAAATGATGAGTAGCATTCCTTTTTAGTTGTAAAAATTGGCTATAAGGAAGTCCTTTCCGTAAATGATCTGGATGCCATGAATCAAAATGGAGAAGCATGTTCTTGTCTGTAGGTTTTCGATGAAGTTGAAAGAAGATAGACCTGTCTTGTCCTATGTTAATGTATGTGTCCAAAAATGCTATTTTATGTAAATTAGAGACCATAGTGAATTTAATAGAAGAGTGGATAGAATTGATCCAAAGATCAAATTCAAAAAGTTTTTTGTGTTATTCATGAATAACAAGACACCTCTGCTTCAGACAGACAATTGTGTACAGACTTGCTGACTAGTTATTGCACTTGTACTTCTGCAATTGGAACTTTTATGTGGATTCTCCCCAGTCTGGGTTCTAAAAATTGTTTATAAAAATTGTTTATAAAAATTTCCACTCATAGTGAAGCACTTTCCACACTGCAGGCATTTATGTGGTTTCTCCCCAGTGTGGGTTCTATGGTGTCTATATAGGTCTCCACTTTTATTTAATTTATTTATTTTTACATTTATATCCCGCTCTTCCTCCAATGAGCCCAGAGCGATGTACTACATACTTGAGTTTCTCCTCACAACAACCCTGTGAAGTAGGTTAGACTGAGAGATAAGTGACTGGCCCAGAGTCACCCAGCTAGTTTCATGGCTGAATGGAGATTTGAACTCGGGTCTCCCCGGTCCTAGTCCAGCATGCTAACCACTACACCACGCTGTTCTTTCAACACACCAGGCATTTATGTGGTTTCTCCCCAGTGTGGTTCTATGGTGTGTATTAAGGTCTCCACTCGTGCTGAACCTCTTTCCGCACTCCAGGCATTTATGTGGTTTCTCAGCAGTGTAGTTTCTATGGTGTCTATAAAGATTTCCTTCATGCTGAAGCTCTTTCCGCACTCCAGGCATTTATGTGGTTTCTCTTGTGTGGGTTCTATGGTGTGTATTAAGGTCTCCACTCATGGTGAAGCACTTTCCACACTGCAGGCATTTATGTGGTTTCTCCCCCGTGTGGGTTCTATGGTGTCTATATAGGTCTCCACTTGTTCTGAAGTTCTTTCAACACTGCAGGCATTTATGTGCTTTCTCCCCAGTGTGCATTCTATTGTGTGTATTAAGGTCTCCCCTCGTGCTGAAGTTCTTTCCACACTCCAGGCATTTATGTGGTTTCTCCCCAGTGTGCGTTCTATGGTGTGTATTAACGTCTCCACTCGTGGTGAAGCTCTTTCCACACTCCTGGCATTTATGTGGTTTCTTCCCAGTGTGCGTTCTATAGTGTGTATTAAGATCTTCACTTGTGCTGAAACTCTTTCCGCACTCCAGGCATTTATGTGGTTTCTCCCCAGTGTGGGTTCTATGGTGCACAGTAAGAGCTCCACGAGAGGTGAAGCTCTTTCCACACTCCAGGCATTTATGTGGTTTGTCCCCAGTGTGGGTTCTATGATTTGTATTAAGATGTCCACTCGTACTGAAGCTCTTTCCACACTCCAGGCATTTATGTGGTTTCTCCCCAGTGTAGGTTCTATGGTGTGTATTAAGATGTCCACTCGTGCCGAAGCTCTTTCCACACTCCAGGAATTCATGTGGTTTCTCCCCAGTGTGCGTTCTATGGTGTGTATTAAGATGTCCACTCCTGCTGAAGCTCTTTCCACAATCCAGGCGTATATGTGGTTACTCTACAGTGTGGATTCTATGGTGTCTATTAAGATGTCCTCTCCTGCAGAAGCTTTTTCCACACTCCAGGAATTTCTGTGGTTTCTCCCCAGTGTGCGTTCTATGGTGTCTATTAAGATGTCCACTCGTGATGAAGCTCTTTCCACACTCCAGGCATTGATGGGGTTTCTCCCCAGTGTGGATTCTATGGTGTACAGTAAGATGTGCTCTCTGGTTGAAGCTCTTTCCACAGTCCAGGCATTTATGTGGTTTCTTCCTTGCATTCATTTCCCTCTAAAGTTGAAAGCTGGTTTCAGAAGAGAAGTTTTTCCTACACACAGGCTTATTTCTCCTGCTTGATGTAATATTTGCTGCATTACATGCTGAAAAACAGGTTATTCATTCCTGTTCTTCAATTTTTCTCCAGTTTTTAGACTCTCTTGTTTCCTTTTTCCCCATCTAGCAGCACCCTCTGCTGGGCTTCTATCCTTCTTCCTCTCCCAACATTTACCTGCAGTACCACGAGAGAGAAAATTAGTTAGAGCCTGGGATAGAAAAGGCACCTGAGGGAGACCCTCTTGTCACGAGCCTATGGCCCAGATCCAGTCTGCATGTGTCTCTTCTCCTTCAGAGATTATATGGATCTGAACTGCTTACTGAAACTGGAGCTAAACCTGTGAATCTATTCATTTCTTTAGCAATGTCTGATAAAATATTGCTATTAACCAGTTTATGCTTGTATTTTGAATTCTCTTATACAGAAGCCTAATGTTTAAGCCAAAAGTTTCCCACACCCCAGACTATGGGCGACAAGCAAGAATCTTGCTGTTTGAACAAGCTAATATTTTGGAGGCTGAGAGAAGTGCCTCAGTGACCTTGCAGACTGCAGAATCAGGACCTCCCATGGCTGTCTTGTGCTCATGTTTTACATTCAAGCAAAGTGCCAGCTTCTTACCGGCTAGATGTTTCTGGACAGAGATTAGCAGGAAGTAATTCAAACTAGTGATGGTTCTAATGGTTGCATCTTCTGGGCCTTTGGGCAGCTCATGTTTGTATTAGAAGGAAGAGTGCTCCTCCATCCCTCCTCCCTTCCATTCTCCCATCAAGTTCAAGGAGGCCAGCCCTAAAGGCCAGGAAAGATATATGGGCTCTTTGTTGCTGATCTAACAGGGCCAGAGAACACTTCACATGACACTAGCCGCTATCCGGGCCTGTCCCAAGACTGTGGGGTGCAAGAGATAAGCCTGCTGAACCCCAGACTTTGTGGAACCAGAGGACAACTTGATTGACACCTGACAACTCCAGATGGGCCGGGACCCCAAAGATGGGCAAGAGGTTATAGAGATGACACCCCAGTGAGAGGTGGGAAGACCCTGCCCCTCGAGAACCATCCAAGTGATCCGCGGATATATCCATTGGTGTCTCATCAGCCCAGCAGCTGCTGCCCAGTCTTTGGGTAGTCTTCACCCATTCTGTTGCAGTGGCCATTTTGGAGGCTGCCGCACATGCCCAGTGCGCCTCTGCATGGCCGGATCACCAGAGGCCCATTGGGCATGCGTGGTGGCCTCCCAAATGGCCACTGCAACAGAGGTCAGGACCTGAATGGGCCAGCTCAGAATCACAGGCCTCCCCAGAATTGTGAGCTGCTCCCCTGGGAGGCTTCATCAGCCCAGAAGCTGCTGCCATGTGGGGAGAGGGGGGCTCTCAGGAGGCTTCTTACGGAACACTTCCCGAAGGTCCCCTGTGGAGAAAAGGGGCTCCGGGACTAGAACTGCTCGCTGACCAGCTGACTTGGGTCACTTGAGGGGATCCAGCCCCCACCCTGGGGGAAGCAGAGCCTGAAGGCCCCCAGTGGCCTGTGCACAAGGACGTTGGCTCTGGCCAGATGCTCTACACATTGCCCAGTACAGTGGTGTGGCCACCATGGAAGACGGCACCTCGCTGAGGGAACCCTGGGAATGCGCCCTGTAGGTCTGTCTGGCTGCTACCTAGAAAGACTGTGGGGTTCTGGCCAATAGCCTGTGGGGATAGACTGTGCCTTGCCCAAGGAGTTGTGAAAATGGGTGCCTTTCATCAGCCTCCCTTGGAGTGGGCAAATTCCCATTCAGCTCATGACAAAGAGGCCCGATTCCTAGATACACTAAATGACTGTGCTTTAGAACAGCTGGTCATGCAACCAAATAGGGAGAAGGTGACCCTGTGATTCACCCTGAGTGGCGCTCAGCACCTCTTATGAGATGTCAGGGTCATGGAGCAGATGGGGACCAGGCACCAGAGAGCTATCCAGGTCTTCCTATATGCAAGCGGAGACCCGCCTAGGAAGTCTAATATGGCCAGTTTAGGCTACAGAAGAGGAAAGGGCTAAAAAATGTGGGGATGTTTGAAAAGATTGCTGAAGGGGCGAGGCAGGCAGGAGGGTGAAATTGATCTTATTCAAAGCCACCATGATCCAAGCCAGTTAGAACTTGCATTTCCAAGTGGCCTGGCCTGCAGCGGTTAGCAGGGGGGGCTTTTTCAATTGTCCCCTTGGAACTGAATCTAGCAAGCTTCTGCTCTACCTTTTCTGTGTGAACTGCTTGAGGAGATTTTTTTTTTTGAAAGGCACTACAGAGCCTGCTTCTGTCTGTCCTCGCCCCAAGAAAAATGGGACAGACAGTTATCAAAGGTCCATGAGCCAGTTATCAGCTTGATCTGCAGCTGTCCAAGGGATTTCTCCTGGACCGACTTCCAAGCTCCTCTTGGTGATGGAGAATGATTTCCATTTTACTTGGGAAGCCGCAGCGTCCATTAGTATGACCAGACACCATGGCTCCTTCTCTCCATGCCTCCCTCTCCCACGCCAGAAAACACTGAGGGATGGTGCTTGTTATTAATTGTTATTATTATCATTAGCTCCTTTGCACACTAATGCTGGAAGAAGCCCCCTTTATTTCCTAAGTTTTGGTGGGGGTTTAATTCAACACCCTTCCAAGCTTAGTCTTTTTTCTAGATGACAGCTGAAAAGCAACCAGGACAAGGGTGTGCGTTTCCTCGAGGGCAAGGGTTTGCGTGTTCCACAATGAACTGATCGGGGGGATTCCAAGCAAAAAGCCAGATGAGCCTGTCGGTGCTTCTCTGGGTGCATCGAGGGAATTCCACACTCCAGCTCTAATGACTGGGGAGGTGGGCTGAAGGTGCTTTCAAGTAATGCAGGCGGCTTCAAATTGTGTTGGCTATTTATACCTAGAGTTAGAGAACACTAAAAGTTCTTAAAGCCATTTGTATAGAAACATAAGATCAATTAATAGATAAATAAGGAGAGTGAGAAGTGGGTTGACTGGGATGGGAGAAACCCGAGTTCAAATCCTTTCCCACTCAGACACAAAGCTCAGTGGATGCCCTTGGGCCCATCACTTTGTCTCCTACTAACCTACCGCACAGGACTGTTGTAAGAAGTAAATGGGGGCGGGGGGAGAAAAAGCCTTATGCCACCCTATGCACCTTAGGCAAATAGGAAGCCGCCTTATACTGAGTCAGGCCATTAGTCCATCTAGCTCAGGATTGTCTTCACAGACTGGCAGTGGCTTCTCCAAGGTTGCAGGTAGGAGTCTCTCTCAGCCCCATCTTGGAGATGCCAGACAGGGATCTCGGAGCCTTCTGTATGCAAGCATGAAGGTGCTCCTCTACTGGCTAGGGCCCCAATCCCTAAGGGGAATATTTGGCAGGGCTCACAAATGCGGTCTTCCAATCAAATGCAATGATGGGGTGGGGGAAGCCAGACCACCAGGCAGGTCCCTTCAGGCATAGGGGTCACCCCTGGCCTCCTCTTCCCCACCATCCAGCACCTATCCTTTTATTCTCCAGCAGAAATCTGGGTTTGTGGGCTTGGAAACTGTGAGGCTCCATCCTTGCCTATCAAAGGGCATTTCCACAGTCTGGAGCTCGCTATTATCTCTCAAGCTGCTTGGGCCTCACTCACTCTCTGACCTAAACTCCCAGACCAACGCTCAACAGACTGAAACACTGATTTTGTTTTTTCAGGTGGGTTCCAGAACTCATGCAGACTACCAAAACAATTTTTTTTTTAATTGGGTTGGGGCAAAGAGTTCTTCTTGCAAACCCTCCTGGCCTCTGTCTCTCCCCCCACCCAACTCCATGGGCGGATGCTGCTGGCTGCACTCCTCACAGCCCTGCCGGGACATTTCCGACAGCAGAAAAGACTGCTGGGTGCCTGGGAGAGAGAGACCCCCCCTCCACCCCTTGCCCAGGCGGCTGCTCCTGCTGCTCCTCCTCCCTTACCTGGCTCTTTCTCCCAAGCACTCAGCAGCCAGGAAGGAGTCCTTCAGGCTGGCACGTGATCCGTGTGTGTCTGTGTGTAAGAACACGTGCAGCCCTTCATGCAGCGCCGGCCTCTTGCACCCTGCTTCGGACTCAAAGATGCCCCTGAAAATCAAGGAAAGTCCTTCTCGTTACTCCCAGCAGGCTTCTGCAGCCCACTGCAAGCTCTTTCTCCTTCCCAAACCCTTCACTCCCCGCCTTCGCTGCCTCTCCCTCCTCTCAGCTGCTCCTCATGCAACACTTTCAGGCGATTCCCAGGATCCAAATCCCTGGAGGATGGGGGGGGGCAGTATCCCACAATGCATTGCACAGGAAGCCGAGAGGCTGGGCATGGCAATGCCCAGCTCTTTGAGCAGCACTCTGAGGACTTCATGAATTTGGGCTGCCGGTGGGAGGCTGTGATGATAAGGGGGTGGGTGGGCACAAGTTGAGGGTGGTGCAGCCTGGGGACCTCCGAGCCTGGCCAGTAGAACTAGGGAGGAGCAGGAGGAGGAGGGAGAAATCCACGGGAAGGGGGGGGTGATGGATGCATGCAGCAGATTGCAGAACTCCTGGCCCCAAGCTAGCAGCTGCTCTCTGACTCCTCCAGTCTGCTCTGAGGAGAGAAGCTGAAGGGAAGGGAAGGAAACTGCTTCCTTCGGCTGCCAATTCAATTCCCTGAGGATGGGAGGAAGGGCTGCCCCCCACCTCCTGCACAACCCGGCCTCAGGGGGATCTGGAGGTCAGTGGGTGGGGCCAAGCTATGGGCACCTGAGCCGAGGGGGGACCTCCTGACTCACACAGGCAGCACTCCACTCATGGTGGCACTTGGGCATCTTGGCCGGGGATGATGGTATCTTTAGTCTAACAACGTCCGGGGAAGCATGTCTGAGAACCTCGGCCGTGAGAACACAAGGACTGCTTTTTGCCAGAGAACCTGCTTCTAGTCAGGGTCCGTTCCAAGGCTGTGAGAGTGGGTAAGCACCCCCCACCCCCCACATTCTTGCTCTCTGGCTTGCACACTGACAAGTCTGCCTTTTGCTCCCCCTTAGTGGACTTTTAGCTTTGGAAACAGAGACGGATCTTTCGCCTTTCCTCATCAGGAAGGTGCTCCCTCCAGCCCCTCGATCTCTGGACCTGCTTTTCCCCTGTACATTTTCCTTGCTCTCTGATGCCTTTTCCTCCCTCCTGCAGTGGGCCCTGAAGTCGGTGGCTGCCTGCTGGGCGGAAGGAGCTGCCCACAGGCCCTGCCAGCCGCCTCCTGGGCACTGCCCTCCATCTCCCAGCCCTGCTGGAGAGCTGCGGCCATGGAAGGGAGCCACGCTTCCCCCAGCCCCACACATCCCCCCCCCTCCGGTGCTGCCCCAGGGCTCATCCCAGCACAGGGGACTTCGGGACACAGGAGGCGGGCTGCCTTCCCCGGAGTCAGACCCTTGGTCCGTCCAGCTCACGCTTGTCTACCCAGACGGGCAGCGGCTCCCTCGAGGTTTCAGGCAGGAGCGGCTGCCAGAGAGGGGACTCGGAGCCTTCTGCCTGCAAGCCTGCAGCTGAGCTGAGCTCTCCCCATCCCGGCACGAAGGGACTTTCCACAGTGGCTGAAGTGTGACTCCCAAGTCTGGAGCTGCAAAGTGCCCCCGCCCCACATATGGTGATAAAAAAAGGGAAACTTTCCTAGGGTGGTAGACAGGAGGAGGAGTCCCCTAAAGTGCAGCCTCCCTGTCTCCGTTTTGCCTCTAGGCGGCTGAAGCAGTCTAGTGGATTCTGGCCCCCGCTGAGCATGCTCCGCTCCGCTCTCCTCGGGCTTTGGCTTTGCTTGCAAGCTGCCCGCCCGGGCCCGACCGAGGGAGGCCGGAGTGCCGGTCCTGCTCTTCATCCCTGAAAGACGCAGCTGTGCCCCCCCTCGCCCAGGTACGTGCCTGGCTTGCCCCCCACTCCGGGCAGCAGCAAGAATCGCCGTTTGCTTTCCTTCTACTCGCGGTCTCTGATGAGAAGGTGCAGTGATGACTCTTAAACTGGATCGCGGGGAGGGATCTCCTCCTGGTGGGGAGGAAGGCTGCTCAAATAGACTCTATGGGGCCCCCCTCCTCCTCCCCCCCCCGCCGGGCCAGCCTCTGCTCCTGCTCCCTGCACCCTCCTCGGCTGGACTGCCCTGCTTTCTCCTCCTCCCCTTTTCAAGCGTGAATGGTCCCGAAGGCTAAGCAGGGTTCCGATCTGGTTTGCATGTGGATGGGAGACGATCCGTGAGCAGCGCAAGAGGCTCCCCTGAGGGTCTGCACAGAGCAGACTGGAGGAGTCAGAGAGCAGCTGCTAGCTTGGGGCCAGGAGTTCTGCAATCTGCTGCATGCATCCATCACCCCCCCCTTCCCCCTGGATTTATGCTTCTTCCTCCTCCTCCTCCGCCTCCCTAGTTCTACTGGCCAGGCTTGGAGGTCTGCAGGCTGCACCACCCTCAAGTTGTGCCCACCCCCACCCCCCTTATCATCACAGCCTCCCACGGGCAGCCCGGTTTCCTGAAGTCCTCAGAGTGCTGCTTAAAGAGCTGGGTATTGCCATGCCCAGCCTCTCGGCTTCCTGTGCAATGCATTGTGAGATACTGCCCCCCCCCCCCAGCCACCAGGGATTTGGATCGTGGGAATCGCCTGAAAGTGTTGCATGAGGAGCAGCTGAGAGGAGGGAGAGGCAGCGAAGGCGGGGAGTGAAGGGTTTGGGAAGGAGAAGGAGCTTGCAGTGGGCTGCAGAAGCCTGCTGGGAGTAACGAGAAGGACTTTCCTTGATTTTCAGGGGCATCTTTGAGTCCGAAGCAGGGTGCAAGAGGCCGGCGCTGCATGAAGGGCTGCACGTGTTCTTACACACAGACACACACGGATCACGTGCCAGCCTGAAGGACTCCTTCCTGGCTGCTGAGTGCTTGGGAGAAAGAGCCAGGTAAGGGAGGAGGAGCAGCAGGAGCAGCCGCCTGGGGAAGGGGTGGAGGGGGGGGTCTGAAACCTCGAGGGAGCCGCTGCCCGTCTGGGTAGACAAGCGTGAGCTGGACGGACCAAGGGTCTGACTCCGGGGAAGGCAGCCCGCCTCCTGTGTCCCGAAGTCCCCTGTGCTGGGATGAGCCCTGGGGCAGCACCGGAGGGGGGGGGATGTGTGGGGCTGGGGGAAGCGTGGCTCCCTTCCATGGCCGCTGCTCTCCAGCAGGGCTGGGAGATGGAGGGCAGTGCCCAGGAGGCGGCTGGCAGGGCCTGTGGGCAGCTCCTTCCGCCCAGCAGGCAGCCACCGACTTCAGGGCCCTCTGCAGGAGGGAGGAAAAGGCATCAGGAAGGGGAAGGGGTGGAGGGGGGGGGGTCTGAAACCTCGAGGGAGCCGCTGCCCGTCTGGGTAGACAAGACAAGGGGTGGAGGGGGGGGGTCTCTCTCTCCCAGGCACCCAGCAGTCTTTTCTGCTGTCGGAAATGTCCCGGCAGGGCTGTGAGGAGTGCAGCCAGCAGCATCCGCCCGTGGAGGTGGGTGGGGAGAGAGAGAGGCCAGGAGGGTTTGCAAGAAGAGCTCTTTGCCCCAACCCAATTTTTAAAAAAATTGTTTTGGTAGTCTGCATGAGTTCTGGAACCCACCTGAAAAAACAAAATCAGTGTTTCAGTCTGTTGAGCGTTGGTCTGGGAGTTTAGGTCAGAGAGTGAGTGAGGCCCAAACAGCTTGAGAGATAATAGCGAGCTCCAGACTGGGGAAATGCCCTTTGATAGGCAAGGATGGAGCCTCACAGTTTCCAAGCCCACAAACCCAGATTTCTGCTGGAGAATAAAAGGATAGGTGCTGGAAAGTGGGGAAGAGGAGGCCAGGGGTGACCCCTATGCCTGAAGGGACCTGCCTGGTGGTCTGGCTTCCCCCACCCCATCATTGCATTTGATTGGAAGACCGCATTTGTGAGCCCTGCCAAATATTCCCCTTAGGGATTGGGGCCCTAGCCAGTAGAGGAGCACCTTCATGCTTGCATACAGAAGGCTCCGAGATCCCTGTCTGGCATCTCCAAGATGGGGCTGAGAGAGACTCCTACCTGCAACCTTGGAGAAGCCACTGCCAGTCTGTGAAGACAATCCTGAGCTAGATGGACTAATGGCCTGACTCAGTATAAGGCGGCTTCCTATTTGCCTAAGGTGCATAGGGTGGCATAAGGCTTTTTCTCCCCCCGCCCCCATTTACTTCTTACAACAGTCCTGTGCGGTAGGTTAGTAGGAGACAAAGTGATGGGCCCAAGGGCATCCACTGAGCTTTGTGTTTGAGTGGGAAAGGATTTGAACTCGGGTTTCTCCCATTCCAGTCATCCCACTTCTCACTCTCCTTATTTATCTATTAATTGATCTTATGTTTCTATACAAATGACTTTAAGAACTTTTAGTGTTCTCTAACTCTAGGTATAAATAGCCAACACAATTTGAAGCCACCTGCATTACTTGAAAGCACCTTCAGCCCACCTCCCCAGTCATTAGAGCTGGAGTGTGGAATTCCCTCGATGCACCCAGAGAAGCACCGACAGGCTCATCTGGCTTTTTGCTTGGAATCCCCCCGATCAGTTCATTGTGGAACACGCAAACCCTTGCCCTCGAGGAAACGCACACCCTTGTCCTGGTTGCTTTTCAGCTGTCATCTAGAAAAAAGACTAAGCTTGGAAGGGTGTTGAATTAAACCCCCACCAAAACTTAGGAAATAAAGGGGGCTTCTTCCAGCATTAGTGTGCAAAGGAGCTAATGATAATAATAACAATTAATAACAAGCACCATCCCTCAGTGTTTTCTGGCGTGGGAGAGGGAGGCATGGAGAGAAGGAGCCATGGTGTCTGGTCATACTAATGGACCCTGCGGCTTCCCAAGTAAAATGGAAATCATTCTCCATAACCAAGAGGAGCTTGGAAGTCGGTCCAGGAGAAATCCCTTGGACAGCTGCAGATCAAGCTGATAACTGGCTCATGGACCTTTAAGAACTATTTCTGTCCCATTTTTCTTGGGGCGAGGACAGACAGAAGCAGGCTCTGTAGTGCCTTTCAAAAAAAAAATCTCCTCAAGCAGTTCACACAGAAAAGGTAGAGCAGAAGCTTGCTAGATTCAGTTCCAAGGGGACAATTGAAAAAGCCCCCCCCCCCTGCTAACCGCTGCAGGCCAGGCCACTTGGAAATGCAAGTTCTAACTGGCTTGGATCATGGTGGCTTTGAATAAGATCAATTTCACCCTCCTGCCTGCCTCGCCCTTTCAGCTCTCTTTTCAAACATCCCCACATTTTTTAGCCCTTTCCTCTTCTGTAGCCTAAACTGGCCATATTAGACTTCCTAGGCGGGTCTCCGCTTGCATATAGGAAGACCTGGATAGCTCTCTGGTGCCTGGTCCCCATCTGCTCCATGACCCTGACATCTCATAAGAGGTGCTGAGCGCCACTCAGGGTGAAGTCCAGGGTCACCTTCTCCCTATTTGGTTGCATGACCAGCTGTTCTAAAGCACAGTCATTTAGTGTATCTAGGAATCGGGCCTCTTTGTCATGAGCCGAATGGGAATTTGCCCACTCCAAGGGAGGCTGATGAAAGGCACCCATTTTCACAACTCTTTGGGCAAGGCACAGTCTATCCCCACAGGCTATTGGCCAGAACCCCACAGTCTTTCTAGGTAGCAGCCAGACAGACCTACAGGGCGCATTCCCAGGGTTCCCTCAGCGAGGTGCTGTCTTCCATGGTGGCCACACCACTGTACTGGGCAATGTGGTGAGCATCTGGCCAGAGCCAACGTCCTTGTGCACAGGCCACTGGGGGCCTTCAGGCTCTGCTTCCCCCAGGGTGGGGGCTGGATCCCCTCAAGTGACCCAAGTCAGCTGGTCAGCGAGCAGTTCTAGTCCCGGAGCCCCTTTTCTCCACAGGGGACCTTCGGGAAGTGCTCCGTAAGGAGCCTCCTGAGAGCCCCCCTCTCCCCACATGGCAGCAGCTGCTGGGCTGATGAAGCCTCCCAGGGGAGCAGCTCACAATTCTGGGGAGGCCTGTGATTCTGAGCTGGCCCATTCAGGTCCTGACCTCTGTTGCAGTGGCCATTTGGGAGGCCACCACGCATGCCCAATGGGCCTCTGGTGATCCGGCCATGCAGAGGCGCATTGGGCATGTGCGGCAGCCTCCAAAATGGCCACTGCAACAGAATGGGTGAAGACTACCCAAAGACTGGGCAGCAGCTGCTGGGCTGATGAGACACCAATGGATATATCCGCGGATCACTTGGATGGTTCTCGAGGGGCAGGGTCTTCCCACCTCTCACTGGGGTGTCATCTCTATAACCTCTTGCCCATCTTTGGGGTCCCGGCCCATCTGGAGTTGTCAGGTGTCAATCAAGTTGTCCTCTGGTTCCACAAAGTCTGGGGTTCAGCAGGCTTATCTCTTGCACCCCACAGTCTTGGGACAGGCCCGGATAGCGGCTAGTGTCATGTGAAGTGTTCTCTGGCCCTGACAGATCAGCAACAAAGAGCCCATATATCTGTCCTGGCCTTTAGGGCTGGCCTTGAACTTGATGGGAGTATGGAAGGGAGGAGGGAGGGACGAGCACGCTTCCTTCTAATACAAACATGAGCTGCCCAAAGGCCCAGAAGATGTAACCATTAGAACCATCACTAGTTTGAATTACTTCCTGCTAATCTCTGTCCAGAAACATCTAGCCGGTAAGAAGATGGCACTTTGCTTAAATGTAAAACATGAGCACAAGACAGCCATGGGAGGTCCTGATTCTGCAGTCTGCAAGGTCACTGAGGCACTTCTCTCAGCCTCCAAAATATTACCTTGTTCAAACAGCAAGATTCTTGCTTGTCACGCATAGTCTGGGGTGTGGGAAACTTTTGGCTTAAACATTAGGCTTCTGTATAAGATAATTCAAAATACAAGCATAAACTGGTTAATAGCAATATTTTATCAGACATTGCTAAAGAAATGAATAGATTCACAGGTTTAGCTCCAGTTTCAGTAAGCAGTTCAGATCCATATAATCTCTGAAGGAGAAGAGACACATATAGACTGGATCTGGGAAATAGGCTTGTGACAAGAGGGTCTCCCTCAGGTTCCTTTTCCATCCCAGGCTCTAACTAGTTTTCTCTTCCGGGGTACTGCAGGTAAATGTTGGGAGAGGAAGAAGGATAGAAAACCAGCGGAGGGAGCTGCAAGACGGGAAAAAAGGAAACAAGAGAGTCTAAAAAATGGAGAAAAATGGAAGAACAGGACTGAATCACCTGTTTTTCAGCATGTAATCCAGAAATATTACAGCAAGCAGGAGAAAGAAACCTGTGTGAAGGAAAAACTTCTCTTCTGAAACCAGCTTTCAGCTTTAGAGGAAAATGAATGCAAGGAAGAAACCACATAAATGCCTGGACTGTGGAAAGAGCTTCAGCATGAGTGGACATCTTAATACACACCATAGAACACACACTGGAGAGAAACCCCATCAATCCCTGGAATGTGGAAAGAGCTTCACCACAAGTGGAGCTCTTAATAGACACCATAGAACCCACACTGGGGAGAAACCACATAAATGCCTGGAGTGTGGAAAGAGTTTCACCAGCAGTCGAAAACTTACTGAACACAATAGAACGCACACTGGGGAGAAACCACATAAATGCCAGGAGTGTGGAAAGAGCTTCAGCATGAGTGGAAATCTTTATAGACACCATAGAACCCACACTGGGGATAAACCACATAAATGCCTGGATTGTGGAAAGAGCTTCACCACAAGTGGAGCTCTTAATAGACACCATAGAACCCACACTGGGGAGAAACCACATAAATGCCTGGAGTGTGGAAAGAGTTTCACCAGCAGTCGAAAACTTACTGAACACAATAGAACGCACAATGGGGAGAAACCACATAAATGCCAGGAGTGTGGAAAGAGCTTCAGCATGAGTGGAAATCTTTATAGACACCATAGAACCCACACTGGGGAGAAACCACATAAATGCCTGGAGTGCGGAAAGAGCTTCAGCACGAGTGGAGACCTTAATACACACCATAGAACGCACACTGGGGAGAAACCACATAAATGCCTGGACTGTGGAAGGAGCTTCAGCACGAGTGGACATCTTAATACACACCATAGAACGCACACTGGGGAGAAACCACATCAGTGCCTGGAATGTGGAAAGAGCTTCAGCAGAAGTGGAGACCTTAATATACACCATAGAATGCACACTGGGGAGAAACCCCATCAATGCCTGGAATGTGGAAAGAGCTTCACCACAAGTGGAGCTCTTGATAGACACCATAGAACGCACACTGGGGAGAAACCACATAAATGCCTGGAGTGTGGAAAGAGTTTCACCAGCAGTCAAAAACTTACTGAACACAACAGAAAGCACACTGGGGAGAAACCACATAAATGCCAGGAGTGTGGAAAGAGCTTCAGCATGAGTGGAAATCTTTATAGACACCATATAACCCACACTGGGGATAAACCACATAAATGCCTGGAGTGCGGAAAGAGCTTCAGCATAAGTGGAAATCTTTATAGACACCATAGAACCCACACTGGGGAGAAACCACATAAATGCCTGGAGTGCGGAAAGAGCTTCAGCACGAGTGGAGACCTTAATATACACCATAGAACGCACACTGGGGAGAAACCACATAAATGCCTGGAGTGCGGAAAGAGCTTCAGCATGAGTGCAGACCTTAATATACACCATAGAACCCACACTGGGGAGAAACCACATAAATGCCTGGAGTGTGGAAAGAGCTTCAGCAGGAGTGGAAATCTTTATAGACACCATAGAACCCACACTGGGGAGAAACCATATAAATGCCTGGAGTGCGGAAAGAGCTTCAGCACACGTGGACAACTTAATACACACCATAGAACGCACACTGGGGAGAAAACACATAAATGCCTGGAGTGTGGAAAGAGCTTCAGCATGAGTGGACATCTTAATAGACACCACAGAACCCACACTGGGGAGAAACCACATAAATGCCTGGAGTGTGGAAAAAGCTTCAGCACGAGTGGACAACTTAATACACACCATAGAACGCACACTGGGGAGAAAACACATAAATGCCTGGAGTGTGGAAAGAGCTTCACCACAAGTGGAGCTCTTAATAGACACCATAGAACCCACACTGGGGAGAAACCACATACATGTTTTGAGTGTGGAAAGAGCTTCAGCACGAGTGGAGACCTTAATAGACACCATAGAACCCACACTGGGGAGAAACCACATAAAAGCCTGGAGTGTGGAATGAGCTTCAGCACAAGTGGAGCTCTTACTGTACACCATAGAACGCACACTGGGGATAAACCACATAAATAAATGCCTGGAGTGCGGAAAGAGCTTCAGCACGAATAGAGACCTTAATACACACAACAGAACGCACACTGGGGAGAAACCACATAAATTCCTGCAGTGTGGAAAGAGCTTCAGCACGAGTGGACATCTTAATAGACACCATAGAACCCACACTGGGGAGAAACCACATACATGTGTTGAGTGTGGAAAGAGCTTCACCACGAGTGGAGACCTTAATATACACTATAGAACCCACACAGGGGAGAAACCACATAAATTCCTGGAGTGTGGAAAGAGCTTCAGCATGAGTGGACATCTTAATACACACCATAAAATGCACACTGGGGAGAAACCACATAAATGCCTGGAGTGTGGGAAGAGTTTCAGCACGAGTGGGCATCTTAATACACACCATAGAACCCACACTGGGGAAAAACCACATAAATCCCTAGAGTGTGGAAAGAGCTTCAGCATGAGTAGAAATCTTTATAGACACCATAGAACCCACACTGGGGATAAATCACATAAATGCCTGGATTGCGGAAAGAGCTTCAGCATGAGTGGAAATCTTTATAGACACCATAGAACCCACACTGGGGAGAAACCACATAAATGCCTGGAGTGCGGAAAGAGCTTCAGCACGAGTGGAGACCTTAATATACACCATAGAACCCACACAGGGGAGAAACCACATAAATGTCTGGAGTGTGGAAAGAGCTTCAGCAGGAGTGGAGCTCTTACTGTACACCGTAGAACGCACACTGGGGAGAAACCACATAAATAAATGCCTGGAGTGCGGAAAGAGCTTCAGCATGAATAGAGACCTTAATATACACCATAGAACCCACACAGGGGAGAAACCACATAAATTCCTGGAGTGTGGAAAGACCTTCAGCCAGAGTGGGCATCTTAATACACACCATAGAACCCATACTGGGAAGAAACCACATAAATGCCTGGAGTGTGGAAAGAGCTGCAACATGAGTGGACAACCTAATACACACCACAGAACCAACACTGGGGAGAAACCGCATAAATGCCTGGAATGTTTAATTAGCTTCACGACGAGTGGAGCTCTTACTGTACACCATAGAATGCACACGTGGGAGAAACCACATAAATAAATGCCTGGAGTGCGGAAAGAGCTTCAGCGCGAATAGAGACCTTAATATACACCATAGAACCCACACAGGGGAGAAACCACATAAATGCCTGGAGTGCGGAAAGAGCTTCTGAACGAGTGAAGACCTTAATACACACCATAGAACGCACACTGGGAAGAAACCATATAAATGCCTTGAGTGTGGAAAGAGCTTCAGCACGAGTGGAGACCTTAATACACACCACAGAACCCACTCTGGGTACAAACCACATAAATGCCTAGGGTGTGGAAAGAGCTTCACCTCTAGTGGAGCTCTCACTGAACACCATAGAACCCACACTGGGGAGAAACCACATACATGTTTTGAGTGTGGAAAGAGCTTCAGCACGAGTGGAGACCTTAATAGACACCATAGAACCCACACTGGGGAGAAACCACATAAATGACTGGAGTGCAGAAAGAGCTTCAGCACGAGTGGACATCATAATAGACACCATAGAACCCACACTGGGGAGAAACCACATACATGTTTTTAGTGTGGATAGAGCTTCAGCACGAGTGGAGACCTTAATATAAACCATAGAACCCACCCAGGGGAGAAACCACATAAAAGCCTGGAGTGTGGAAAATGCTCCAGCAAGAGTGGACATCTCAATTGACACCATAGAACCCACACTGGGGAGAAACCACATAAATGCCTGGAGTGTGGAAATAGCTTCAGCACGAGTGCACATCTTAATACACACCATAGAACGCACACAGGGGAGAAACCACATAAATGCTTGGAGTGCGTAAAGAGCTTCAGCATGAGTGGAAATCTTTATAGACACCATAGAACCCACACTGGGGATAAACCACATAAATGCCTGGAGTGCGGATAGATCTTGAGCACAAGTGGAGACCTTAATACACACCATAATACGCACACCGGGGAGAAACCAAATAAATGCCTGGAGTGCGGAAAGAGCTTCAGCACGAATAGTGACATTAATACACACCACAGAACGCACACTGGGGAGAAACCACATAAATGCCTGGAGTATGGAAGGAGCTTAAGCCCGAGTGGACATCTTAATACACACCATAGAACGCACACTGGGGAGAAAACACATAAATGCCTGGAGTGTGGAAAGAGCTTCAGCCAGAGTAGGCATCTTAATACACACCATAGAACCCACACTGGGGAAAAACCACATAAATGCCTTTAGTTTGGAAAGAGCTTCAGCATGAGTGGAAATCTTTATAGACACCATAGAATGCACACTGGGGAGAAACCACATAAATGCCTGGAGTGTGGAAAGAGTTTCACCAGCCGTCGAACTCTTACTGAACACAATAGAACGCACACTGGGGACAAACCACATAAATGCCTGGTGTGTGGCAAGAGTTTCACCAGCAGTCAAACTCTTACTGAACACAATAGAACACACACTGGGGAGAAAGCACATAAATGCCAGGTGTAGGAAAGAGCTTCAGCATGAGTGGAAATCTTTATAGACACCATAGAACCCACACGGGAGAAACCACATAAATGCTTGGAGTGTGTAAAGAGCTTCAGCATGAGTGGAAATCTTTATAGACACCATAGAACCCACACTGGGGATAAACCACATAAATGCCTGGAGTGCGGATAGAGCTTGAGCACAAGTGGAGACCTTAATACACACCATAAAACGCACACTGGGGAGAAACCAAATAAATGCCTGGAGTGCGGAAAGAGCTTCAGCATGAGTGGAGACCTTATTATACCCCATAGAACGCACACTGGGGAGAAACCGCATAAATGCCTGGAGTATGGAAAGAGCTTCAGCAGGAGTGGAAATCTTTATAGAAACCATAGACCCAACACAGGGGAAAAACTACATAAATGCCTGGAGTGCGGAAAGAGCTTCAGCATGAGTGGGAATCTTTATAGGCACCATAGAACGCACACTGGGGAGAAACCAAATAAATGCCTGGAATGTGGAAAGAGCTTCAGCATGAGTGGAGAACTTAATATACACCATAGAACGCACACTGGGGAGAAACCACATACATGTTTTGAGTGTGGAAAGAGCTTCAGCACGAGTGGAGACTTTAATATACACCATAGAACCTACACAGGGGAGAAACTACATAAATGCCTGGAGTGTGGAAAGAGCTTCGGCACGAGTGGACATCTTAATACACACCATAGAATGCACACTGGGAAGAAACCACATAAATGCCTGGAGTGTGGAAAGATCTTCAGCCAGAGTGGACATCTTAATATACACCATAGAATGCACACTGGGGAGAAACCACATAAATGCCTGGATTGTGGAAAGAGTTTCACCAGCAGTCGAACTCTTACTGAACACAATAGAACGCACAGTGCGGAGAAACCACATAAATGCCTGGAGTGTGGAAAGAGTTGCACCAGCAGTCGAACTCTTACTGAACACAATAGAACGCACAGTGGGGAGAAAACAGATAAATGCCAGGTGTGTGGAAAGAGCTTCAGGATGAATGGAAACCTTTATAGATACCATAGAACCCACACAGGGGAGAAAACACATAAATGCCTGCAGTGTGGAAAGTGCTTCACCATGAGTGGAGACCTTAATGCACACCATAGAACCCACACGAGAGAAACCACATAAATGCCTGGAGTGTGGAAAGAGCTTCAGCACGAGTGGAGACCTTAATACACATCATAGAACGCACAATGGGGAGAAACTACATAAATGCCTGCTGTGTTGAAAGAACAGCGTGGTGTAGTGGTTAGAGTGCTGGACTAGGACCGGGGAGACCCGAGTTCAATTCCCCATTCAGCCATGAAACTAGCTGGGTGACTTGGGGCCAGTCACTTCTCTTTCAGCCTAACCTACTTAACAGGGTTGTTGTGAGGATAAACTCAAGTATGTAGTATACCACTCTGCGCTCATTGGAGGGAGAGCGGAATATAAATGTAAAAATAAAATAAATAAATAAAATAAAATAAAAGACGAGACTTTATAAACAACATGATAAACATCTTTATAAACAACATAGAACCCACACTGGGGAGAATCCACATAAATGTCTGGAGTGTGGAAAGAGCTTCAGCATGAGTGGAAATTTTTATAAACAACATAGAACCCACACTGCGGAGAAACCACATAAATGCTGAGAGTGTTGGCAGCGCTTCAGCACAAGCTGAAATCTTAATAGACACCATAGAACCCACACTGGGGAGAAATCATATAAATGCATCGAATGTGGAAAGATCTTCAGCTGCAGTGCACTTCTTGCTGTACACCATAGAACCCATACTGGTGAGAAACCACATAATTGCCTGGAGTGTGGAAAGAGCTTCCGCCAGAGTCCACATTTTACTGCACACTATAGAATGCACGCTGGGGTGAAACCACACAAATGCTTGGAGTGTGGGAAGAGCTTCACCTAGAGAGTTGCACTTAGAATACACAGAACTACACTGGAGAGAAACCGCATTAATGTCTGGAGTGTGGAAAGAGCTTCAGCACCAGTTGAGACCTTCATAGACACCATAGTACGCACACAGAGATATCCACATGAATGACTGAAGTGTTAAAAAGAACTTCAGGAGGAAGGCAAGCCTTACTGCACATGAGCAAACTCATAGAGCATCAAAACCATACCATGCCAAGATTATTGTAAATGGAGAACTATCAGATAATTGTGTAATACAAAAAGGGACTAGACAAGGTTGTCCACTTTCTCCATTGCTTTTTATATTGGTTTTAGAAGTGCTTTGTAGATCTATTAGAGAAGATGATGAATTACATGGTCCCAAAATCAGGAGACAAGAATATAAATTGAGAGACTTTGCAGACGATGTTGTGTTATTTTTAGAGAATCCAATGGATAAGATTGAAAGACTTTTGGACAAGATACAGCAATTTGGCCAGTTGGCTGGATTTTATATAAATAAGACTAAAACTAAGGTTCTGACTAAAAATATAGATCAGAAAATTAAAGATAGATTTGGTGAAATAAGTGGGTTAAAAGTGGAGAAGAAAGTGAAATATTTGAGGGTTTGGTTAACAAATAATAACTTTGTGTTGTTTTCAAATAATTATGTTAAAACATGGAACTCAATGAAAAATGATTTGCAAAGATGGTCTAAAATGAATTTATCTTTGATGGGAAGAATCTCAGTGGTCAAGATGAATGTTTTGCCTAAAATGTTATTTCTTTTTTAGACTATTCCTATAATTAATAACTTGACTTGTTTTAGGCAATGGCCAAAGGATATAACTAAATTTGTTTGGCAGGGGGAAAGACCAAGAATAAACTTTAAGAATTTAACAGATGCAATGAAAGGGGTGGTCTTACCTTGCCAGATTTAAGGTTGTATTTTGATGCTGTATGTTTGACATGGCTAAAGGAATGGATAACATTGAGAAACCCTAGAGTCCTTGATCTGGAGGGATTTGATAGAAGGTTTGGATGGCATACCTATCTATGGTACGAAAAAACTAAAGTACATAAAGATTTTCTGAATCACTATGTAAGAAGGAGTTTAATGAGGGTATGGTTAAAATATAAAAATTGGTTGGAACCAAAAACTCCATTATGGATATCCCCAATGGAAGCTTTATCACGTAAAGAAGTAAATATGCAAATGTCTGGGGGTACGTATAGAGATCTGTTGTATTTTTATGGAAAGGATTGTAAGTTAAAATCTTTAACTGAATTACAAAATGTGGTCAGAGATTGGTTTCAGTACTATCAGTTAAATGAGATATATAAGAAAGACCTTAAAGTTGGATTTGAAGATCAGATTTTGAATTTTGAGAAGGAATTATGTCAAGACGATCAAAAATTAATTTCCAAAATGTATAAATTATTACTTTTGGAGGAGACAAGAGAGGAATTGGTTAAAACAACTATGATAAAATGGGCTCAGGATGTTGGACATAATATAGAAATGGCAGCGTGGGAGAAGTTATGGAAAAGTGATTTAAAATTTACTGCTTGTTATGCTTTGAAGGAAAATTATTACAAAATGATGTATAGATGGTATTTAACGCCCAAAAAACTGGCATTAATGTATAAAAATGTTTCAAACAAATGTTGGAAGTGTGGGCATATTGAAGGTATTTTTTTTCATATGTGGTGGAACTGTGGGAGGGCTAAGGCTTATTGGGACATGATATATAATGAATTGAAGAAAATACTTAAAGTGACATTTCCTAAGAAGCCAGAATCCTTCCTGCTAGGAATAACAAAAGGAGCAATTTCTACAAATAATTTAACTTTTTAAATGTATGCTTCTACGGCGGCTAGAATATTATATGCACAGAAATGGAAGACTAATGAACTGCCTTCAAAAGAAGATCGGCTGATAAAAACTTTAGAATATGCAAAAAAGGCAAAACTTACAACACTGATCAGAGACCAAAGTTTAGAACGCTTTAAGGAAGACTGGAAACCTTTTTTGGTTTATTTAAAGAATTATTTTCCTACTATGGATCTTACAACAGGATTTGAAATGCAGGTTAGGCAGATTAATGGTGGTACAAGGGTTAAATTTCTGTTTTTCTTTTTAAATTAATATTACAATAAGGGTAAAACTTATAGTTGGTATCACGAAAAGAGGTGCGTGGGAAGTCAACTTGTAAATGTGTTTATTATTATTGTTATGGTTGTTATTATTGTCAAAAGTTAATAAAAATTTGAAATGAAAAAAAGTGGAGACCTATATAGACACCATAGAACCCACACTGGGGAGAATCCACATAAATGTCTGGAGTGTGGAAAGTGCTTCAGCATGAGTGGAAATTTTTATAAACAACATAGAACCCACACTGGGGAGAATCCACATAAATGTCTGGGAGTGTTGGCAGAGCTTCAGCACAAGTTGAAATCTTAATAGACACCATAGAACCCACACTGGGGAGAAATCATATAAATGCATCGAATGTGGAAAGATCTTCAGCTGCAGTGCACTTCTTGCTGTACACCATAGAACCCATACTGGTGAGAAACCACATAATTGCCTGGAGTATGGAAAGAGCTTCCGCCAGAGTCCACATTTTACTGCACACTATAGAATGCACGCTGGGGTGAAACCACACAAATGCTTGGAGTGTGGGAAGAGCTTCACCTAGAGAGTTGCACTTAGAATACACAGAACTACACTGGAGAGAAACCGCATTAATGTCTGGAGTGTAGAAAGATCTTCAGCACCAGTTGAGACCTTTATAGACACCATAGTACTCATATAGAGAAATCCACATAAATGCCTGGAGTGTTAAAAAGAACTTCAGGAGGAAGGCAAGCCTTACTGCACATGAGCAAACTCACAGGGCATAAAAACCATACCCATGAAACTGCAGAGAAAATGTGTAAAACTGTGCCTCACTGTGTGAAATATAAAACCTTGTCACATTTCCTTTCTCTTCTGACTTGCTTTTACCCTTGTTACCTTCTGAGGCATTTGGGACCCCGTGTTCATACTGGTGTGTTTGGTTCTGTGTTAAGAAACAGTCTGCATAATTCAGTCCAACTGATTCATGACTATTGGTGTTTCACAGCATTCACTTTCTTTTGCTTGCCTAGGAATACCTTTCTGTGTTGGTTCGTGTAGGCAGTACTGAGCTGGATGGACCCATGGTGTGACTGAGTTCAGGAGCTTCACATGTTCATCTGGAGCAGCCCTAACTCCGGGGTAGAGCCCTTGCTGTCCATGCCAGAGGTCGCAGGTTCAATCCCTGGCAGCATCCACAGATAGGGCTGGGACAGAGGTTGTCTGAAACCTTGGAGGATCACTGCCAGTCAGTGTAGACCAGAGCTGAACAGCTTTGTCCCTCCTGCCGTTGTTGGCTACATCTCGCATCACCCCTGAATACTGATGACTGTTGCTGTGCATGCAGGGAGGTCTAAGCAAAAGGGTTCAAGCTGTGCTGCCCAAGGTCAGATAGTACTGAACTAGATGGAGGGTGGTTTAGTCTATACAGTTTCTTCCAGAGTTCCATGTAGCACGCGCACACACACACACACACACACACACACACACACACACACGGTGCTTAGGAGTTCATTAGGATAGAAATGGATAGTTCTAATAATCTCTGTTCCATTTCCAAATGAAAACTAAAACAGGGAGGAGAGCTGGTCTCATGGTAGCAAGCATGACTTGTCCCCTTCGCTATGCAGGATCTGCCCTGGTTTCATTTGAATGGGAGACTAGAAGTGTGAGCACTGGAAGAGATTCCCTTCTTAGGAGCCGCTCTGGGAGGAGCATCTGAGGTTCCAAGTTCCCTCCCTGGCAGCATCTCCAAGAGAGGGCTGAGAGAGATTCCTGCCTGCAACCTTTGAGAAGCTGCTGCCAGTCTGTGAAGACAATACTGCGCTAGATAGACCAATGGTCTGACTCAGTATATGGCAGCTTCCTATGTTCCTATGTAAATCACCCTTTTTTTTTTTTTGAAATGCCAACAATGTGACGAAAAATTTGGAGGTTGAGAATTTCAGCATTATCCCAAAACACTCATTTTGGAAGGGCGGTATATAAATCGAATAGATAAATAAAACCAGGTCATTAAGAAGGGGGCTGCACCTATTTACTGTGCTTTTACTTTTACTGAGCCCATCTGATGTGATGCAGGATCATGCTTGCTGCATTCAGAATTAAACAACTTTTGGAGCCCTTCTTGATACACTTTTGGAGCCCTTCTTGAGTTCTGACGGGGACCAGGAAGCCCAAGATCCACTCTTGGTGGATTGAAGGGCATAAGATTGAGCAAGTTGCACACTTCAAATACTTGGGAATAGTTTTTCATTCTGGCGGCTCTAGGAAAGCTTTTGTAGAACATTTGGCTTTAAATTCCCAGAGAGGTTCTTCTGCCATTCTCAATTTCCTGCAGACTAGAGGAGGCCATTATGTACCCACAGCTCTTGAACTGTTCACAGCCCAGTCACTAGCAAAGATCCTCTGTGGTGCTCAATTGGGCCCCTTCCCCAACATTGTGACTCTGAAACTTGTACAATCTAAATTCCTGTGGGCAGTGCGCCAAGTATCTCCATTGCTACTCTGTGCCTGGAGACAGGCCTGGTCCAGCTGGAGGTTAGGGTGTGGATGGCCATCCTCTCTTATTGGCTCAGACTAGTCTTTTGCCCAATTGGCCTTGCCCCCCTAACCCTACACGATGATCACCAATCTAGCTGGATTCAGGCAATTGAGACAAAAATAGCTACTCTGGGCTTTCCCCCTTGACCTTGCTCAGCATGGGCTACGATCAGGCAAAATCACCCATCAAATAGTGCATTCTAGACACAGAGCGCCAAACCGATCTCAGCAGTGTCCCAACATTTCATATCGGTCTGCACTGGGGACTCTACCACCCTGGGAAAGTTTCCTTTTTTATCTGGGGGGGGGGGCACTTTGCAGCTCCAGACTTGGGAGTCACACTTCAGCCACTGTGGAAAGTCCCTTCGCGCCGAGTCCCCGAATTGCTTCTCGCCTTTGCTGCTTCTGAAAAGGGGAGCTTCTGGGAATCCAGCAGGGTTGCCAAGATCCATCTCCAAGAAGCCAAGCAGCAAAGGCGAGAAGCAATTCAGGGACTTGGCGCGAAGGCACTTACCACATTGGCTGAAGTGTGACTCCCAAGTCTGGAGCTGCAAAGTGCCCCCTCCCTCCGCCCCACAGATAAAAAAGGAAACTTTCCCAGGGTGGTAGAGTCCCCAGTGCAGCCTCTCTGTCTCCGTTTTGCCTCTAGGCGGCTGAAGCAGTCTAGTGGATGCCAGCCCCGGCTGAGCATGCTCTGCTCTCCTCCTGCTTTGTTTGCAAGCTGCCCGCTCGGAGCCCGAACCGAGGGAGGCCGGAGTGCCGGTCCTGCTCTTCATCCCTGCCGGGCTGTGCCCCCCCTCGCCCAGGTACGTGCCTGGCTTGCCCCCCACTCCTGGCAGCAGCAAGAATCGCCGTTTGCTTTCCTTCTACTCGCGGTCTCTGCTGAGAAGGTGCGGTGATGACTCTTCACCCGGATCGCGGGGAGGGATCTCCTCCTGGTGGGGAGGAAGGCTGCTCAAATAGACTCTGTGGGCCCCCCCGCCGGGCCAGCCTCTGCTCCTGCTCCCTGCACCCTCCTCGGCTGGACTGCCCTGCTTTCTCCTCCTCCCCTTTTCAAGCGTGAATGGTCCCGAAGGCTAAGCAGGGTTCCGATCTGGTTTGCATGTGGATGGGAGACGATCCGTGAGCAGCGCAAGAGGCTCCCCTGAGGGGATGGAGAGGAAAGCTCAGCTCAGCTGCAGGCTTGCAGGCAGAAGGCTCCGAGTCCCCTCTCTGGCAGCCTCTCCTGCCTGAAACCTCGAGGGAGCCGCTGCCCGTCTGGGTAGACAAGCGTGAGCTGGACGGACCAAGGGTCTGACTCCGGGGAAGGCAGCCCGCCTCCTGTGTCCCGAAGTCCCCTGTGCTGGGATGAGCCCTGGGGCAGCACCGGAGGGGGGGGGATGTGTGGGGCTGGGGGAAGCGTGGCTCCCTTCCATGGCCGCTGCTCTCCAGCAGGGCTGGGAGATGGAGGGCAGTGCCCAGGAGGCGGCTGGCAGGGCCTGTGGGCAGCTCCTTCCGCCCAGCAGGCAGCCACCGACTTCAGGGCCCACTGCAGGAGGGAGGAAAAGGCATCAGAGAGCAAGGAAAATGTACAGGGGAAAAGCAAGTCCAGAGATCGAGGAGCTGGAGGGAGCACCTTCCTGATGAGGAAAGGCGAAGATCCGTCTCCGAATCTAAAAGACCACTAAGGGGGAGCAAAAGAGAGACTGGTCAGTGTGCAAGCCATAGAGCAAGAATGTGGGGGGTGCTTACCCACTCTCACAGCCTTGGAACGGACCCTGACTAGAAGCAGGTTCTCTGGCAAAAAGCAGTCCTTGTGTTCTCACGGCCGGGGTTCTCAGACATGGTTCCCCGGACATTGTTAGACTAAAGATACCATCATCCCCGGCCAAGATGCCCAAGTGCCACCATGAGTGGAGTGCTGCCTGTGTGAGTCAGGAGGTCCCCCCTCGGATCAAGTGCCCATAGCTTGGCCCCACCCACTGATCTCCAGATCCCCCTGAGGCCGGGTTTTGCAGGAGGTGGGGGGCAGCCCTTCCTCCCATCCTCAGGGAATTGAATTGGCAGCCGAAGGAAGCAGTTCCCTTCCCTTCCCCTCAGCTTCTCTCCTCAGAGCAGACTGGAGGAGTCAGAGAGCAGCTGCTAGCTTGGGGCCAGGAGTTCTGCAATCTGCTGCATGCATCCATCACCCCCCCTTTCCCGTGGATTTCTCCCTCCTCCTCCTGCTCCTCCCTAGTTCTACTGGCCAGGCTCGGAGGTCCCCAGGCTGCACCACCCTCAACTTGTGCCCACCCCCACCCCCCTTATCATCACAGCCTCCCACCGGCAGCCCGGCTTCCTGATGTCCACAGAGTGCTGCTTAAAGAGCTGGGTATTGCCATGCCCAGCCTCTCGGCTTCCTGTGCAATGCATTGTGGGATACTGCCCCCCCCCCAGCCACCAGGGATTTGGATCGTGGGAATCGCCTGAAAGTGTGGCATGAGGAGCAGCTGAGAGGAGGGAGAGGCAGCGAAGGCCGGGAGTGAAGGGTTTGGGAAGGAGAAAGAGCTTGCAGTGGGCTGCAGAAGCCTGCTGGGAGTAACAAGAAGGACTTTCCTTGATTTTCAGGGGCTTCTTTGAGTCCTAAGCAGGGTGCAAGAGGCCGGCGCTGCATGAAGGGCTGCACGTGTTCTTACACACAGACACACACGGATCACGTGCCAGCCTGAAGGACTCCTTCCTGGCTGCTGAGTGCTTGGGAGAAAGAGCCAGGTAAGGGAGGAGAAGCAGCAGGAGCAGCCGCCTGGGCAAGGGGTGGAGGGGGGGGTCTCTCTCTCCCAGGCACCCAGCAGTCTTTTCTGCTGTCGGAAATGTCCCGGCAGGGCTGTGAGGAGTGCAGCCAGCAGCATCCGCCCGTGGAGGTGGGTGGGGAGAGAGAGAGGCCAGGAGGGTTTGCAAGAAGAGCTCTTTGCCCCAACCCAATTTTAAAAAAAATTGTTTTGGTAGTCTGCATGAGTTCTGGAACCCACCTGAAAAAACAAAATCAGTGTTTCAGTCTGTTGAGCGTTGGTCTGGGAGTTTAGGTCAGAGAGTGAGTGAGGCCCAAGCAGCTTGAGACAGAGAGATAATAGCGAGCTCCAGACTGTGGAAATGCCCTTTGATATGCAAGGATGGAGCCTCACAGTTTCCAAGCCCACAAACCCAGATTTCTGCTGGAGAATGAAAAGATAGGTGCTGGATGGTGGGGAAGAGGAGGCCAGGGGTGACCCCTATGCCTGAAGGGACCTGCCTGGTGGTCTGGCTTCCCCCACCCCATCATTGCATTTGATTGGAAGACCGCATTTGTGAGCCCTGCCAAATATCCCCCTTAGGGATTGGGGCCCTAGCCAGTAGAGGAGACCTGCATGCTTGCATACAGAAGGCTCCGAGATCCCTGTCTGGCATCTCCAAGATGGGGCTGAGAGAGACTCCTGCCTGCAACCTTGGAGAAGCCACTGCCAGTCTGTGAAGACAATCCTGAGCTAGATGGACTAATGGCCTGACTCAGTATAAGGCGGCTTCCTATGTGCCTAAGGAGCATAGGGTGGCATAAGGCTTTTTCTCCCCCCGCCCCCATTTACTTCTTACAACAGTCCTGTGCGGTAGGTTAGTAGGAGACAAAGTGATGGGCCCAAGGGCATCCACTGAGCTTTGTGTCTGAGTGGGAAAGGATTTGAACTCGGGTCTCTCCCATCCCAGTCAACCCGCTTCTCACTCTCCTTATTTATCTATTAATTGATCTTATGTTTCTATACAAACGGCTTTAAGAACTTTTAGTGTTCTCTAACTCTAGGTATAAATAGCCAACACAATTTGAAGCCACCTGCATTACTTGAAAGCACCTTCAGCCCACCTCCCCAGTCATTAGAGCTGGAGTGTGGAATTCCCTCGATGCACCCAGAGAAGCACCGACAGGCTCATCTGGCTTTTTGATCAGAATCCCCCCGATAGGGATGTGCATGGTCGGAGCAGTCCAGACCGGCACTGAAGGGGGGCCTTTCTTTTAGGGCGGGGAGGGCTTGCTTACCCCTCCCGCCTCTTTGTTCCCTCCAGCGCCCGTATATTAACGATTAATTGGGGCGCTGGAAACCAGCCGCCCCCGCCGCGAGCGGATTAGGGCTAAGGCTACTACTGCCCCCGTCGCCCGCCCGCCCGCCCTCCCAGCTGCCCGGCCTGAGTCCTCACCAGATGCTGATTTAAAAATAGAGAGGAGCTCTCGAACAGAGCTCCTCTCTCGGCAAAATCCCAGACGCTACTGAGGCATTGCGCGGCGCACGCATGCGTGTTAACTTTACAGCTGGTTCCGGGCAACGACGGGGACCGGGGCGGCAAGGAAGGACGCTGCCACCCCGAAAACTGGGGTTTTAAAAGCAGTGCCAGAGGGAGAAGCGCGGCGGGAGGGGTAAGTTCTACCCCCCTGCCCTTAAAGGTAGCCACCCCTGCAGTGCCGGACCGCCGGACCGGTCCATTTCCGAACTGGTTCGGAGGCCTCTAACATGGCCTCTGGACCGGTTCGTGCACGCCACTAGGAGCCATGGTGTCTGGTCATACTAATGGACCTTGCGGCTTCCCAAGTTAAACGGAAATCATTCTCCATCACCAAGAGGAGCTTGGAAGTCGGTCCAGTAGCAATCCCTTGGACAGCTGCAAATCAAGCTGATAACTGGCTCATGGACCTTTAAGAACTATTTCTGTCCCATTTTTCTTGGGGCGAGGACAGACAGAAGCAGGCTATGTAGTGCCTTTCAAAGAAAAATCTCCTCAAGCAGATCGCACAGAAAAGGTAGAGCAGAAACTTGCTAGATTCAGTTCCAAGGGGACAATTGAAAAAGCCCCCCCTGCTAACCGCTGCAGGCCAGGCCACTTGGAAATGCAAGTTCTAACTGGCTTGGATCATGGTGGCTTTGAATAAGATCCATTTCACCCTCCTGCCTGCCTCGCCCTTTCAGCTCTCTTTTCAAACATCCCCTCATTTTTTAGCCCTTTTCTCTTCTGTAGCCTAAACCAGCCATATTAGACTTCCTAGGCGGGTCTCCGCTTGCATATAGGAAGACCTGGATAGCTCTCTGGTCACTGGTCCCCATCTGCTCCATGACCCTGACATCTCATAAGAGGTGCTGAGCGCCACTCAGGGTGAATCACAGGGTCACCTTCTCCCTATTTGGTTCCATGACCAGCTGTTCTAAGGCACAGTCATTTATTGTATCTAGGAATCGGGCCTCTTTGTCATGACCCGAATGGGAATTTGCCCACTCAAAGGAGGCTGATGAAAGGCACCCATTTTCACAACTCTTTGGGCAAGGCACAGTCTATCCCCACAGGCTATTGGCCAGAACCCCACAGTCTTTCTAGGTAGCAGCCAGACAGACCTACAGGGCTGTCTGGGTTCCCTCAGCGAGGTGCAACGTCCTTGTGCACAGGCCACTGGGAGCCTTCAGGCTCTTCTTCCCCCAGGGTGGGGGCTGGATCTCCTCAAGTGACCCAAGTCAGCTGGTCAGCGAGCAGTTCTAGTCCCGGAGCCTTTTTTCTCCACAGGGGACCTTCAGGAAGTGCTCCGTAAGCAGCCGCCTGAGAGCCCCCCTCTCCCCACATGGCAGTAGCTGCTGGGCTGATGAAGCCTCCCAGGGGAGCAGCTCACGATTCTGAGGAGGCCTGTGATTCTGAGTTGGCCCATTCAGGTCCTGACCTCTGTTGCAATGGCCATTTGGGAGGCCACCACGCTTGCCCAATGGGCCTCTGGTGATCCGGCCATGCAGAGGCCCATTGGGCATGTGCAGCAGCCTCCAAAATGGCCACCGCAACAGAAGGAAGGTCTAGAAGACTACCCAAAGACTGGGCAGCAGCTGCTGGGCTGATGAGACACCAATGGATATATCCACAGATCACTTGGATGGTTCTCGAGGGACAGGGTCTTCCCACCTCTCACTAGGGTGTCATCTGTATAACCTCTTGCCCATCTTTGGGGTCCCGGCCCATGTGGAGTTGTCAGGTGTCAATCAAGTTGTCCTCTGGTTCCACAAAGTCTGGGGTTCAGCAGGCTTATCTCTTGCACCCCACAGTCTTGGGACAGGCCCGGATAGCGGCTAGTGTCATGTGAAGTGTTCTATGGCCCTGATAGATCAGCAACAAAGAGCCCATATATCTGTCCTGGCCTTTAGGGCTGGCCTCCTTGAACTTGATGGGAGTATGGAAGGGGGGAGGGATGGAGGAGCACTCTTCCTTCAAATACAAACAAGAGCTGCCCAAAGGCCCAGAAGATGCAACAAATAGAACCATAACTAGTTTGAATTACTTCCTGCTAATCTCTGTCCAGAAACATCTAGCCGGTAAGAAGCTGGGACTTTGCTTGAATGTAAAACATGAGCACAAGACAGCCATGGGAGGTCCTGATTCTGCAGTCTGCAAGGTCACTGAGGCACTTCTCTCAGCCTCCAAAATATTACCTTGTTCAAACAGCAAGATTCTTGCTTGTCGCGCATAGTCTGGGGTGTGGGAAACTTTTTGCTTAAACATTAGGCTTCTGTATAAGAGAATTCAAAATACAAGCATAAACTGGTTAATAGCGATATTTTATCAGACACTGCTAAAGAAATGAATAGATTCACAGGTTTAGCTCCAGTTTCAGTAAGCAGTTCAGATCCATATAATTTCTGAAGGAGAAGAGACACATACAGACTGGATCTGGGCCATAGGCTTGTGACAAGAGGGTCTCCCTCAGGTGCCTTTTCTATCCCAGGCTCTAACTAATTTTCTCTCTCGGGGTACTGCAGGTAAATGTTGGGAGAGGAAGAAGGATAGAAACCCAGCGGAGGGAGCTGCAAGACGGAAAAAAAGGAAACAAGAGAGTCTAAAAACTGGAGAAAAATGGAATAACAGGAATGAATCACCTGTTTTTCAGCATGTAATCCAGCAAATATTACAGCAAGCAGGAGAAAGAAACCTGTGTGTAGGAAAAACTTCTCTTCTGAAACCAGCTTTCAGATTTAGAGGGAAATGAATGCAAGGAAGAAACCACATAAATGCCTGGACTGTGGAAAGAGCTTCAGCCAGAGAGCACATCTTACTGTACACCATAGAATCCACACTGGGGAGAAACCCCATCAATGCCTGGAGTGTGGAAAGAGCTTCAGCCAGAGTGGACAACTTAATAGACACCATAGAACGCACACTGGGGAAAAACCACATAAATGCCTGGAGTGTGGAAAGAGCTTCAGCACAAGTGGAGACCTTAATATACACCATAGAACCCACACTGGGGAGAAACCACATAAATGCCTGGAGTGTGGAAAGAGCTTCAGCATGAGTGGAAATCTTCATAGACACCATAGAACCCACACTGGGGAGAAACCACATAAATGCCAGGAGTGCGGAAGGAGCTTCAGCACGAGTGGAGACCTTAATACACACCATAGAACGCACACTGGGGAGAAACCCCATCAATGCCTGGAATGTGGAAAGAGCTTCACCACAAGTGGAGCTCTTAATATACACCATAGAACGCACACTGGGGAGAAACCACATAAATGCCTGGAGTGTGGAAAGAGTTTCACCAGCAGTCGAACTCTTACTGAACACAATAGAACGCACACTGGGGAGCAACCACATAAATGCCTGGAGTGTGGAAAGAGCTTCAGCATGAGTGGAAATCTTTATAGACACCATCGAACCCACACTGGGGAGAAACCACATAAATGCCTGGAGTGCGGAAAGAGCTTCAGCATGAGTGGAAATCTTTATAGACACCATAGAACCCACACTGGGGAGAAACCACATAAATGCCTGGAGTGTGGAAAGAGCTTCAGCACGAGTGGAGACCTTAATACACACCATAGAACGCACTCTGGGGAGAAACCACATAAATGCCTGGAGTGCGGAAAGAGCTTCAGCATGAGTGGAGACCTTAATATACACCATAGAACCCACACTGGGGAGAAACCACATAAATGCCTGGAGTGTGGAAAGAGCTTCAGCAGGAGTGGAAATCTTTATAGACACCATAGAACCCACACTGGGGAGAAACCACATAAATGCCTGGAGTGCGGAAAGAGCTTCAGCACGAGTGGACATCTTAATACACACCATAGAACGCACACTGGGGAGAAACCACATAAATGCCTGGAGTGTGGAAAGAGCTTCACCTCTCGTGGAGCTCTTACTGTACACCATAGAACCCACACTGGGGAGAAACCGCATAAATGACTGTAGTGTGGAAAGAGCTTCACCTCTAGTGGAGCTCTTTTTTTTTTCCCTTTCAAATTTTTATTAACTTTTAACAATAACAGTCATAATAAACACAATTGCAAATTGACTTCCCGCACACCTTTTTTCGTGATAACAACTATAAATTTTACCCTTATTATAGTATTAATTAAAAAAAACACAAATTTAAACCTTCCACCACCATTAATCTACCCAACCTGCATTTCAGATTTCAAATCCAGTTGTAAGATCCATAGTAGGAATTCTTTAAGTACAACAAAAATAATTTCCAACCTTTTTTAAAACATTCTCAGTTTTAGTCTCTTATCAGTATTATAAATTTTGCCATCTCCACTTATTCCAAAATTTTTATCAACCAATCTTCTTTTAAAGGCAGTTCACTGCTTTTCCATTTCTATATATATATATATATATATACACATCAATGCCATTTTTTTTGTTATCAAATATCATCTATACATTATTTTATAATAATTTCCTTTTAGAGCATAAGATACAGTGAATTTTAAATCAGTTTTCCATAATTTTTCCCAGGTTACCGTTTCTATATTGCATCCCACATCTTGAGCCCACTTTTTCATAAACGTTTTAACCACTTCCTCTCTTGTCTCCTCCAAAAGTAACACTTTATACATTTAGAAACTAATTGTCAGAACTTAAAATCTAATCATCAAATCCAACTTAAAAATCTAAATAATTATAAAATTCAGCTTTGTTTTCATTAGGGGCATAAGTTCCTATTATCACCATTTTAATTCCAAATATTTGAATTTCCAGTGCTAATAACCTATCTTCCTCATCTTTGAAAATCAATTTAGATTCAAATTATTATTCGACATAAAATACTACCCCCCCTTTTTTTTCTTGTCTAGGTAAACAAATCCTTGTCCAAAAGCCTTATTAACTAAAAAAAATTTCTCTTGCTTTCAAATATATGTCTTCTACAAACACACAATGTCCAAATTTTGTTTCTTAAAAGAATGAAAGAGTCTGTTTTGTTTTGTTTTTTGTATTTAACCCATTAATGTTCCAAGAGAGAGTCCTCTAATCTCTATTTAGCCATTTGGTCTAATTTGAATTATGTGTTGAAGGAGCTGGATGTTCAAAAGATGAGTTTGGTTTTTTTAAAAATATATTTCCACCAGAATTCTTGCACTTTAAGGAGCTCCGTAAATCTGTTCTTCTTAGCCTTATAAAAAAAAGAAACTCCCTCCAATAATTCCCCCCTGAAGTATATTCCATTGGGATTCAAAACATTTGTCAAAAATTTGTAATCCTTAGTTTTTCTTGGAATTCTGGCTGGTATTTCTTTCATTAAGCAAAGAACTGCCTCAATCTGTAACTTCACCTCTTCAGCTGAGATTCCCAAAAGTAATACAAGCTCCTCCACCTGCAATTTTTTGATGTTTTGGCCAACTCTTTCTGAAATACCTCTGAACCTTGAAGATCTCTCTTTTTGTCTAAATTCCAACAATGCCATTTGATCCAATAAATTGTCCTTGTCGTCCTTCGTGACCCCACTTCATTCTCCAAGGTGTCCTCCCTTGTTTTAAATTCTTTATTATCTTGTGTTGATATCTTAACTGTTTCTTCAATACTTGATGTTTTATCATATAATGTCCGTGTGTCTTGTTTAATTTGTTGCAAATTTTGTTTCACTTGAAGCATATCAGAAGTAACTTGTTGGAGAGCATTAGCATTTGACTGAAGTATTTTTTTCATCTCCATCAGTATTTGATTCAAATATGCAGACATTATGGCTTCCCCCACACTTACACTTAGAAGGGAAGATTTCCTAGACTATAAGTATATCTAGCTTTAGTGTTGGTTTTTCCCCATTATGTTCCTTTCTTTCTTGTTCTTCCCCCCCCCCCTTTCTTAGAGGAGAAAGAAACTCCCCTTTCTTAGAGGAGAGAGAAAGGAGTAGAGCACTTTCACAGCAGGGTTTACTGTCCTTGATCTCCAAAGAGAAAGTAGAAGCCTGTAGTTATTTTCCAAATATAAACAGTTCTACACCACAACTCACATATCTTATCACTGGCAGATCAATTTTCTCACGGTAATGTGAAACGCCTTTTTGCCGTAATTAGCTGTTATTGGCTGGATTAATGATAGACAGCTTCAGTGGCAAACAGCAAATCTCCTCTTCCATAAACTCTTCAAACAACAATTACCAACAGCTTAAGTCTCCAGTCTTAATAGTTAATAAACAGAAGAAGAAGAAAAAGGAAAGTCCTTTTTTAAATGGTAATCCAAAAGAGAACTTACAGGCTTATCTGTAATGACTTTCCCAGAAACGCAGGAGGATTTACAACCGTCTGTCATGGCCTGGCCAGTAGAACCAGGGAGGAGCAGGAGGAGGAGGGAGAAATCCAGGGGGAAGGGGGGGTGATGGATGCATGCAGCTTCTCTCCTCAGAGCAGACTGCTGCATGCATCCATCAGCCCCCTAACCCCCTTGAATTTCCTCTCCTCCTCCAGGTTTGGAGGTCCCCAGGCTGCACCACCCTCAACTTGTGCCCACCCCACCCCACCCCACCCCTTCCCTTATCATCACAGCCTCCCACCGGCAGCCCGGCTTCCTGAAGTCCTCAGAGTGCTGCTTAAAGAGCTGGGTATTACCATGCCCAGCCTCTCGGCTTCCTGTGCAATGCATTGTGGGATACTGCCCCCCCCCCCCAGCCACCAGGGATTTGGATCGTGGGAATCACCTGAAAGTGTGGCATGAGGAGCAGCTGAGAGGAGGGAGAGGCAGCGAAGGCCGGGAGTGAAGGGTTTGGGAAGGAGAAGGAGCTTGCAGTGGGCTGCAGAAGCCTGCTGGGAGTAACGAGAAGGACTTTCCTTGATTTTCAGGGGCATCTTTGAGTCCGAAGCAGGGTGCAAGAGGCCGGCGCTGCATGAAGGGCTGCACGTGTTCTTACACACAGACACACACGGATCACGTGCCAGCCTGAAGGACTCCTTCCTGGCTGCTGAGTGCTTGGGAGAAAGAGCCAGGTAAGGGAGGAGGAGCAGCAGGAGCAGCCGCCTGGGCAAGGGGTGGAGGGGGGGGTCTCTCTCTCCCAGGCACCCAGCAGTCTTTTCTGCTGTCGGAAATGTCCCGGCAGGGCTGTGAGGAGTGCAGCCAGCAGCATCCGCCCGTGGAGGTGGGTGGGGAGAGAGAGAGGCCAGGAGGGTTCACAAGAAGAGCTCTTTGCCCCAACCCCAGATTGGCTGCCAAGCTCTCAGCAACCCGTGAGTGTTGAGCTGGGGAAGGGGAAGGTTTCTCTTTGCCATTCATGTTGAACTAAGAAATCTTTCCTTCCTTTCTACTCCTGTTTGCAAGGAGACAAAGGGGCCAGTTCAGATGATACTCCCCCCAAAAAAATTCAATTTTTATTGATTTTAACAATAATAATATTAACATTCATAACAAATAAACAAAAGTGGACTTCCCACTCACATCCCTTCGTGAATCATCAGCTATAAAATTTACCCTTGCTATAATAATAATTCAGAACATAAATTTAAACCCTTACAAACCCAATTAATCTACCCAACCTGCAATTATTATTAAATTTCAAACCCTGCTGTAAAATCCATAGTAGGAAAATAGTTCTTTAAATACAACAAAAATGGTTTCCAATCTTTTTAAAAACATGTAAGTTTTGATCTCTTATCAATGTTGTAAGTTTTGCCATCTCCACATATTCCAAAATTTTTATAAGCCAATCTTCTTTTGAAGGCAGTTCATTACTCTTCCATTTCTTTCCATATATTGTTCTGTCCGCCGTAGAAGCGTACATAAAAAATGTTAAATTAGTTTAGAAATTACACCTTGTGTTATTCCCAGCAGGAAGGATTCTGGCTTCTTAGGAAATGTCATTTTAAATATTTTCTTTAACTCATTATATATCATATCCCAATAGGCCTTAGCCTTCCCACAGGTCTACCACATATGAAAAAAAGTACCTTCAGAATGTCCACACTTCCAACATTTGCTTGAAACATTTTTATACATTACTGCCAATTTTTTTGTGTGTCAAATACCATCTATACATCATTTTATAGTAATTTTCTTTTAAAGCATAACATGCAGTAAATTTTAAATCAGTTTTCCATAATTTTCCCCAGGCTGCCATTTCTATATTACACCCCACATCTTGAGCCCACTTTACCATGGCCATTTTAACCACTTCATCTCTTGTCTCCTCCAAAAACAAAAGCTTATACATTTTAGAAACTAATTTTTCATCATTTTCACATAGTTCCTTCTCAAAGCTCGACATCTGATCTTCAAATCCAACTTTAAGATCCTTCTTATATATTTCATTTAACTGGTGATACTGAAACCAATCTCTGACCAAATTTTGTACTTCAGTTAAACTCTTTAACTGTGTTAACGTGTTAGAGCTTCGATCGGAGATACCCATAACAGAGTTTTAGGTTCCAACCATTTTTTATATTTTAGCCACACCCTCATTAGACTCCTTCTCACATAGTGGTTCAAAAAATCTTTATGTATTTTACTTTTTTCATACCACAATATGGTATTTCATACCATAATATGAATGCCATCCAAACCTTCTATCAAATCCTTCCAAATCAAGTATTTTAGGGTTTCTTAATGTTATCCATTCTTTTAACCACATCAAACAAACAGCATCAAAATACAACCTTAAGTCCGGTAAAGTAAGACCACCTCTTTCCTTTACATCTGTTAAATCCTTATAATTAATTCTTGGTCTTTTCCCTTGCCAAACAAACTTAGTTATATCCTTCTGCCATTGCTTAAAACAAGTTAAAGTGTTGATTATAGGGATAGTCTGAAAGAGAAATAACATTTAGGCAAGACATTCATTTTCACCACTGAGATTCTTCCCATTAAAGACAAATTTATATTAGACCATCTTTGTAAATCAATTTTCACTGTATTCCATATTTTAACATAATTATTTGTAAACAACAAAGAATAGTTGTTTGTTAGCCAGACCCCAAGTATTTGATTTTCTTCTCCACTTTCAGTTCACTTATTTCAGAGAATTTTTAGTCAGAACCTTGGTTTTGGCCTTGTTTATATAAAATCCAGCCAACTGGCCAAATTGTTGTATTTTTTCCAAGAGTCGTCCAATCTTGTCCATTTGATTTTCTAAAAAAAAACAACACAACATCATCCGCAAAGGCTCTCAATTTGTAGTCTTGTTTCCCAATTTTGGGGCCTTGTAGTTTATCATCTTCTCTAATACTTCTACAAAGCACTTCTAGGACCAATATAAAAAGCAATGGGGAAAGTGGACATCTTTGTCTGGTCCCTTTTTGTATTTTACAATTGTCTGATAATTTCCAATTTACAATAATCTTAGCATATTGCTCCGAATAGATGGTCTTAATTGCCCTAATAAAATTGTTGCCAACACCCATTACATCTAATAATCTCCACATAAATTGCCACGAAAAATTATCAAAAGCTTTCTCTGCATCCAAAAAAATCATCGCCATCTGTAGTTCAGATGATACTTTTAAAGGTGTGTTTATAGCCGTAAGTGTTTTGGTTTCTATTAAATACCCACTTCAGATGAACAGATGCAGATGAACAGACCAATGTGGGTTGAGTGTCTTCTTCCAATCACTTCTTTCCAGTCCTGCTGGACCTTCCTTTCCCAGATGCAGGCCCATCTCTCCTCTCTCTCTCTATGGTCCCCAGGCTTGCTTTGTTGTATCTCCTGCTTCAAACACAGCATCTTCCCATAGATAGAAGTCCATTAAACAATAGAGTCATGCACAGTGATCAGCTGTGGAGATGCGATTCTTTTCCAAGGCAGAACTGAGAACTTTGGCCCCTTTGTCTTCTATGGAGACTTTACCTGCCTGCTAGCTTGAAGTACACACATTAAATGGGCATATTTGGAGATCTCAGGGGGTACCCCTGGGGTGTGTGTGTGTGTGTGTGTGTGATATAGTCTTGCATTTTAAAAGCATTCCTCCACAATCCAACCTCTTTTCTCTCTCTGTGACTCTAGCATTTCTTTCCTCTGAGCTTCCATGCTCCATGCTTTTCCAAAGAAGAGTTTCCCTGCATTTTGGGGCGAGAGAATGCTATTTTGTGCGGTGTTAGGTTTTAAAAAAAATTGTTTTGGTAGTCTGCATGAGTTCTGGAACCCACCTGAAAAAAACAAAATCGATGTTTCAGTCTGTTGAGCGTTGGTCTGGGAGTTTATGTCAGAGATAATAGCGAGCTCCAGACTGGGGAAATACCCTTTGATAGGCAAGGATGGAGCCTCACAGTTTCCAAGCCCACAAACCCAGATTTCTGCTGGAGAATGAAAAGATAGATGCTGGAAAGTGGGGAAGAGGAGGCCAGGGGTGACCCCTATGCCTGAAGGGACCTGCCTGGTGGTCTGGCTTCCCCCACCCCATCATTGCATTTGAATGGAAGACCACATGTGTGAGCCCTGCCAAATATTCCCCTTCGGGATTGGGGCCCTAGCCAGTAGAGGAGACCTGCATGCTTGCATACAGAAGGCTCCGAGATCCCTGTCTGGCATCTCCAAGATCGGGCTGAGAGAGACTCCTGCCTGCAACCTTGGAGAAGCCGCTGCCAGTCTGTGAAGACAATCCTGAGCTAGATGGACTAATGGCCTGACTCAGTATAAGGCGGCTTCCTATGTGCCTAAGGAGCATAGGGTGGCATAAGGCTTTTTCTCCCCCCGCCCCCATTTACTTCTTACAACAGTCCTGTGCTGTAGGTTAGTAGGAGACAAAGTGATGGGCCCAAGGGCATCCACTGAGCTTTGTGTCTGAGTGGGAAAGGATTTGAACTCGGGTCTCTCTCATCCCTGTCAACCCGCTTCTCACTCTCCTTATTTGTCTATTAATTGATCTTATGTTTCTATACAAACGGCTTTAAGTACTTTTAGAGTTCTCTAACTCTAGGTATAAATAGCCAACACAATTTGAAGCCACCTGCATTACCTGAAAGCACCTTCAGCCCACCTCCCCAGTCATTAGAGCTGGAGTGTGGAATTCCCTCGATGCACCCAGAGAAGCACCGACAGGCTCATCTGGCTTTTTGCTCAGAATCACCCCCCCCCCCGATCAGTTCATTGGGGAAAACGCACACCCTTGCCCTGGAGGAAACATACACCCTTGTCCTGCTTGCTTTTCAGCTGTCATCTAGAAAAAAGACTAAGCTTGGAAGAATGTTGAATTAAACTCCCACCAAAACTTAGGAAATAAAGGGGGCTGCTTCCAGCATTAGTGTGCAAAGGGGGCTAATGATAATAATAACAATTAATAACAACCACCATCCCTCAGTGTTTTCTGGTGTGGGAGAGGGAGGCATGGAGAGAAGGAGCCATGATGCCTGGTCATACTAATGGACCCTGCGGCTTCCCAAGTTAAACGGAACTCATTCTCCATCACCAAGAGGAGCTTGGAAGTCGGTCCAGTAGCAATCCCTTGGACAGCTACAGATCAAGCTGATAACTGGTTCATGGACCTTTAAGAACTGTCTGTCCCATTTTTCTTGGGGCGAGGACAGACAGAAGCAGGCTATGTAGTGCTTTTCAAAGAAAAATCTCCTCAAGCAGTTCACACAGAAAAGGTAGAGCAGAAGCTTGCTAGATTCAGGTCCAAGGGGACATTTGAAAAAGCCCCCCCTGCTAACCGCTGCAGGCCAGGCCACTTGGAAATACAAGTTCTGACTGGCTTGGATCATGGTGGCTTTGAATAAGATCCATTTCACCCTCCTGCCTGCCTCGCCCCTTCAGCTCTCTTTTCAACAACCCCCTTTCCTCTTCTGAAGCCCAAACTGGCCATATTGGACTTCCTAGGCGGGTCTCCGCTTGCATATAGGAAGACCTGGATAGCTCTCTGGTGCCTGGTCCCCATCTGCTCCATGACCCTGACATCTCATAAGAGGTGCTGAGCGCCACTCAGGGTGAAGTCCAGGGTCACCTTCTCCCTATTTGGTTCCATGACCAGCTGTTCTAAGACACAGTCATTTAGTGTATCTAGGAATCGGGCCTCTTTGTCATGAGCCGAATGGGAATTTGCCCACCCAAAGGGAGGCTGATGAAAGGCACCCATTTTTACAACTCTTTGGGCAAGGCACAGTCTATCCCCACAGGCTATTGGCCAGAACCCCACAGTCCCATAGTCTGGGGTGCGGGGAACTTTTGGCTTAAACATTAGACTTCTGTATAAGAGAATTCAAAATACAAGCATAAACTGGTTAATAGCAATATTTTATCAGACATTGCTAAAGAAAAATGAATAGATTTACAGGTTTTGCTCAAGTTTCAGTAAGCTGTTAAGATCAGTATAATCTCTGAAGGAGAAGAGACACATACAGACTGGATCTGGGCCATAGGCTCGTGACAAGAGGGTCTCCTTCATGTTTCTTTTCTATCCCAGGCTCTAACTAGTTTTCTCTCTCGGGGTACTGCAGGTAAATGTTGGGAGAGGAAGGATAGAAATCCAGCAGAGGGAGCTGCTAAACGTTAAAATAGGAAACAAGAGAGTCTAAAACTGGAGAAAAATGGAATAACAGGAATGAATCACCTGTTTTTCAGCATGTAATCCAGCAAATATGGCAGCAAGCAGGAGAAAGAAGCCTGTGTGTAGGAAAAACTTCTCTTCTGAAACAAGCTTTCAACTTTAGAGGGAAAAGAATGCAAGTAAGAAACCACATAAATTCCTGGACTGTGGAAAGAGCTTCAACCGGAGAGCACATCTTACAGTACACCATAGAATCCACACTGGGGAGAAACCCCATCAATGCCTGGAGTGTGGAAAGATCTTCAGCACGAGTGCACATCTTAATAGACACCATAGAACCCACACTGGGGAGAAACCACATAAATGCCTGGAATGTGGAAAGAGCTTCAGCAGAAGTGGAGAACTTAATATACACCATAGAACCCACACTGGGGAGAAACCACATAAATGCCTGGAATGTGGAAAGAGCTTCAGCACAAGTAGAGACCTTAATATACACCATAGAACCCACACTGGGGAGAAAACACATAAATGCCTAGAGTGTGGAAAAAGCTTCAGCAGGAGTGAAAACCTTCATAGACACCATAGAACCCACACTGGGGAGAAACCGTATAAATGCCTGGAGTGTGGAAGGAGCTTCAGCACGAGTAGTCATCTTAATGCACACCATAGAACCCACACTGGGGAGAAACCACATAAATGCCTGGAGTGTGGAAAAAGCTTCAGCTCGAGTAGTCATCTTAATGCACACCATAGAACCCACACTGGGGAGAAACCACATAAATGCCTGGAGTGCGGAAAGAGCTTCAGCACGAGTGGACATCTTAATATACACCATAGAACCCACACTGGGGAGAAACCACATAAATGCCTGGAGTGTGGAATGAGCTTCAGCAGGAGTGGAAACCTTAATATACACCATAGAACCCACACTGGGGAGAAACTACATAAATGCCTGGAGTGTGGAAAGAGCTTCAGCATGAGTGGAAGCCTTCATCGACACCACAGAACCCACACTGGGGAGAAACCACATAAATGTCTGGAGTGTGGGAAGAACTTCAGCACGAGGGGACATCTTAATAGACACCATAGAACCCACACTGGGGAGAAACCACATAAATGCCTGGAGTGTGGAAGGAGCTTCAGCATGAGTAAAAATCTGTATAGACACCATAGAACCCACACTGGGGAGAAACCACATAAATGCCTGGAGTGTGGAAAGAACTTCAGCACGAGGGGACATCTTAATAGACACCATAGAACCCACACTGGGGAGAAACCACATAAATGCCTGGAGTGTGGAAAGAGCTTCAGCATGAGTAAAAATCTTTATAGACACCATAGAACCCACACTGGGGAGAAACCACATAAATGCCTGGAGTGTGGAAAGAGCTTCAGCATGAGTGGAAATCTTTATAGACACCATAGAACCCACACTGGAGAGAAACCACATAAATGCCTGGAGTGTTAAAAAGAACTTCAGGAGGAAGGCAAGCCTTACTGCACATGAGCAAACTCACAGGGCATAAAAACCATACCCATGAAACTGCAGAGAAAATGTGTAAAAATGTGCCTCACTGTGTGAAATATAAAACCTTGTCACATTTCCTTTCTCTTCTGACTTGCTTTTACCCTTGTTACCTTCTGAGGCATTTGGGACCCCTTGTTCATACTGGTGTGTTTGGTTCTGTGTTAAGAAACAGTCTGCATAATTCAGTCCAACTGATTCATGACTATTGGTGTTTCACAGCATTCACTTTCTTTTGCTTGCCTAGGAATACCTTTCTGTGTTGGTTCGTGTAGGCAGTACTGAGCTGGATGGACCCATAGTGTGACTGAGTTCAGGAGCTTCACATGTTCATCTGGCGCAGCCCTAACTCCGGGGTAGAGCCCTTGCTGTCCATGCCAGAGGTCGCAGGTTCAATCCCTGGCAGCATCCACAGATAGGGCTGGGACAGAGATTGTCTGAAACCTTGGAGGATCACTGCCAGTCAGTGTAGACCAGAGCTGAACAGCTTTGTCCCTCCTGCCGTTGTTGGCTACATCTCGCACCACCCCTGAATACTGATGACTGTTGCTGTGCATGCAGGGAGGTCTAAGCAAAAGGGTTCAAGCTGTGCTGCCCAAGGTCAGATAGTACTGAACTAGATGGAGGGTGGCTTAGTCTATACAGCTTCTTCCAGAGTTCCATGTAGCACGCGCGCACGCACACACACACACGGTGCTTAGGAGTTCATTAGGATAGAAATGGATAGTTCTAATAATCTCAGTTCCATTTCCAAATGAAAACTAAATCAGGGAGGAGAGCTGGTCTCATGGTAGCAAGCATGACTTGTCCCCTTCGCTATGCAGGGTCTGCCCTGGTTGCATTTGAATGGGAGACTAGAAGTGTGAGCACTGGAAGATATTCCCCTCCGGAGATGGAGCCGCTCTGGGAGGAGCATCTGAGGTTCCAAGTTCCCTCCCTGGCAGCATCTCCAAGATAGGACAAGATATTTTTTTTATAGGACAAGATTTTTTTACTGAACCAACAAACTACCAAAGCATACAGTACGTTGCCAAAGCACAATTATATACAAAGTGGTTGTTTGTACATGATATATCTACAAAGATTTACACACAAGAATTTGGAAACACACAAGTTATGAAGTATATGCAGGTAGTACTGTAACTCGGGGGTGGGGGATTACAAGGCACATCAGGTCATGGGGGGGGGTTACTTCCCATGTCCATTTCCACAATTTGTCCCATTGCTGTTTAGAAGAGATATTCTTGACTTTTTGCACATAACCATACAAACTTTTCCAGAAGATATTTACTGTCTCATCTGCGTGAACCTCTTGGTCGCGTCTTCCCTCCCTATTCCTACGCACAAGCATTGCATAAATGACATACAAGTTTACTAACCTGATTACGAGAAGGGGAACGTTCCAGTTCCCTAGTATGGGAGCACCCGTTCCGTCCCGTTTCCTTGAAGGTTTCTTTCTGGGACCTCGAAAGGAGGTTCTATCGCTCAAACCCGAGGTTAGTTCTTCCCAAGTCTGTTTTTCCAAATCAGGCCACTCTAACAGCTTGCTTACTCCCTGCCACACTCTTTTGGCTACCACACACTCTTTTAAGAAATGTGAGTGGGCTGAGAGGGATTCCTGCCTGCAACCTTGGAGAAGCCTCTGCCAGTCTGTGAAGATAATACTGAGCTAGATAGAGTATATGGCAGTTTCCTATGTTCCTATGGCCTTTCCCTGTCCCATTCCTCTTCTACTCTCTTGCCCCTTGCCTTTCTGATAGACACGATAGAGAGGAGCCTCTTAAATCCTTGCCATGCTACCTAGAATCTCTTTTGTGGTAGACCCTCTTTTCTGGCCTCTCTGCATAATGACATTGTATCTGCATTTTAAATCCTGCAAAAAGCCATCATGAAAAGGGCTTTAAAAAAACACACACTACTTGTTTCTGTCTCTTGTTCATTCTCCTCCACCTTCCCATCACTCTGTGTCTTTGGCAGATCCTGGCATGAAACTGCCCATGTGTCCTCATCCCTCTCTTCTTTCTGGGGGAGCAGAAGAAGCTTCAGGAGGACGGGATCAGGTAGGGGAGGCGTGGTTGGGGAAGAGGATTCAAGATGGACAGAGCAGCTCTATTCCTGGGTCATCTCTCTGGGCCTGGAAGAAGCTCACTTTCCTTGGGCATGTGCCCAAGCTGTGGCTAGTAGGCCTTGAAGCAGTCAGTCTAGGAAGCGCTGAGTCTGCCTGCTAGGCAAGACGGCCCCTTTGAAAGGGTTAGCTCTCCAATCCTCAGCAGGGGGGGAGTATCTGTGCCTCTGAATCTCGAGAGAGTGTCTTTCCCAGAGGCTTTGGCTGGGGTTTCCCCCACAGTGTGCTTCTGGTGAGAATCAGAGACCCTTTGAGACAGGGCACCATTTCCCTCCATCACCCTTTTTGCTGCGTAAACCATTTTTTAACTTTTTTTTTTTTAAGCAGTACTGTCTATAAAATATAACGAGCCTGCAGGGGAACATCCCCCACCCCCTTTCCTAAATGGCCCATTTAGATTGTGCTTCCAATGGAAAGACACATGCTGTAACCTGCAAGGTATCCAATCCTTCCTTCCTTTTTCGTGGCTAGGTGATCTTTGAGGAAGTGGCTGTGCATTTCACGGAGGAGGAGTGGGCGCTGCTGGATCCAGCCCAAAGAACCCTGCACAGAGAGGTCATGGATGAGAATGCTCCGAATCTGGCCTCTCTGGGTAAGAATCCCATCCTCCCCCACACACACTCCTTCTTTCCAGCAAGATGAGAGTCAAAGTTAGAGAGAGAGATTGGCCTGGTTTGCTCAGTTGGCAAGAATGTTGTAGAAATATTGCCCAGGTCTTGAGCTTGATGTGCTTATGGGCTACAGACCTAGAACCTGGAAGATCTGGGCTCAGTTACCGCCTCAGATAGTGATGAAGCTGATTGGTGGCATTGAGCCGAGCATCTCTGACCTCCTTCATTAGATTGTTGTAGGGGTAAAAGGTGAAGATGGGTGGGGTATTAATGCATGGAGCCCAACTCACCCCTGAGGAGGCTCTCTCTGACTGACCCTGAAGAGATGAGGTAGCCTCAAATGGGAACAGGGTCTAGGTCCATCTCACTGGGCACAGTCTACACACCAGGGCTGCAGAATTTCGGTCCTCCCGGCTGAATGAGGCTGCTGCTCGTATCCTGCCCCAACCACATTGGCCACTAGCCAGGGCTTATGGAAGTGAGCTTTCCTCCACAACCCCAAGATCTCGCCAGCCCCAAGTGTGAAACTTTGCAATGAGTTCTGTGAACACTTTTTCTTGAGGACGAGGATCTGGACAGGCATTGGTATTGAGGGGTGCTTTTTAAGTGGCTGAATTGCAACTCCCATTTTTTTTTTTAGAATGTGAGCCCTTTGGGGACAGGAAGCCATCTTATTTGTTTGTTATTTCTCTTTGTAAACCACCCTGAGCCATTATTGGAAGGGCGGTATAGAAATTGAATTATTATTATTATTATTATCAGCCCCAGTTCCAGTGTATTGTGGCTGGGGGTGATGGGAGCAGTGTTCCCTTTAAATTTTATCATCAGTGAGTGGAAACATTTTGGTTCTGAGTGGCAGTTTCAATCTCACACACAGAAATGTATGTTAACACTGCATCAAACATTGTCTGGCACGCAAAAATATTTTACACCCCCCTGCTCCCTTTTTCTTCTTCAACTTATTAATCAACACGGAAAGTAGTTATTCATACTAAGTACCATAAATATGCTCCATAAATATGGAAGGGGAAAGAAGTTTATTTTACAATTATACTTTTTTTTAAACAAAGTATAATAAAAACAAGGTAATACTTCAACAAATAGTTACTGGAAGTGATAGTACTTCAATATTCAAATTAGTATGGTAGACATAGTATTATCACACTGCTGCAGATGGTAGAATAGTATTATCATACTATTTTGTTTTATTTGATGGCCATTAGTCACTTTGAGACTATTTTAAGCAAGACAGAAAATAAATCTTGATACTAAATGAATAAATCAGTCTGAGGATCTCTGCACATTCTCAGTCTTCAGTATATCAATACATTCAACTCTTGTCATGCTTACTACAGCAAGTTTGCTTTTCTCCTGTGTTTTCCCCCTAGTAGAGAACACCAAAAGAAAGTGTTTAGTAAAGGTTACTGTTTTAGTGCTGTGTTTTAATTGTAAACCGCCCTGAGCCATTTTGGAAGGGCGATATACAAATCAAATAAATAAATAAAAATAAAATGATAAAGAGATGGCAGAATGGTCTGTTCCATTTGGGGGACGGGGATAAAACTTATGCTTTGCAGGCAGAAAGTCCCCGATTCAATCCCTGGTAGCATCTCCAGGTAGGACTGAGAAAGAACTGTCTGAAACAGTGGAGAGCTGCTGCCAGTCAGTGTAGACAATACTGACCTAGATAGAACAATAGCCTGTCTCAGGACAAGGCAACTTCATTTGAACGGCATGCAAGAGATTCTACTTTTAAAGGCCACTAGTAAAAACAAACCCCAAACTCTTTGCAAGTAGAAATCTTGCACATCAGCAAGAAGAGGTGCCACCTTTTGTTTGCTGTGCTGCAAGGAGTTTTTACCCTTAAACGTTAAAAATGGGAACGTTAAAAATATTACCTTCCCCCTGCATTCTGAAGCCGTGAAGTCCATGCCATCACAGGCAGATGTGCCAGGTGCCATTTCCCTCTGAGTCGTGAAACAGTAGTGGGGAAAGCTTTACCTGTTGAGTCTCTGCATGCTACGCAGCTGTTGAGGAGAGCAATGAAAGCCCTGCCAGGAAAAGGAATGGCATCTCTAGGGAAGGATCAACCCTCTGCTCTAACTCTGGATGGAAAAAGAGCGAGGAAAGAGGGGAGCAGGCGCCAGGCAAGAGGCTGCTGCTTTGGGGCATAGGAGGGGCACCCACAATCCTGACAGAAATCCAAGAAGCAGAAATCTGCAGCAGGTGCATTTCAGCTGCTGCTGCTCCTCCTGCTCTGCCCTTTCCCAAGAAGCACAAACACACACACCCCACTCAACCCCCATGAATGCCACCCCACTGCATCAGCAGAGGAGACTGGAGACAATGCCTCACACGACGGGGAAGGACTACTCCAAGCCCAAGTGCACCTCTTCCTCTGCCTGCCACTCAAGCTCTTGAGTCAGAGGGAATGGAGGGAGACGAGTCGGAGGTCAGAGGGGGAGGCATCACTCCAGCTTGGACTGGAGAAAGCAAGCGGAGGGAGTCAACTCCCTCCTTAAGAAGAGCCCAAGTTGCACTGGCAGCAGAGAGAGAGAGGATGGTGGAGCCTGTTAAAGAATATCAAGAGAAACAGAAATGTTGGAAAAAGTGGGCCCACAAGGGGAAGATCGGAAATTCAAGCAGGACTCATCTTTGCAGGAGTTTGTAATCAAATTAAAGCTGTTAAAGCATATCAAGAGAAACAGAAAGTTTGGAAAAAGTGGGGCCCCCAACAGGAAGATTGGGAATTTAAGGGGGACTCATGTTTGCAGGAGTTTGTAATAAAACTTACATCAGACAGTAGCTTTAAGGGTTCTGCATTTATAGCCCATAATTGGGGAAGCTATGACAGAACTCTCATCAGTTTTATAGCCCATAATTCAAGAAGCTATGATGGATTTCTCATCTTGTGAGAGCTCATCAAAGAAGGTCTGGATGTAGATCTGCTCACTCATTTACAGTACCCCAAGCTATCTGTAAAATATGTGTTTTATGACAAAGAATGGAGGCAGGAGGATAGGATCCATGTGACATTCTATATTTATGCCATGGCTTTTCAAGGATGGAGCTCGTTAATGCATATCAAGAGAAACAGAAATGTTGGACAAACTGGGCCCTAGGGATGTGCGGTTCGGTTCGGATCCAAAGGATCGGGCCCGATTCGGATCCGAACCAGCTCGAAAAATCCGAACCGGTTCGGATGTGCCAGAGTCTTCAATTGAGTGTTTTCAGTGTCTCTTGAAAGTTAGAAGTGTGTCCTCCATTTTGTGGCTCATTCCTGAAACTTTTGCTCCTGGCATCCATTTTGTGAGGCTATTTTCAGGCATTGCATTGGCTGTGCTATTGATCCTTGATTGGCCAGAATGAGTCCTTTGCTCTGGTAGGCTGCTTGGCTGTTGTACTGTTGAGAGCTGGCACCCTGTTGGCTGTGGGGGGAGTGCAAAGGTGGGGGCTCCCAAAGGAGGGAATTTCAAACCTATATAAACCCAAGCCTCTTGTCTAGAAACTTCTCTTGGCTGCAGTTGTGGGATCATCTCTGAGACCTTGCTTGCTCTTTTGCTGCTGGTGTCTGCTGTGAGTCCCTGACTGTGTCTTGTCTCTCTCTCTCTGTGTTGTTGTGTGCTACCTTCTAATCTTTTGTCCACCTGCCCTCTCTGTGACTCTCTGTGTGTCTCTGTCTGTCTCTTCTCTTTACATACTTTACTTTTTTCTTAAGTTTCCCCAAATTTCCCTGTTTCTTTGTCTGTCCTGCTTTCCTCCCCCCCCTCCCCCTTTCTCTTCTCATCCCTTGGGCCTACCCTCCCCCACTCCCACCCACTGCATTCATTGCTTTAAAAGTTCTATTTATTATTGCTCTTTGTGCCTTGCCTTGTTTTTGTTCAACTTTTTGATTTTCATTGCATTCCATTGGTTTCATTTATATATTGCTTGCTGCAGTGCTTTGGTTGATTGCTTTTTGTTAACTGGTACTTGCATTTTGTTTGTTTCTGCTGCCCTGCCTGAGTTTGTCCCCCCACCAAGAGGATTCTGTTGTTATTATAGCCAATATTTGTTGTTGTCCCATATAATCAATTTTGGTTCTCTTTTGGTGGTTGGTTGTGTGCTCCTCCTCCCCCCCGAGAATTGCCCAGTGATTGCTTTTGCTTGATATTGGTTTTCATTCTGTGTGTTCAACCTTTGCATTTGTTGTTGATTGTTCAGATTATTGCTCCTTGTTCTGTGTGCCCCCCCTGCTCCTAACTTGCCCCTCCCATCCAGAAGCCCAAACTAAATCCACCCCACCCCACCCAGCCTTCTCACCTCGCTGCTGCCCGCCCGAGTTCAGCTTTTTTTGTGCAGACTTGCTTTGCAGCCCTTATTAATATTATTGCAGCAATTGTTTAATTGTCTCTGTTTGCTTTAGTGGGCCTCTGTGTTTGGTTGGTACCCCCTCCCCCCACCTGAGTTTTTCTCTTCTGCTGGTGGTTTTATCATATTATTCATTGGTTTCTTTAGAAAGAATATTGGGTTTAAAACTTTTTGGCTTGTGTTCTTGATATATTGCTTTATTTGCTCCCCTCCTCCTTCCTGCCTGCTCCCCCCCTCCTCCCTCCTCCCAGACTCCACACACACCCAGCCCAGCTCCTCCCCCCCTTCCAGCCTTCTCACCTCGCTGCTGCCCGCCCGAGTTCAGCTTTTTTTGTGCAGACTTGCTTGCAGCCCTTATTAATATTATTGCAGCAATTTTTTAATTGTCTCTGTTTGCTTTAGTGGGCCTCTGTGTTTGGTTGCTTCCCCCTCCCCACCCACCCCCGCCCGAGTTGTTCTCTTCTGCTGGTGGTTTTATCATATTATTCATTGGTTTCTTTAGAAAGAATATTGGGTTTTAAACTTTTTGGCTTGTGTTCTTGATATATTGCTTTATTTGCTCCCCTCCTCCCAGACCCCACACACACCCAGCCCAGCTCCTCCCCCCTTCCAACCTTCTCACCTTGCTGCTGCAAGGTGAGAAGTTGTTCTACTCACCCGAGTTGTTCTACTTTCTCCTTTGTTGTTTGTTGCCCCCTCCCCAACACCCCCTTGCCACACACTAGCCCCCCAAACAACACACCCTCTGCTCCCACCGCCTCTTCTTCTTCTTGCCCCTGACTCCTGCTACATACCCCCAGACCCCTTGCCACACACTAGCCCCCCAAACAACACACCCTCTGGTCCCACCTCTTGGGACCACTGCTGCTGCTGTCCTCCCCCCACACCTGAATCCCCCCTCCCTGCTGTGCTCCTGCTCTCTTTTCTCTCTCTCTCTCTTTTCTCACTCTCTTCTCTCTCTCTGCTCCCCTTCACTTCTTCCACTTCTTCCCACGGCTGCAGCCAGCCACACAGTAGTAGCCTACCTCTGACCTCACCTGGAGGCTGCCATTGGTTTTTTTTCCTTTTGAAAGTTTTTTTTAATTTGTCTCTGCTTGGGGGTGAGTTGAGTGACACAAATAGTGTTGTCTCTCCTCACTTCTGCCCCTTGACCACCTACCTACCCCAGTTGCCTGTGCCTCGTGCGGCCGCCATGTCTGTGTCCCAGCCCGGGGTGGCTGGCTGGCGGCGGCGCATCCGTGACCAGAAGTGAGCGGCAGGAGAAGGACTGGAAGAAGAGGGGTTAGTGTGTGTGTGCAATTGTGCACCTTTTGTTGCCCCCTTTCTCTCCCTAGTTGGTTTTAAATAGGGACACCCCTATTTTGAAATGCATTTGGGTTGTGTGTGGGGAGGGACCATTGGAGATGTACTGTTGTGACTTGTGTCTTGCTTGATGAAGAAATTGCTGCTGTGTGTTGTCGCATTGCATGCAGGTGAGGTGGTTTTTTAACAGGTTACCCAACACACCACCACACCGTCCCCAGCCAGGTCATTATGTTTGGAAGATAGATGATGATGTTCCTTCCATGCTGCCAAGTGTTTGATGCCCTGCTTGCTCTTGCCTTGGGCAGCAGACAGAGTGCGTGGGTGGGTTGGGTTCTCTCTCTGTGTGAAAGTGCAATTGGGTTTTGGGAAGTGCAATTTGGGTTCTGTGTCAGTGAAAGTTCCTCCCAGATAGGCTGGCTCTGTTCATCAATCATCATCAGTTCACCAAAGAAGGGTTTCCTTCCTGGGGTCATTCTAGTAATCTTTGAAAGATATACGATGATGATGTTCCATGCTGCCAAGTGTTTGATGCCCTGCTTGCTTGTTGCCATGGCATTGGGCAGGCAGAATCATACTGGTGGGTGGGTTCTGTGAAAGTGCGACTGGGTTCTGGTTTTGGTCGTGTGAAATTTAAAGTCACTAAATAGGCTGCATTGAGGTTGATGATGCTCCCCCCACAGCCACACTTGAAAACCAACCCACCAAACCATACCACACTGTGTTTCAATTCACTAAATAAGGGTTTCCTCCTTTGATCTGCAGGTTCCCAAGCTTTGACTGCGTCCCTCCCCCCCCCGGTAGGTGCTGTGCCCTCCCCCCATCCATTCTCCCCAAAAATAATAAAAAGACCTGCCACCCACACCACAACTACTCCACCCAACTGCCCATGCCACCCACACCAGGGGTCCACCCTTTAATCCCCAATTTTTAAAAAAACCTCCCAGGCCCATCTCCCCCCAATTGGCTTGACACCCAAATTTTAAAAGGTCACCCTCCCCCTCACATCAATTGGCTTCCCTCCCATATCAAAAAGTCTTCCTTTCCCCCCTAATTGGTTTACTTTTTCAAAACAGACTTCCCCCCCGCCGGCTCCCAATCGATTGGTTTTTTTTTTTTTGCCCCTTCCAATCCCCTCCAAATTATTTTTTTGCCCCTTTCTGGCCTTACTCTTAAAGTCTCCCTCCCTCCTCCTAGATAACAACTAGGATGCCTGGCAAAGGCGATCACCGTGTTCCGGCTAGGCCTTCCGCTAGCTTGCCAGGCCGAGGACGTGGGAGAGGCCAGGTGCGGGGTGCGCCTGCGGCACGAAGAGGGAGAGGACGCGGAGAGCTGAGGACACCCCGCTCCTCCCCATTGGGCAAATCTTCGCCCCGGCTCCGA